>NC_086166.1:13969166-14315000 GCF_035149785.1 Candoia aspera | reverse complement strand
ATTATCCTGCATGGGAGAAGCCAACAGAGAGACAATGGCTTTTCTTTTAAAGTTCACTGATCTGTCATTAGTCTGGAATACCATATGAATATTTTCTCTCTCTTAGTCTTGCCCCACAATGACTTAATTTTTTTAAACTTGTTCTTCAGGCAGAACTGATCTGAGGCAGGCAGCCTCCCCACCCCGCTTTTGTGGAATAAAGATCCATGGGTGCAAAAGTCCATACTAATGCACCAACAGAGAATCATTCTTTATGTTGTTGTTGTTGTTGCTGCTGCTAAAAAAAGGACCCTCAGCACTGCAGACAAGGAAGAAAGATGCTACATATGAAAGGGAAAAGATCAATAGGGGGGGGGAGGTTCTAGATGTAATTGAAGTCATGCTTTCTTGTGACTTCTGCAAGGCACCCAATTACTGCTATTTATCAAAGCAGAAGCAACTCTGAATCAGGCACCATAAAGCATGTGCGTGCGCGCACACACACATTTTACTAAGGTGGGGGAGTAAGGGGGAAAATCATCAGAAAGCTAAAGGTGGGGGGAAAAAGATACAATTCATAAATAATTCAGTATTCCTCAGGAAAACTCCAGTAGGAAAGGGCTGACTGATTTCAAACATCAGACATAGAGCCGACAAGAGAGATATTGATTTCGACAATTCTATCATTACTATTCCAGGCCAAACGTAGAAGAAGAAGAAGAAAAAAACTTCTTTTTTTTTTTTTGCCCCCGTATTGATCACTGTAACCACTGATCAGCTACTCATTATGGCTTAAATTTTAAGTCTGATGTTCTAAACGAATACACAGACCCAGACGAATGCCACAAGATGTTAAACTTTATTTTAGAATTTCACCAAATGCTTCCTGGTTCTTTCAACTGCTGAAGTCTCAGACCTGTATATGAAAGCCATTCAAGGCTTAGGAACTAGCCACCAGTTACTAAATAGTTTACTATTATTATTTCTTTCATATTGCATAGGGTTAAAATACTGTGATATGACCAGTTTTAGCAAATATATACAGGTTCCTCTTTTAGTAAATAATGCAAGGAATGCTGAGAGATGCCAACGAAATCTTAAACTTAGGACTTCAGCATAATTCCATGTAAACTGCTACTGAAATTCCAAACACATTTGGAAATACTTCCTTAATGCAAAAACTCTGACAAAATCCCAAGGAACTTAAACAGTTCAATAAACCCACCAGTTTCTCAAAATTGTCTGCATTGCAAACATGTGATCATTTATCATATCTAAAATGATATTCAAAACTCATGTAGATGTTCTTCAAGGCACATCTATACTACATTCTCAGTAGACGCATATCAGCATTACAGTACAAGTACCATGTTTGGTTGGGTTTAGCTATGCATTACTAGAAAAGCAAAATTTCTAACTAAAATCTGGCAGGTTGATTGATTGATTGATTCATATACACATATTCTGGCACTTTAAATGTACAGTGTGTGAAAAAATTACTAGTGCCCTTCTTGGGACTGCTTTATAAGATCAGAAATGTGCATTGTTATTTTGTGGAAATTATGCTTAATTCATCCCTTCTTCTATAGTCAGGGATTGCCAGATTCAATCACTATCTTTTGTCATTGATCAGAACTATTTTTTTTAAATTTTGGAAACCCTAGTTCCTCATATATACAAGGAATCTTTGAGGGGAGGACATCTCAAATAGATTTTTCCACACACAACAGCTTCTGCACTGGTTTCACTGAAGATAGTTCTATACCTGTAAAGAAGCCATTACACTGAATAATTTTGGAATCTGATGTCTATGTATCTTGTTGCTGCCCATTTAATTCTTGATGGGGATGGAAACGGATGTTCTAATACATTTTCCCCCAAGTGTTAATAACAACCTTTTCTCCACAAAATAATAAATAAATTTTATATTATGTCAGGATTGTATATTCCTCCCATTCAGAACTGCATTGCCTCCTCCTCTGTGCCTAAAAGCATGCTGTTCCATTAAGAAAAAGGCAAAACAAGCTTGGAATCCTTGTAGGTCAATGCAAATATCTGAAAAAGAAACCCAAGCCACGTAATTACTGGCTGGGTGGGGGGATTCCCCATTCAGCTTCTGAGTACTGAAGAATTGGTTCAGGACTGGATGTGTTAATTACAAGCAGATAGGAAGTGCCACAGAAAATCAGCAGCCTTGCAAAGACATCACATGGGTAAACATATGACACAGGAGCTACAAAGAGGCCGGGGAGCAAGTCAATTCTGAAAAAAAGGATAAAAGAAACTGCCATGTATATGATTGTTCAAGAAGAGGGAGAGGGCAAATGCAGGCTTGTTACCATCCCTGTTAATTAGGCACTTCTCCGAGGTGGGTGCAAACGCACAACAGCACGTTTGCCAGGGCAATCAAATGTATTATTCAAACGTGACACTAAACAAAAGCAGTTGAGGTCCCCCTCCAGCGCATCCCCCCACAAGGAAGAATCTATAATCTGCCTACATAAAGGATGCCGAATTAACTTCACTGAGGGCACAGAAATGAGTTGGGGGACCTAATCGATTAACATTTACAAACAGAATTGTGTGCTTAATTTAGCTGCCTTGATCCGGAAAAGCAAAGCACTGCACTATGTGAAGTGAGGATTCTACCCCCCACCCCCAAATAATGGACATTTATATACCATACGGACATCTGCATGAGACAAACTTGTGATAAAATATGCTTTCCTCAGTGAACATAATGCAGGGAGATGGACTCAAATTGCTCCCCTGAAAAGACACCTCTGCAAAAGAGGCAAACAAAGAAATCTCCTGGTTAATAACTGCTAGTGAAAGAGATACTAATAATTGGGAACAGCCTATTAATTTTTTTTGATTGATTGCTCATTCACCTTTAATTGATTAATCAATTTCATTTAAATGTTGATGTTACTAAAACCACAGGATATTAACTGTCTAGCTGAGATGCCAAAGGGACTGGGAGAAAAAAAGAAAGATGATACATGCTGATTGAAACAAAGAAGAGTGTTGATATTGTCCTTTGCATTTCCCTTTTATTGTCAAAGACAGGAGACTCAGAATAAGCTAAAAAAGAATCAGATATGCCTTCATGTCTTAAACCTCTTAATCAATCAACTAAACAAAATTGATCAGTTTTATTCAATAATCAACTAAAGCTTGGTTGACTAATCTGATTAACACTCACAGCCTTACTAATAACGATTCTGCAATGCTATTCACGCTATTAATGGACTCCGATGCTAACTATCAATGCAGATTTGTCTTTTTATTTTAATTTGTAATCCAACAAATATACCTGTGATAAAACATTATCACAGTGGAAGGCAACCTAACGTTCGATTTGAGGGGAACATTCATTCCTGGGATTGCAGAACTAATCCACCAATCTGAAATTGAGCCTTTAATGGGAACTATACTGACATTTAGCGTTGGAAATACTGAACCACGTGAGTAGATACAAATATCACTAATATGATGTATACTACTTAACAGCCAGTCTGACTGAAATTGTATAAACAGTTAGCAAAACAAATACAATAAGAGTTTGGAGTTTTGTCTCTTTGCAAAGACAAAGAAAGGAAACTTCCTAGGCTTGACCAACTTTATTTAATTCTCAAGTATCCCAGCATGTATTAAAGTCTCTGTTCTAATCATATTATTCATATCATTTATTGTCAACCACCTTTAGCAACATTCTAACTTTCTAAATTAGCTTGACAAGGCTAACAAACAAACAAAAATAGGAGTGTTCCTGAGCAGAGAGCCCTAGTTCTGGGGCACATCACAACTGGATATAAAAGGCATAATACCTTTGCTTTGGGACACAGATGCCTTTACCACTGGCTTATTCGGGTTAACAGACTGTTGAATACAGTTCTTATTGTCAGGCAAATATGGATTTACAGAATGAAAAACAGAGCAAGGCTTGTTTGCAAGCAAAGGCCCAAAAGGAAAACATAAGGCTTGCTAATTAAGGTGGGACCTGAAAATGAAATATTTATTTTAATGCCATGGGAACAATTTCTGTTCTACTTCTTTTCAACAACAACTTGGGAAGAGGTAAAAAGAAACTGAATGCAAAAACTCATGGGCAAAATTGAGAATCTTCTTTGAAATGTCTTGGATCATAAGGTTGCACAACTCAAGACAGACGGCACCTATATGGTATCTCTTGGTACTTGCCGTACTGCATGATCATAGCTTCATGTCTGAGGGTTTTTTAACTACATACACACACATGGAAAGTTAGAACGTTGCTAAACAACATACCAGCCCTAGGCATAGCATGTACTCCTTAGAGTATTGCTGGATGGGGCTGCTATCCCATTCCTTTGTTTGGAAGTGTGGCCATCTGCTCAAGGTAGAGAAGAGAAGACAGAAGTAAGCTGAATTAGAAGAGAATAATTGAGAGATTCTTCCTTCTACTAAATGTGCCTCCTGGCCCCCAAAATTAAAACAATAACAACAACAACTCTGTTACTGAATAAAGTGACTGAACTTATGGTTGGGTGAATACATGTTTTCATTCTTCATATCTAGTGAAATTTTGCATACTTTTCAGCCTGTGCAGATATTTGTCCATCCTTCCCAGGGACTTTGCAACTCTGCTATAGCTGTTCCGAATGCCAAAAAGCTGGGAGAGTAAGTTGTGGTCGCTTGTTTGTGACTGAAAAAGACAAGAAGTCCTTAAATCACCTATCCCCAGTCCTCTCTGCTGATGTGTCTAACTTGACTAGGGGTCTAATTAGGCATTAAAGCTTTGAACGAAAGGAGAGGATGAAATGGTTTGGACTAATGACAAACTACACCTTCAATCAAGCAAAAATGTCAAGAAAAATTGGATTGCTGACTGGAAACCCCTTATAGACATTTTGCGTGAAACAGAAAAAAAATGAACTTATGATTTATGATTTTGATGATTAGAATAGATTATGGAAAGAAGAGAGTAATGTTGTAAGAGTAAGAGGTAAGAGTAAGTATAAGTGTAAGAGGTAAATTTATAATTGTACTTATAGCTGCTGTAAAGAAGATCAGAAGCTACTTCTTTCTATCTTTCTATCTTCTTTTCTATTTCTTCCCTTTCGTCCACTTTTAGCTTTTTGATTTTTTTTCCTTTTCCTTTTCCTTATATTAGTTTCCATTAGTTTTTACCTTTTTTTTTAAAATAATAAAATTGTACAAAAAGAAAATGTCAGGAAAAATTGCCATCCAAACCCATCACTAAGTTCCCTAAGCATATCCAAAAGACACTGCTATGTCCAGACCCTGTGCCAGATTACCAAGTACTAAGACTCTTCTTGGTCCTAACTGGAACTGGTACAGCTAAAAAGTGTTGGCTTAAGACAACCATATTAGAAATCCCTCATTTGACATCATGTCTAATTCTGAAATTCAGATCACCTTTCAGTGGTTGGGACTCCATGCTGGGGAGTTTAATCCAATACTCTCATCTGTCCTGTCCTCCTGATCATAGCACCACAGAGCTCCTCTTTTGCCACTGTCACCTTATACACAATAGCAGCTTCTATTGCATTTAGATGCAATTCCTTTAGCAACCTTCTGTAGAGGACAGAGGGAATGGCTTTGAGGGACAGGAGGAAGAGCCACTGTCAGATAAAGGGAACCTGAGTCTGGGTCAGGAATGTAACATACGCAAATGTCTCAGGCAAGACCCTTCCTAATTCACACAAAGATAAAGGAAGGGAGGGGGTAGGCGCATACAGACTTGCAAGGGTCTGTTACTGTAACTTTACAGTAAGAGCAGTATTGACCTAATTGACATTTATTTCTTAATCTGATCTACCTTGAAGGGCTGACACCAGCTGACCTGGTTTTCAAGAACTTCAGTTATCCAGAGCTTCAGAAAGGGCTTGGAAGCCCTAAAAATGGCCTTTCCTAGGGTCCTGCATGTAAAATATTGGCCAACGCAGCAATTCAAGATGCCAATGGAAGCTTAGCGGAAAAGCCTTCAAGGAGACTTTTGCTACTGTTCCAAACTTTGTTTTACAAATTTTTGGTGGGGAGGGGAGAGGAGAGGGAGCCCAGTTCTGGACTTCAGTTCCAACCATCATCATGTTTATTACTGCCCTAAGGCCAGACACAATAACACTATACAATAGTAACTATCTTACATTAATACATACATACATACATATAAACAAAAGCAATTAATATACTACAATCCAAAATTAATTAAGAATGAAAATACTACTATGAATTGACATAAAATACTATGTTAAGAAATTCAATATTTAAGTGATGGTGCAGCGTATTGTGCAGATGGTAGCACAAAACTGGGCAACCTGGGAGGGTATTTTTGGGTCCTTTACTGTAAGAAGTAACATTATATAGAAGTCACTCTCCCTGCCTGGAAATTTCTTCAATAATGGATATATTAGGATCTGTCTAGAATCCTTATATAGGGAACAATATAACAACATCTGGCTTAGGGTTTCTACTGAGCCGTCACCACACGGACATAACTGAAGGTGCACAGGAGTACCCTTAAAACGTCCAAAAGGGACTGCTGAGGGCAGAGCATCCAAAATGGCTACGGCGAAGGCCTTACGAAATTTCAAAATTGTGATAGATGATAGATAAGAAGCTGGAACAAACCCTTCTGGAAGAAAATGACAGATATTGGGGTGTAGCACCTTACTTAAATTTGTCTGGAGATCTCTATCCCAGATTCATTGTTTCAGGGCGGTTCTAGTATTATCAAATCCTAATGAGCACAGACTTTCTCAGTTCCAAGGATAATGTAGCAGGAGAGGAAAGCAAGGAACGACAGCTTCAGGAATTCTTCACAACATGGTCCTTGTTCTGGTCAATGCATGAGACTACGTGTCCAAGCACTAAGATTATTCTTGCTAGATTTCACATTGAGGAACTCAAAAGAATGGGGGGGAAAGAATCAAGTGGAGGCTTTTGTTTCCTTTCCTTCACCTCAACCGTCTAAATGGCAATGCCTCTTTCCAAGACGGTTTGCATTTCTAATGAAAAAGTAGCGTGGCCATTGCCTACAGATCTTTTCCCCCTTAAAACCTAAGTGAGGTTATATGCTTCAAGTTGAGACAGATGCTGCTGTCCGAAGTACTCACTACTGTAATCAGTGGTACCGACTGACAGGTAATAATGGAGAAAACGATCAGATTTTCTAAACGGGTTGCTTGGGGTGGTGATGATATTGGTGTTGCAGTTTTTAAAGCCTGGGGTCATAGCTATGGACTCTCATGGCTACCCTGAGAAGGTCCTGCACTGCAAAAGTGCAGTAAGTTTCTATGATTAACTGGGGAGGATTAAAGCTGGGCTACTTCAAAGTCTGGCTGTGCAACCTTGTGTGCATCCTATTTCCAATTCTTCTGCATGCAGCAAATGATTCAAACCCTTCAGAATAAAAGGTCAGCTTGCTTCGGCATCCCTATTATCTTAAAGGATGATTGAATGGTTCAGCCCTTTAATTTTTAATACTCCACCATTTTTACCAATGTTATCCACACTTCCAATTTCCTTGATTGCTAGGCAACTACCATATCAAATCGGAGGGACTAAAGAGAAATTTCATGCTTCTAGACTCAGAGGATTCAGAAGAAACCCAATGCAGTGGGAACTTCGGAACTGGAACAGATTCAGTCTGATATCCAGCAAAAGCAGATGGTCAATCAAGGTGAAAACTAAATTAACTGGCTGGGTATTATTATGTGGTGGTATATCATAGTGGTTACTGTGACTGAACAGAAATATGAAGTCCTGCATGGGGACATCCAAGAGAAGACGCTCATCTCTGCTGAGACTTGCAACTAATTGCCTGGACGCCTTTTTCCCCTTTACCACATTGTCCTCCTTGAGATCATTGCTGCTTCAGCTGCATCTTCTGAGCATGGAAACGACAGCAACTTGGAGTAGCAACTTTTACTTGCCTTCTGGTCTCCTGGGCGTAGAGTCATCTCAGCCCCAAACATCATAAGGATGGGTTGAACGTTTGAAATCTGGGATCTCTGAAGGCAGAGTTGAAATGAGAAGTATTTGTTTCCAGGTGACAGAACAAGACCAAGGGTGTCCTGCTCACCTTTGATATGACCATGTCCTGCTTCTTCAGTGGATCTTGCAGGAAAAGGAAGAAGGACAGTATGCTGAGGCACTCCAGAAGCCACATGAAAGTGGGTGTTTGCACTGGGAACCACCTTTGCCATTCAGAAGAGGCATTTTTAAAATATAATTTCATTGCTGCCAGTGGACCCTTTTTAAGAAAACGAAACAGGAACTTGCATGATGAGTATTATTAGGAGGTGGGGGGGAAAAAGGAGAAGAGCTGATAGGAGGGAGGAGCTTTTTAATGCCCTGGGGTCAGGATCTAGGGACACATGGTTTGCATATCTTCTAGTTAAGCCTCAGAGAGTTGGCTGAGAAAGCAGCTGGGAGAAGCCAAACTGATTAACTGAGGGGAATAAATGTCTTAAACGTAATCTGTCTGAACATTCCTGCGAGTATGCTAAGAATTATTAATACAAGCATTTTTTATTCAGTAGGAAATGGCACTTCTTAAAATAAGTTTCCAAAATCTTGCACCGAGAACTTTGAAATAACAACAATATCTGTTTTGGTGGTAACAGGGCCAAAGAATATTTACAGGTGTGCTTTTATTCCCTCCCCCCCCCTTTTTTTTGAAGATATAAATCAGATTCCAAGACCCGCATCCGTGCACACAGACTTAAGAAAGAGGCATGGAGTGGGAGAGAATGGCTTTCCCGCAATTTCCTAAATACCTGAACGAATGAATAATTCCTGTTATATTCCATCTCCTTGCCAAAGAATAAAAAAGCAGCAGCAACAGCAACATGTACAGGTTTATAGAAATCAGAGCTTTTTCTCTTTCAATGAACTGCTTCTGAATCGTTTGGAGCAAAGCTACAGGCAGATTGGACAAAGCAGAGGGAGTGAGATTTACATGAAGTGCAACTGATCAAGGACATCAAGGGAAGCCACTGTATCAGCTGTTCCCCTTTGATTAGCACCACGCTGTGACTGCAAGGGACTTTGGCTTTCGCTACCCAATCGCACCATCTCCATTACACTTACCAAGCTTTAAACCATGATGCAGCCCTCCAAGAATGGAATTGTTTAGAGGCTGCGCTTCGTACACTGCCCTCTTTTCCATTGGCTTCCTCTGGAGTATTCTGACAACTGTGCCCAGCAGCAACAGATAATTAAACTTGCATTACACCCTTAGAGGAATTTTCTCTGGCAAGCCTCGAAATTGGAAAACTGATCCTCTTCTCCTATCATGCTACACTTCACTCCCTAATATCTCAAAATGCCCCAGTCTGAATGATTTCTCTCATTGTCTGGACCATGCAGTGCTCTTTCGAAAAGGGAACATGGATTTTACTCCTGCATAGAATATACAGGCTGAACCAGAAATCAGGCCCCACAGACAAATTACATTAAATGTTCAAATGGGTTGTCTTTTTCTTCTAAACTAGTGTTTCTTAAACTTTTTTCTCTCAGAAAAGCTTCCCACTTCTAAAAATTATGGAGGACTGAAAAAGAGCTTTGATTTGTACGGGTTTATATTTATATATATATTTTTTAATCTGTTCAATTGTGTCTGATTCTTGGAGACTGTCTGGACAAGTCCCTGCAGTTTTCTTGGCAAGATTTTCAGAAGTGGTTTGCCATTGCCTCCTTCCTAGGGCTGAGAGGAAGTGACTGGCCCAAGGTCACCCAGCTAGCTTCGTGCCCAAGGCGGGACTAGAATTCACGGTCCCCCAGTTTCTAGCCTGGTGCCTTAACCACTACACCAAACAGGCTCTCATATGATATGTACTGTATTAAAAATTAAAATTGATGCATTCGTTGCTGCTACTGCTTCTCACAATTGTTGAATGGGATTTTAATATTGAATTATTTTTCAACATAGACTGGCAAATAATTTTGATTTTGAGGACCCCTGAGAGGCTCTTGGGGGACCCCCAGGGTTCCTAGGACCACACTTTAAGAAACACTGTTGTAAACACTTCCTTATTCATTTGACACATGACTTTTGAACATTCCTAAGTACAGTAACTACAGCAATGTAAGGTAAAGGTAAAGGTTTCCCTTGACGTAAAGTCCAGTCGAATCCGACTCTAGGGGGTGGTGCTCATCTCCGTTTCAAAGCCTTGGAGCCGGCGTTGTCATAGACACTTCCGGGTCATGTGGCCAGCATGACTCACGGAACGCCGTTACCTTCCCGCCGAAGCGGTACCAATTAATCTACTCACATTTGCATGTTTTCGAACTGCTTGGTGTGCAGAAGCTGGGACGAGCAACGGGAGCTCACCCCGCCGCGCGATTTCGAACCGCCGACCTTCTGATACAGCAATGTAGCCTAACAATAAAGTAGAAGTAGCTCATCCGGTCGTGTTTCCTGTCTGGTGTACCTGGAAGGGCTGACAACATGCCTCTCAAAAACTGACACTAGAAACAAGATACATCAGAGGGAATTATTATTCATTATACTCTTAATATTGATAATTTCAGTTTTGCTACAGCTATGATAAATAATTGTTAACTTCAGCATGGACAAGCTACCCCCTGCAGGCATAGGAAAAGCTAATGCCCGGATCCCCCAATTATCCTAGAACTGACAATCAGCAGAACTAAAGTGACAAATAATATTTTTCAAATTAGGGTCTACACATATCCCAATCAATTTGTCATTGCTATACTTTTCTAATCTAATGGGTGCATGTGCCAATCTTTCTCGGCTACAGTCTCCTATGAGTCGCTTTGCAATTGGTATGAAGTTTCTTGCAAGTCTAGCAACTCCTGATGACTTAATGAACAAAACTATTTAGTTTTCCTATCAAGTAAATGGAAGTGGTTTGCCATTGTCTTCTACCTGGATCATTTTTTACTTCCCAATCTAGCCTACAGTCCTGGGATTGCCTTGTAATCCCCCCTCAAAGTAGGTCTGTTCCTACTTAGCTTGATCAGACAGTTCTCACCATTAAAAAATAAAACCAAGTGGTTAAATTCCTAATGACCTTGGTCTAGTATTAGATAGAGGATCTGACGGAAAACTGAGACGGTAGACAGTATCTTGGGAAGCCAAAGGAGATGAAAAGAAGAAATCTTACTATTTTGCCTTCTGGGAAATAGATATTTCAGTAATGGCCATGGCACATAGCATTACACTTTCTCATAATTCTAAACATACCTACTGCTCTAAAAAGCTTATAAGCAGAATGCAATGCACATGTGCTCTCCTCATTCTAAAAATCTGGGGTGATCCCCAGTACTTGGTAGCCTTTAGCTGCTGTGTGGTTGCTGGGTACCGTCCTAAAATTGAAAGTGTTTCTTTTCCAAGCATGATTTTCACAGAGTCACTTTAGAAAAAGGGGTTACAAGAATTCCAACCACGTCTTACCTACAACTAATATATTCCAACATGCGCTTGAGTGGAAACTTCTTTATTTTCTAACAGCTTTGCTATGAACCCAAAAGTTTTCCCTCCCCCCCCCCTCATCTTATATGCTACTGAAGTAGGGAGGACTTAGTTCTAGTTTCCTCCTCACGCTTTTTTCTGCTTCCTAAGCTTAACACACATTTTTGTAAGCATCATCTCTGCATCATTTCTCCAAGGTCATCCCCTTAGCTTTCTACACTTGCACACCCTCCATAGGGGCTCTACAACATGGCTGTAGCGGTTTGAATACAGAGAGAGTAAAGTTGTGATTGCTTGTTTGTTATCCAGACAAGAAAAAAAAAATACTTTCTAGATGTTTCAGAACACCAACACCACTTCTCTCTGTTGATCTTCTTAAGTTCATGATAAAATCATGATGATCATAGACAGCTTGATAACACCTCCCTGGTATGGACAGGGGATTCTGTCAGAAGACTTATGTAATAACTGCTTGAGCTACAGTGTGAATGTACTTGCAACACAAGATTATGTAGGTATATGTGTAGCTTAGGATGGATATTCTTTGGCAACACCTGGTGGATGTGAAATATAATTACAGCCATACCTGTAGTGATTCGATCACTACTACCTTATATAAGAAAACATCATATTCTCCCTGCATTTCAGCAACAAAATAGATCCTTTAGCAATACTCTTATACAACTATTACACAACAGCTGAAGTAGAGAGATTGACCCCACCAGCTCTGTAGAGAGCTAAGCTCCATCACAATCTCTTTTCTCCAACTGTTTTGTCTTCCTCAACTGTTTCCATTGCAGTTGTTTAAATTTAACCTGGTTGTTATGAGATGAAACTGCACAACTTTAAGAATTGCTCTGAGGAGCCTGCTCTTCCCTTTTGCTTCTCTTCTGATTTTGTGATGTTACTTGTAGATTGGAAGCTTCAGGTCATGGAACTGCTTGAACAGTTCAGATGTTACGTGAGTTGCTCTAAATGCAGCTTTGCCAATAAAGAACCAGGTAAAAATCTAGAGCCGAGCCTAAATCACCTTCCAAAATTCTCCACAGTATTTGCAGGCACCAGTATGGTGCAAAGATTTTACCAACCTCTAGGATAAGAAGATGGGAGAGGAAAATTGTCAGAAATTGTGAATCACTTAATCTGAATGTAACTACAGTGGTAGCTTCTGTGAATGAAGGGGGAAAAAAGGCTAATGGCTTAAGGATGCAGGACTTAAAGGGCAATCTTCCTTCAACAATAATAACATTAAACATTACACAGTATTAAAACTAGATCCCTTATACTTACAACTTATAACTAATAAAAATAGTATTAATACACCCTGAAAGATGGGGAAGGGGGCAGTTTGTTAAATATTTCCCTGAGTTTAGAAGGAACTTGAAGAAATATATTATTATGTGAAGTATTTCTAGACCATGATCATGTTTTGTACAACATGCAAATCAATCAATCAATCAATCAATCAATCTTACTTCTTTCTACTTAGCTATATCAACATTTAGCTCAATACACAATGGGAACAATGTGACCTGAGATATATTTTGCACAATTTCCACCAGAAAAGGATAAATCAATTGATAAATATTTGCTGTCACCCATATTCCATTCCAGGGAAGCAGGATCTCAAGGTGTTTCCATCCTGTCTATGCAGAAATTTGCAAAGTTTGGTAAGCTCACGCCAAGTACACTCCAACCCCCCAAACCCATCAATATATGCTACCTAAATTTATTACATCAGATATGGTAGCCTGGCGAAAACCATGCCCTTCATGCCTGCAAAATCATTGTAAACAACAACAAGAACAACAACAGCAACAGCAACAACCGGAGAACTCTCTGTATGTATTTTCTCTCCATGCCATTGATGAAAAAAATGAATTGTAAATAATTACTAAAGAACGTATTCAACAATTACTACTGATCCCTATTTGACCTCAAAAAGGACCACTTCAGCATCTTCCAACAAAGATTCTCAGATACACTGCCAGAAAGAAAAAGAAAGAAAGAAAGAAAGGAAAGGAAAGGAAAGGAAAGGAAAGGAAGGAAAGGAAAGGAAAGGAAAGGAAAGGAAAAGGGGACCCTTCACCCTAAACCTTGTTAAGATACAGCCAGTTGCAGAAAGCTAAATAAGGTAAACACATAAACAAAGTAGAACTGTTATTTCCTATAATTTGGAAATTATATTTCTACTGACCCAGTTTAAAAAGAACATCAGCCTTTTTAACAGCCACATCACAGTGATGGCACATATTCAGCTGAAGCTTCTCTCCACACCAATCCCCTTTTTCCATATCCTGCTACCAAGCCGGGCATTCCCTCTTCATGTAGGGGGAACAAATCAAAGGCACTAAGTTAAGAACATTGCATTTGTCCATCCTAAATTCCATTCTGTTATGTTCAACTTGCTTCTTAAAACTGCCACAATCATTCTGAACTTTGTTTCAGTTTTTGAGGAGGTTAGCTTTATCTGGGTGCCTGATTGGGAAATCTTTGATTTTGGGTGGTGGGATAAACATGTAAAGAGTGCCACCACATCTATTTTAATGGCAGGATTTTTTTTTCATAAACCCACAGCCCAAACAGAGGACCGCACCATTATTTCTTTCTAGTTTTCTATTGAAATCCATTGTCATAATTCCTCAGGGCCATAACTTATCTGGTGGCAATGCAGTGGAAAAAGTGTATGCATGATCAGACAAGCTTCTATCAGTTAAGTAATACTTAGATGATCTTCTGTCATGGCAGCAAGACACTTAGAAGTGGCAATCAGGGAAGGGATTCTGGCTTACCCACTCCTGAATTAGGAGATGGCATGAAATCATGGGATTACTAATGCTTAAAAGGAAGGCATTTAAAGCATTAAAAGTCAAGATGGCAGTGACAGTGTGATTGAAGCTTTGCCCATTCTTTTTGGTCAACACACATAAAAAGCTTTGATCACACCATCACAGCTACCATCTTGACTTTTTTGAAGATACCCTATGGACCCCCCTGGAGGCAGAACTCTTTACCTGCTTCAGGTTCCAGGTCCATCGGTCCAGTGTTTCTCAACCATGGCAGGTTGAAGATGTGTGGACTTCAACTCCCAGAATTCTGGGAGCTGATGTCCACACATCTTCAAGTTGCCAAGATTGAGAAATCATAATAACCCTGAGTTTAAGAATACTCTTGATAGATAAAGGTGAAATCAGAGTGGAGACAGAGCATAAATTCAGTGAATTCCTACTGTAGTTTTTATGTACCTTTTAACCCTGGCTCTTACCAAATCTCAATCCTTTTTGAGCTGATGTTACAGAGTTGCACCCAGCATCTTCAACATCAATTCCACTGTATCGCCTAGTGCATTAGGTTTACAGTCACTGTTAAAGGTCTTGGCCTTCTTTACTCTCCTGAACTATGGGGCACACAATAATGGCTTAAGTTACAAGAAGGCAGATTTCAGTTGAATATTAGAAAAGATGTCCTAATGTTAAAAGCAGTTCAACAGTGGAATCAAATTATCAAGGAAGGGTGTCATTTGGTCTTCATTCTGGTCAGTGACCACAGGAAGAAGGATATGGGCTGCTCTTTGCTGGATTTTTTCAAAGAGAGAATGGGCAATCATCTTTTGGGGTTCCTTCAAATTTCTACACCGAGCAACAGATAGGATTTCATGAGCCAAATGGCTCCTTCCAACTCCAGGATCTTACATTAGTCTAATAATGGCTTTGGTTCATTTATGGGACTGGATCAGGGTGGGTACCATGGTTATTTCTATCTGTTCTTCTAGTCTGTTTCAGTAGTTATTTAGTAGCTTATTTCATGTTATTTATCATTTTAGGGTTTTTGGGTATTTCTTATATTTATATCCTGCCATTCCTTAGTCTGAAACATTTTACATAAAGAAGAATCCAGATATTTGATTCTACTCTCTTCAGCAAAAATGTCAGTAGAGGACAACTTTAGATGGATTGACCCCAAGGATTCTAATGCGTGTTCCTGTTGAAGGTCTCCCCCAACAAGCTCAGCTAAGCTTGGCTTGATTTAGCAGTTCTGTTCCTTTGTATTCACAGACTTCCCATTGCTTCTCCCAAGCTGGCAGCCCAACATATTAGAAATAAAATGCAATTCTGGTATCTGACACTTCAATTTAACTTCTTCGGCAGCAGCGATCATCCACAGCGCTGTTGCTCCCATGACAGAAGATCATCTAAGTATCACTTAACTGATGGGAGCTTGGTTGATAATGCATCCTCTGTCTTGCCACTGCATTACCACCAGAGGCCTGAGAACTAAACAAAACAAAAATCAATGTTTAATTGATTGGATTATTTGAGGAATGTGGCTTATCCATAGTGCAGAGTTGATAGATTCACTGAGGGTCCTCAAGGCCTCAGAAAGTAACAACTTGTATCCAGCAAGCTCAGCCACATTCCAAAGTGCAAGTGCTTCAGTGGGTTCCTGCTGAATAACCTGAATTACAAAATTAAGGAAACAGATGTGCATGTGCAGAACCACTACATTATAAATGACTGAAGCTGTCATATCCTGAGTGGAAACATTGATCAAACAACTGAGCATTTGGTCTCAGGCAAGCACAAGCTCTTTCCCAGCCTTGTTACACACAGACTTTTTTTTTTTTTTTTTGTAGAAATAGGATGGCTTACCTAATTTAAGTCAAATGAATTACAATTTGGATTTTGCCCATTTAATATCTCCAGCCTGTTTTCTGAATTGGGATTTTGGAAGGCAAACTCTAGTTGGAGATCAATTCTGCTATTTGTGAATGTTTTGGGAGAGGTCGGTACGGAGAAACAACGACATTTTAAAGACCCCTCCCTCTCCCCCCACCCCTAATTTGCTGACATTTTCTGTGGAACATCATCCCTGGCAGAAAATTAAACATGGGGATAGTATGTTGGGAAATTTGGACAAAGCAAACCTTTTGTTTCAGGACAGTCTATTACAGCATTGCACAGATGGAACCCTAAGAATTGTTATACAACATCTCTAGAAAATATACTTCTGACTTTCTTCAGTTCTTTCATGAGCTGCTGTTCATGCTTCTGCAGAAGGGTGACATACCGGCAGCTATTTTCTTTCCGCTCAACGGTTCTTCAGATGCATATCCTCTATACATAGACGGATGATCTTGGACACATACAGCTAGAGCTTGTTATGTTAACTATTGCTCATCTGATGTTCAAGAAAAACTGTAATATGTTAAACTGACAACCTGCTCTTTTAAAAAGCCACACAGTGATGAAATATGTTTCACCCTCCTCTCTCTCTCATCAGCAAAGCATGTTTCCCATGCCTCACACTGGCGTTTTGTTTCCTTATAATTTTTCACCTTCCAGACGATGGTTATAGAGTAGTCCTCATCCACTGCACTTTTCTGCTGCAGAAAAGCTTCGAGAAACTGCAAAACCATTAGGGGTTTCTGCTTCAGTAGCACTCAAGCTTTTTCCTTTGTCCATAACCAACATCTGCAGGAGGACAGAGAAATACTAACTGAGAATTGTAGAGGAGAGGATAGAATTTGAAATGGGACCTTATGGCTTCCATCTTGGGTCCTTTCAGCATGTCACAGAGGACCGGCCAGGAATCCACAGGAGAAAGCCATTCCAGTGCCATATTCTAATTTGCTATCCCCTCCTGTAGCTAAAGGAGAGTAGGCTGCTATTAGGTCAAACCACATCTTCCCAGCCTCATACAAATCCAAGTTTGCAAAGGCAAGGAAGGACCAATCTTGCCAACTGTACTGAAAATGCAGCAATTACAGGTAACTGAAAAGAGCTGATTCCACTGGAATCAAAGGGAAAGGGAAATGAAGGCCAACAGTGAAAACAAAAGAAACAAAAGTCTTAATAAAAATAGTTATCTATGCAGTGCTTCAGATTCTATCCTGAAAAGGTGCTTTGAACCACAGTTAGGATGTAAACATTCTTCACCTATCAGCAATCCATTGAAACAGCCATGTCTTTATCCAGGAACGCTACCAGACCTATATAACACAGATAAATTTATTTATTTATCAAATTTGTCACCGCCCATCTCCTCCGACCGGAGGGACTCTGGGCGTTTTACAGCACAGAATAAATATACAATAAAAACTCAAATAAAAACACAGTAAAATTCCAATAAAATCCCATTAAAAACCAAAACAATTCCTTAACTACCCCAGCTTGTAAAATCCAGATGGCTATGATCTCTTTGACCATCATGTAGGAGGGGCACTTCAAGGCACTAGCCAACCCCAAGTATGTCGATTCTCCTCCCTGCCCCAAGCCCGGTGGCAGAGCCAGGTCTTCAACTTCCTCCGGAAGGCTAAAAGCGATGGGGCTAATCTTACCTCCGGGGGGCAAGATGTTCCAAAGGGCAGGTGCTACTGCCGAGAAGGCCCGCCTCCTGGGCCCCGCCAGATGGGATTCTCTTATTGACGGGGTCCGCAACATGCCCTCTCTGCATGAACGGGTGGGATGGGCTGATGATACGGGGAATAAATAACTAAAGAATGGGGGCTTTAAACAGCATTGTGCATGAAAAAAATTTCTTTTTTTCCAACTAGTCCTCATTCAGTATGATTGAAAAAAAATATTCTTCAGACCTTTCAAAGGAGAAAAAATTCAGATAAATTCTCATGGGTGCCATCTGATGTTCTTGCACCTTTGGATGATGGGGTGGCCAAGGGCTGCACATAAATGTCCCTCTTTTCACTGCATAATTCCTTTTATAAATCATTTGCATCTTTGCTATTAAGTCCTTAGGAGGGAGTTCTTAATGGAGAATTTTAAAGAATTTCTCCTTTACCTTAAAAAATAAAAATAACTCAGGTTTGGTCACCACAAATGTGCAGGGGATTTTTGAAATACCACTTGTCTTCAGATTTACCTTTTTAATAATGAAAAAAAGAATGGGGATACCAGGACAAACGATTTTGTGCATATTTTCAAGCCCAGAAAAGCAGTAGCTTATCCTTTCAAAAAGGTTAAAAAAAAAAAAGCAAATTCTAAACAGATCCCATGTGTTCTACTCTCAAACTTTTTTACTGGCCAAAATACTCTTAATGACAGGTATGGTGCCATTCTGGGAATGCTGAACATTTCTGACAAATAAATTTTGCAAATTGGTCTAATGCAATGATATAGATCAGGGGTGAGTTAGGTCGCTGCTATTTTGAGAGAGACAGAGAGAAAGAACAATCAACAGCATGCTGCCATCAGCATTTTACATTTGCAAGTTGAGTGCTACTTTGAAGGGAGAAGGGCAAAAAGCAAGTACGATCAATATAAAGCTTTGGTTCTGTAGTTGCAGCAGATTTTTAATAGAATGTCTACACCATAAGCAAGATAAGATGGAATTCCTATTCCATCACCAACACCATCACTTCATGATGGTGTTCATGAAATCCAGTGATCGTGATACACTTCTTTCTTTTGTAGAAGGTGATTTCCTGGTTGCTGGAAAAGATAATTGAGGTTTGCAGAAGTCATGCAAATCTGTTTCTGATCCACATCTCTTTTACATATTGACCCATTACTTTGTTCTATTTTGACATGATTTTTTTAAAAAATCCCTCCTTACACACACACACACACACACACAAACTTAAAAGAGGAGCTTCACTTCCACAACACTTTGAATGAAACATCAACGTCTCTTCTTGCCTACCTCTTGTTCCTCTGACCCTTCTTAAGAATGGAACCAAGCTTCCACGTCGCTTTGGGCTGTTCCAGTGGCTTTCTCCAGCACTTGCACTAGCAGAAATAGGTTTCTGCACATGTACTGAAGGCTCTTCCAGCATTTCCAGTGGGCTGTTAGGCCCAGGAGGCTCAGAAGGACTTTTGGCTAATGGGAGTACTGGAGGATGCCACTGAAGGCCTTTATATGAGTCCTATCAATGCTACACGTTGACAAAGTGAATAGCATTGACTCTACAGGGTGAAATGCTTTGTTGAATCAAATTACATCTGCTTCTCTCTTGGATACTTTTGGCATGATTGATAGATAGATAGATAGATAGATAGATAGAGAGAGAGAGAGATAGAGAGATAGAGAGATAGAGATGATAGAGATGATAGAGAGATGACAGAGATAGAGATGATAGAGAGGGACAGAACGAGAGCTAGGGCTAGAGTAAGAGAGAGAGAGAGAAAGAGGGAGAGAGATCCTAACCTTCACTGACCACAGTATTTGAGTTGCTGGAATTGTCTCTCTCTGTGACGAAAGAAAGGCAGATGACACTCATCTACAACCTTCAGACAGCCTGAACAGCTTTGCACATCACTGCGATTCCAAGGGCTTGACAACTTTATCTGAGTAAAGGTCAACTTGTTTCTCCATTGCCAGAGACTGGTTTCATTAGGTGTGCAATGAAAGTGAAAGGCTAAACTAGCTTAACTGTCATGGGAGAGGAAGAAAGTCTTTAGTAATCGCAAACAACAAACAAACAAACAAACAAACAAACAGCGCCAGCAGGGATACATCACAGCAGCTAATATTAGCAGCAGAAGGGATTAAACATGGCAAACCACCGCAACATGGGAACTCCAGTTCTATCAAAACATCTCTCTCTCATCTGACTGGCATTGCTTGAATGCAAACTGTTTAATTACAGTATGGCTCCAGTAAGAATGGCTAATCTCTCCATTTCTGTATGGCTTGGCTTACTTCCTTTTGCCAATTGATGATGAACATTTCTGCACCAGATTTTGATTACAAAAAGCCAGGAAAATAATTGCCTCCATTTTCATGCATATTTCTTTTAATGTTTCATCCTAATGATGATAGTTAGATAGATAGATGATAGATGATAGATGATAGGTAGATAAAACAGATTTCTCTGTTGTGATGGGCATTAGTGTAATGGATTCTTATTAGCTTCTAGGTGAAGAGATGCAATAGAACCTCAGTGTTAGAGAACAGTTGTGAAGAAGGGGTGTCCATTAAAGCTGAATTTACATAATGTGTGTCCAATTTATGTAATTTTACATAATTTAGATAAAATAGTCCAAACTTAAGTCTCCAAAAATGACCAAGTGCACCAAACAGCAAAGCCGTTTGAAACCAGATTTTGCCTGTTGCATCAGAACGGGGTTCAGTAATATTGAGGTTTTAACTATATCAGAAATCCATGAGGAATCGCTTTCTTTGAAAACCAGTGTTCAGATGCAACAGAAGCATGTGGAGTTATTTCTGTTCTTTCTGGTGCATGAAGCACTGCAAACAAACTAGAAGACGCCTGCATTATTATATTAAACGCAAGGCATGCTGTAGGTATTAAATCATTTTAATGACACCAGTGATGGAATTACATTAAATGAAAGATGCATATGTTGGGCAGAAATGGAAAACAGATACCTTTTGAGAAAACTAAAGTATTCATTAATTGCAAATCTAGCTACGCAGAATATGTAAAGCACAATCACCATACTGTTTGTTTTCCTTTTTTAAATCGATGTCTTTAAGAAGCCAGCAAATTACGCTGCCTCTGTCAGGCAAACCAGAAAAACAGCGTATCTTCAAAGATAAAGATGAAGATTTACCATCAAAACATGGGATTACAGATCAGATTTGTGGGATTCACTTGCATAATTATTTCTTACATCTCTCCATGCATTCAGAATACTTGGCCTTTTTATATTCTTGTGAACTTTGATTTTTAGTTGTTTCCTCTCCCCCACCCCCTTTAGCATCACTTCTTTCTTTTGTTTCTCCATGACAGCCAGTCTCTGACCTCAAATAAATCTAAAACTAAAATATTACATCCCATCCTCCCCATTACCATGAGATAGGTTAGGCTGGGGGAGAGATAACTTTCCAGTAAACTATGACCAAGTTCAAAAACTGAACCCAGGTCTCTGCTTGCAAATTCTTTCAGTATCCATGGGATATTGAAAAAGAGTCGAACATACACTTTGCAGAATTCAGACAACTGTGGTTGGCTTATAGTACAACAAAGCAAACTTCATCCAAGGTATATTGTCTGCAGTTCTGATGGCAGAGGAATTTTGGAAGCTGAAGTCTACATATTTCGAGAACACTGGTTGGAGAAAGCTGATGTAGCCACATACAACATGAGCTCTTATGTTATATGGCCATTCCATGTTCCACCATCTAGATGAGAGACCTCCAAGGAAGACACCCATTACTATGCTTTGCCCATTCTTATCTGGTGTAGAGAGTCAGGGGGATGATCTTGAGGGAAATAAGCAAGAACTATTACCCAATCAGAGGAATGAAATGTTCCTTAAGTCCTGGGAAGCAAGATCATATCTGGACGGGATTCAGGCAAACACCTCCCTGATTCACTGGCGTATAAGAGGGAGGGGAGGTGAAACATAATCAGGCTTCCAAGATTCGGTTACTATAGCCTGTTGTTATAAAATATACTTCTGATCTTCCTTTTCGGCCAGTTTCCTGATCTGGTCTAACTCGTAGGGCTGATATCTGGCCTGGAAGGGTAGAACTCTGACTCCAAATTCAAGGCTACTTTCACTCTGAGCTCATTTATGTTCTAAAAATCATTGTGCGATAATACATTGTGAAAAATTGGCGGAAAAAAGAACCTTTTCCTATTGCTTGGGTGATGGAACCAAGAATTCAATATTAAAAAATTCTGTGATTATTTAGATGCTGTTGTAAGCAAACTGGAGGACTGCAATTGATTCAACTGGTTTTATACCTCAGGATGGAGTGGAGTACTCCAGAACAGTTTTTCTTTTTCAGTGGGCAGTGTGGGTAAGATTCTTTTCAAATTCTGTTCCTTAACCAAGCTCCAGGCCAGTTCCTAAAACTCCAGGGTTCCGTGAGAGGTCACTAGGGATTCCCTGGGAGATCACAATTTATTTAAAGAAATATTTCAAATGTGGGCACCTTCACATTAAAGAGGTAAGTTTCATTCTTTATTTTCAGTTTAAGAACACAGTTAATGCATATATGCAGGCCTACCCATGAAACGAATGTAACTTCTGTATTTGAGCCTGAATGTGCAGGGGTTCCCCGAGGCCTGAAATATATCTCAAGGGTTCCTCCAGTGTCAAAAAGTTGAGAAAGGCTGAGCTAGATGGTCTTATCTAATGATCAATCTATTGTAAGGAAAAGGCCAGTGAGCTCATAATGTCTGCTTTTGCTGCAATCCCTGAGAAAATCAGTCTTACCACATTCAGGAAGATGCATCATGATTCCCTATGGTGACACCATTTCCCTTTGCAGAAATCTCCTTGTCCTATCTCTGAAATCTGGCTCATGTCCCCCAAGAATTTTCAACTAAAGCTGCCAGTAAAGAAACAAAAACCCCAGAACAGGGGGGGGAAAAAAGAACAGAAATAAGATCAGGAGAGACTGAAAAGCAATCTTGGAAACTAATAAACAACATAATTAAGCCTGCAAAATAAATAAATGAATAAACAAATTACATAATGAGGCTGCCTGCTCCCCCACAACTGTTATTCCAAAAGTACTTTCCCTGCTTTGCAATTCTTTTCTCTGATCTTTTCCCTAAAAATAAACTTGCTTTATGTAGAAAATTATTTCTCAGTCCTCTCAAGCATGATCTCTTATGAAAATGGAGCAGATGTAATATTCCTGGACATCTCCGAGTCTTGTTCTCGCTAATGATAATAGCAGAATTACCAGATTTTTGATAGAATGCTGCTGTCTGTGATAAGATAGGATCCAATACAGTATAGCAACATTTTCCCCCACTTGTTTAAACTGCTGTTGAGAGAAAGAAGAGTCTATTGGGGCAAAACGTCTATAATATCATACAATTTTTTTTCTTCTTGAAACTGGCAGTGGGGTTAAGAAAGAATCTGAAGGCATAATGGATATTAAACATAAGCACAAGAGGTAGTGCTGGCTTCTAGTTTGAACGGCTTTAAAAAGAAAAGCTTTGCCAAATACTTAACCGTCATAGTTAAAGGGAAGGTCAGTTACAAAGGGTGGATGCTTCTGAAAACTAGAGGCTCAGAATAAACAAGGGAAAGCAATGACATTCATATGCTTTCTTCTGCACATCTGTGGTTATATTTGCTTGTCCATCGATGGAAGGAGGATTCTCCATTTTTGGATGACATATTTCCCTTTAAACTCCAGTCCCTTCATGGATATTATTAAAACCAAAGATAGTACATATGGGTAAGTACACATATTTACTTCATCAATTCATGAAGTTCTGTGTTTCTTCCCATGTCAAAAGACAGCCAAGTCATATATTGTTTGTTCAGCATAAATCCATGGCCTCAGTCTTGCTGCTCATTCTGAATAACTAAAACCAGAAAGAAATCTTGTTGTTTTTCAGGTTTAACATACCCACCATCCCAGTATACTTTAACCCAAAATAACTGTGTTGGAAATAATTATTCAGCATATAAATTTCAGCACTATTGTTATAATTTTTTTTGTCCCATCACTACTGTTGTGAGTGAGCTAGAATTAGGGAGTAAAACCAAGTGAAGTCATTATTTTTTCCATGACCATCTCTGTCATCTAAAATGGAATTATTTCTTATTTGCCCTCGTTAAGGAAAGAAATAATTCATGTGCAACCATGTCATACATTGAATCATGCTGGCTGGGGAATTCTGGGAGGTGAAATCCATACATCTTGAAGTTGCCAAGGTTGAGAAACATTGGTTTATATGGATGGGATGATGCTAGTGCAAATTTGGTACAATCTGTCTTGGTCCTTCTCTTCAAGCATCACAAGCAACAGGTTCTGTCTTGGTGTCCAAAACCCTCTGAAGCATATGCACAGACAACCACTTTGGACAAGTGGCCATAGCACAGTGGGGGGCTACTCCCATCTGATATATGGAACAATCCCTGTATCTCCTAAGAAACTTCATTACTTTGCACTTGAAGAGCCAATTCTTTCATGAGATATACAGAATTCCCTTATGAAGTTCCATGGGAATTTATTCATCTCTCCCCTTCCAGGCCCCAAAATGTCTTCCCTGAGATGGAAACTCCAAATGTGCAGTGGCTTCACTCTAAATAAAATCTGGCAAGAGGCTTATCATATTCTATAGAGTTTTCCCCCAAAGACTTCAGATATCCTCCTTGCAAAAAAGAGACCCTGACTGACTCAGGATTTGGTTTCATTCTCTCTCTCTTTCGGTCTGTGTGGATGGGTGTGGCAATGATGCAAGGTTACAACCATAAGAAGCACCATCTTGTGATCTGTACAGCATGTACAGCGTGACCCTGAAGACAGTTATGCCTGACCAGTATTGATTGCATGTCTCTCTAGCCTAAAGCATTACCTGCAAACTTCCCATTCACTTTGCTTCTTATTAAAGATCAACCTGACGACTCAGCTGCATGAGACTGCTTCTCATTGCTCAATACATGAAAGAAAGGATGTGCAATGCAAGGTAACCATGTCAGCAAGCAATAAATAAATAAATAAAAATTATTGATGTTCACTTGATGCTCCGAAGATGAATTACAGTACTATTAATTGAAGCTGGCAGATTGGACTTGGAGAGCAGGTTATAGAGATAACTCAGCAGAGGAGTGTTGTGTGAAGGAACTATGACCTAAAACACTTAAGCTGTAATAACATACAAATCAGCTGTCAAGTCGCCTTTTCCCTTCATTTTAGATTTACAAAGGATCCATCCATCAGAAAGGCAATTAATTCCAGTTGCGTCTGTACATATTTTGAAAATTGCAGGCCCAGATTCTGCATAGCTCAGTGCTCTCTGACATGTCACAACAACCACTGTACAGATGCTAAACTAAATCACATTGAAAGCAGCCTCTGAATTAGATCCTATTATTTCTTGGCTACAATTCAGCAGTGGTATCATTTCAATGTTATCCCTCTGCCCCACCCCATATTTCTGGTTTCCTGAAGCAATCAGGGCTGTTCTAAATTCACCCCAGTGAATTCCCGATTGCTTGCATTTCTTTTATTTTGTCACCATGGGAGGGTAAGGCAGATTTCTTAAGTGCAAATACCATTGGTAAATGCACCCTATTTAGGAGGCTTACAGCTCCTCGATTTAATTGCATTACATGTGTATAAGTAGGCAGCAATTTAGTCTGAAGTGGCACTTATGCCTTCTTAGCTCCTTGGAAATGCTTCAGTTGAACTCCAAACATTAGGATTCTTGAACCTGAAGCTTTGATGTGGAGCAAGATACACTTGCTGGAGCTCAACAACCAGGGACAATTTCTGCTCTTATGAGCTCTACAATGGAAGATGGGAAGTAACTGTTATAAACGGAAATTTTGCAATGAGTTGTGCTTGCTAAACCAATACCAGAAATACTGTAGAACTGAGTGAGGAAAATGTTTACAGTGTGAAAGGTGAAAGGTCCCCTGTGCAAGCACCAAGTCATGTCTGACCCTCTGGGGGGATGCCACTTTCAGGACATTTACAGTATTACAACATAAACAGAAGAAAATATCCTGACCTCAATCCCTATCCAGACGAGATTGCTTTTAGTTTCTTTTTAAAATTGCAGAAGATCAAGATGGTCAGTTTTCTTCTGTTAGAACTTCAAGCAGCTCACCAAATATATCCAAGATTTCTTACTCTACTAAATATGGATGGGACTCCTTTCTGGTTATATCTGTTATTTTTGTTTTTGTCTGTATATTGTGCCGGGATCCCATTCGTTCTGTTCTGCTCTTTTTAGGTTACGACCTGAATTTGAGTCAGTCAAATTCACGTAATATCTAAATTTAATTAAACATTCAATTAATTAAATAAATATCTCATTGGAAAAGACAAAGGAGACAAACAGGTACATTGTTGCAAAAATCTTCATTACAGTTTGAAGGCTGAGGTATTGGTGGGAAGCAAGTTAAGTGGCTACCATGTCATGGAGAACTCAGAAGAATATTTCCAGGACTGCTGTGAGAAATAATCTAGGCATCCAGAAGACAAGCCACTCAGATCTGCTTGTTAGACTGGGCAGGTCCTGTTAAGCTGGCAAAGGCACAGGCTTGTCCCAGTTGAATGCCAGAGGAAGTGAACAGGATCCCATCTCTTAGCCCAGCCACCTGTGATCCATGTCCTTCCTGGCTGGTGGTGGCTTCCTGGAAGGTGCCTTGTGGTTGGATGCATACAGTAGAAAATTAATCCTTGAGAGAGGAAGTGGTGGTGGTGTGCTCCCTCCTCAAGAAGTTGTCACTGGAGCCAACAATTCTGGGCAATTTTCCCCTTTTTAGATAAGGTTGTTGAGAAGGCGATCACCTTGTTGAGAAGGTGGTCACACTACAGCTCCAGAGGGCCCTGGTACAAAGGGATCCTTTGGATTCATTGCAGGTTTCAGGTTTCGTGTTGGGGTATCGTACAGAGACAGCATCGATCATACTTGTCAATAAATCTCTGGTGGAACCAGGATGCAGTTGTGTGGCTGTCCTGGTTCTTTCGGATTTCCCAGCAGTTTTCATTATCATAGATCACTGTATTCTTCTGGACAGGGTACAGTGTCTGGGCATGCAAGGCATGGTGTGTTGTAGGAAGAAGCCCACCACAAAACCCCTGGCTTATAGGTTATCTCAGGACTTGACACATTCACCTCTCCTGTTTAGGAAGAGGAATGAAACCACTGGATGAAGTCATCTGGTAACACAGGGTCAGGTATCATCAGTTCATTCACGATGCTCAGCGTCATCTCTTAACTCATGGTGTCTGGAGGCTGTGCTCATATGGAGGGTTCTCCTGGATTCTCAGCTCTTGTTTGACAAGCATGTGGTAGCTGTAACCAGGAGAGCCTTCATACAGATTCATCTGGTGCACCAGTTGTACCTTTCCTAGCCTGGGATCCCTTCTCATGGTCACTTCATGTGTGGATTACTGCAATGTGCTCTAAATGACACTGCTCTTGAACACCACTTTGAAGATGCAGCTGATCCAGAATGCAGACGAATGGACACCTCTTGGTATGTCCACCAGTTATGGACACCTCTTGGTATGTCCACGTAATACCTCTGCTACATGAGCTGCACTGGTTACCAGCGAACTTCTGGGTGCAATTCAAGGTGCCTTTCAGTATTTATCAACAGGGTATCAAGATAGGGATCATCTTATTTCCTTTCTCATTTGTAGGATAGGGGGGAGTTCGTTGTTGGCAAGGAGGAATCTATTAATTACTACTAGCCTCATGTTTTCATCCCATTTCCCACCATATATTTGGGAGTGGGCAAGGAACCAAAAAACAAAACACACAAAAAAATCCTGAAAATCGATAAAGGGCAGAAAAACTCCACCAGTTCAGTGTGTGTTAGAGTCTGGTATACTTTTCTATGTGAAAACTGACTTTTTCCCCTGTGGGTGTATTTCTGTATAGATAGAAGATACATAGAGAGAGAGGGAGATAGAGACAGAGATGGAGATGGAAATGGAGATAGATAGATGATAGAGAATGATGATAGATAGATGATAGATATCTCTATTCTTGAATACAAGGCATGAGGGTCTTATCTTCTTGTAATTCCTACTGCAAATGGCTCAGTATTCTTGTGAAAATCTTTCCATGGATATTTTAGTCCATTTCCATGAAAAAAATGATGGCCAGGTCAGAAAATTCAAGTAGACCTCTTGTATAGGATAGCCAACCCATGTGCAGCTTGTACTTCTACTGAGTTAGAAGGAGGAGTGATATAGGGAATGACTAACAATGTCATATAATTCCTCCTACTGTTTCAAAAAGACCAGGACCTCTCATCTCCCTTTCATGGTTCTTTGAAAATCCAAAAGAAATTTGGATCTATATTCAATTGGCATTAAATATCGGATGAGCTACCCACATCCCGACCGAGTTATTATTTGTTTGAGCACTGTAGTAAAGATTTGATTATGCGATTTGATTATTTGATTATTTTAACTCTAAGACAAAATGATTGCATGGCACACAAGGTCAAATGCAAAACCAACAAATGAACAAACAAGACTGGCTTGTAAGGTATCAACTGAATTAAGAAGAAAACCCAAGCACTTAATTAAAGTCTACTTACTTTAATTTTTGTTGTTGTTTCAACAGCAATAAAATTATTTTCTCTGGCATTTTTCATGGAAGATTAAAAAAAAAATACCCTCAAAAGAACACATTTGAAACACAAACTGTGTTCCTTAAGTATGATGTAATTTATATAACAAAATAAATCTACTCTGTTAAAATATTTAGTAGAACTTAGAATAATGAGTGCAGATAGGTTTAGTTTAATTAGTTTACTGAAATGGAGTTCTTTTAGTAGTTAAGTGTGATATATTGGCTTTTGTCACCTGGAATAAAAAAAGAGCTAATTAGTCCTCACTCAAATATATTGTTTTCCTTGAACCAAGTGAAATGTAATATTTTATTCTGAATTACTATGCTAACCCATTCCATCATTTGCACAAAAGCATGGCACGCTCAAAAATATGTATCAAACATTGCATTTCTGTCAGTATATTGGGAGAAAACTTGAGAGTGTCTCACAATTCCAGCTATTCCATATGACTCAATACTAATTTGTCTTAGTCCAGTGGTACTCCTGGGGAGCTCATCAAGAAAGATCTTAGAGATACCCAGCGGGAGACACAATTCTAGGAAGAAGATGTTGTAACAGACCCTGTCAATTGCATTGGAACAACTGAAGTTCTTTCTAGTTTCCGGACCCAGCCTTTAAAACTTTTCCCATAATCCTATTCTCTGGTATTTCCTTCATTACTCTGACATCTGTCTCTATATATGATGCATTTGAAGATCTATTTTAAAATTCTGTGTGTGTGTGTGTGTGTGTGTGTGTGTATGTGTATATATATATATAATAAAGTAAAATAAAATAAAATAAAATAAAATAAAATCACCCTGTGAGAAACTCCAGACATGTCTAATCTGGAGAACAGTTAGATTGTGATCAGCATACTATTTTGAGAGGTCATTTTGCAGACCAAATCATAGTTGATGCAATCTGAAGGAAGGAGTATTTGTTGATAATATTTGTTGATACATCAGGGGAAAGAGAAGTTTTTGTAGAGCAAAAAAGTCCTCCCTATACTGCGTATCCTTTTTAGACTGGGAATTCCTGCCTTTTCATGGATGGAATGAGAAATCATCAAAATGTGAAAGGGATCATTAAAATGGGAATGGATCTACATTCTCCACCCACACTGAGGACTAAGCATTCTGTTCATACCAGCCTGCTGTGAATACTGTGAATACAATGACATTATGACATGCAACCAGGTAAATATATTAAAAATGGCACTCACCATAAAATAAAACATAAAAATGGGGTTATGTTATGCCTCTGGTAAAGGCCTCATCTTGCTCAGATGAGTCAAAGACTAAGTTAAAGTGGCACCAGAAAACCCAGAGATGGTAGAAGGTATTCTCAGTCACTTAAGAGAAACCCCTTCAGACATACTCAGGATGAATCTCCTGGGAATTCACTGTTCAGCCTCAAAACCAGTGGTTTCACTGACTCTAATCTCAAGAACCTTAGCAACAGAATGTACTAACTCAGTTGATGGACAAACACCACAATGCCACCATTTAGGAAAGCTTTCACCTCGAAGTATTTTAACTGGAGATGAACCCTTTCCTCTGTGGAGTTCTGAATTTCATGGTCATGTACAAAGAGAACATCCTTGCTTCAGTTTTCTTTTATTTATTTATTTTGAGAAAGCTTGCTTGACAATGATGGGCTGCAGGTCAAGGACACAGAATGGGAGAAATCCTGTGAGTCTCCGGATGGGCTCGCTAGGAGAAATAGCAGCATGTGAAATCCGGCTTGTATTACTATTTGACAGATAGCACTAAGCCCCAGGTGTGTGGTGCTGCTTTAAAAGTACCACTTGTTATCAGTTTTTAAGCAGTGTGAAATCCTTCACTGCTTAATACTGCAGCTAAGAGGCAGGAGAAAGTGGAAGAATTTGGTCTCTGAGATAGTCTGGGATTTATAAAGCAGTGGGGGGTTGCAGTGATTGGGTATTTTCCTTCTTCAATATACGTTTTTCCCCTTGAAGGATAGTGAGATATTCTGCCAATATTTGCCACAGGTAATGTGGATTTCATACTTTATTGCTATTATTATTATAGTTATTAATCACCACCGTTTTAACCCACTACTTAACGATCATGATACTTTGAAATATGTACAAAAATGCATCTTAACATTTTAAAAATGTGAATAAAACATTAAAGTAGTTAAAAGTTCTGAATTAATGGATCAGTCCCTTCTGTGTTCCTTTCATAATCTCATTTTGCTTGATTGCTTCATTATTCTATGAATGGCATTAGATGGGGGAAGGAACCTACAAGAAGGTTAATATATTGACTTCAAAGCACATTTTCAATGTTTTCATGTACACATTTCAAAAAATACTTAAAACATGTGTGTGTGTGTGTATATATACACAAAATATGATCTTACACGAAGATACACAAAATACGATCTTCTGAAGAAACATTGTAGTGCATAATTCAGGGTGAGAATGTGATCTGCACTGGACAGCTACAGCATGTTCCATGCATTGGTCTGCCATGCACAGATCAGAACAGTTTGTATTAGAATTTGTAAAGATAATAATCAAAGTCAAATCAAATCAAATCTTTATTATGGCCATAGAATTCTCAAAATATCTCTCTACATTATTTATTTATTTATTTATTTATTTATTCATTCATTCATTCATTCATTCATTCATTCATTCATTCAAGTTCTATAGCCGCCCATCTCAGCAAGTGACTCTGGGCGGCTTACAATGATAAAAACCATAAAGCAATTAATCAATTAGAATTAAAACAGTTACAATACAAAATAAATATACGTGGCTGCCAAGTAAACAAAGTAAGATGTCAATACAACCAAGAAACGGGACCATTACCACACTCGGGGCCCCAGGCCTGGGCACATAAGCAGGTCTTCACAGCCTTACGGAAGGCCAACAGGGTCAGGGACTTCCTGATCTCTGAGGGGAGAGTATTCCAGAGGGTTCCATTACATTACATTAGGGCTACAATCCCATGGCACTCAGGAGGAACTGTTTCTGAGTTGACATGGATAAATTGCCCTGCAGGTTCAGCACCAGGCTAACAAGCAAAATGATTACAGACAAACAGTCAGATGGTGTCCTAACAGACAGGAATCACGCTGAGACGAGGAGTAGGTCTCTAGTGTTTTATTACTGCTACATTAGACAGAAAATCCTAACAAACTGAAGAAGGGTGGGAAAAGCCCAGACAGAGGCGGGTCTGATCTGTGTCTCTTGGAATGGCTGCTTAATTCCTCGTTACTACGCATGCGTTTTCCCCCCTGGATAGGGGCCCCCTCCTGCTCGCCATCAGTACTCATGACAGATAGTAGGTTATGGAAGAACATGATTGAATATGTTTCTATATCAGAAATGCCTTCTCTGTAGAAAGTGAAAACATCACAGAGAAGATTCTAGCCTTGTTTCCTCTATACCCAGGACCCATATACTGTGTGTTTGGTTTAATCAAGATTTAACAAATAAGCCAAAATTATCTTCAGGCAATAGAGTTTGTATGATATATTAAGAATACACTAAACCATAAACATGGACTTAAAAAACAAGATGAGCTAGGTTCAAACATTTTGCTGGCCCAGAATCAAAGAAGACACATTATGGCTTAGAGCAGGGTTCTCCAAAATTGCTGTGCTGCAAACCCTTAAAATTATAAATAAATTTGTTTCCCCTCCAGCCTCCATGAATAAAACTTAGAATTTCACCAATACCATATACAATTTACTTTTATCAATGACATGTTAAACTATACAGTAAATAAAACAATGGAATCATTATGACTTTATGAAATAAATAATAAAATCCATGTTAAAACCATATATTTAACGGGAAGGATGAGCTTATTTAGCTTTTCATTGCTCCTGAAATATGGGTTTTATCTCTGAGGCAGACATTTTTCATCCCACATTTAGTATGGATCAATATTTGCTCTTTAAATCAACAATGGTAGAAAATCCTGACTTAGTGGCAGGCCATATGCATGAGTACACCCATATTGGCACCTTATATCAAATATGTCTAAGATCCTCATCCCCCAAGTGTCACAATCCACCATCTGAGAACCTCTAGCTTAGTGTGATGTCTGAACCCTTCCACTGTATGGAAAATCCAAGCTCTCTACAGTCCTCTGCCACCCTACCCTCATTTCTTCTCTTTTATTTAAAACTCAAGAAAAGGTGCCTCTTCCACAGGGAGAAGAAAACTTCCTTGATACTTACAAGTGACGTTCCAGTATCTGCCAACTTCCCAAATCAGGGGGACTACAGGTTATTCAAGGTGGAAATACCTGCAGTCTGTACACTGAATTAAATAGCCAAGATGGTACTTAAATGAAGAGCTACTGGTTGAGTAGCTCTTCATTTAAGTACCATCTTGGCTATTTAATTAAGTACCATCTTGGCTGGTTTCCCGTTCTAACCCTTGCAATCCCCAGACTAATGGAAGAGAGACAATTGACGTTTTGCTCTATGATTTCTCATTTTCACAAGGGCCATGTGAAATCCTGTTTGCTTAGCCCAAAATATATTGTCCATAGGAAATACGAACTGAGTGATGTAGCCAATGGTTTACTATCTCCCCTTTGTTCTAAACGAGAGGACTCAAGGTGCATGTTATAGACCTTAGGCTAATACATTGTGCTAAGCTGTGGTTTCTTTAACTGTAGTTAATTAACAGGCCTAAGCTGTAAATCATCATTTATAAACTAAAATAGCTTGGTTCCCTAACGTTAATCTAAAACCACACCAACATCAATGATGTTTAGGAGAGTGAGCCTTTCACTCGTTAGATGAGGTTCTTCAAAAGAAGATTTCTTTGGTTTGGTATAGTTTCAGGATATGAACTTGATACAATATAAAGGGAGCTGGAGTGAATCCAGCATGAAATGCGGTTGGGCCCATCAAGCTGAGGTTCACATTTTGAATGCCTCACCTTCAAAGCCATGCACCATTCTGCTCTGAAATACAAGGCATCCCCTAGCAAATGTGTCTATATTTCCATCAATTTCAATGGCAGATTCTAATGCCTTCATTAACTCTGGTGCTTTTCATCCCAAAGGGTAGAATGGAAGGCCTTCCTGCTATTGCCATAAAACACTACACTTGCCCACCTATGGATAGACCAGACCCACATTTTACTATCAATTTAATAAGTAAACAAACTGAAGCATTAACTTTATTTTAAGGAAAGATAAACTGAATTTTTCCTGCTTGTCACGTTTTGGTTTTTGATTCAGTAGCCATGAAATTTGCAGAGGTTCTATTATTTCCATGTAATTTTCTGCCTACCCTATTCCAGGACATCACCTGCCAAAATTAAAGTTCTTAGAATGAATGGGTCTCCCTTTGATAGACAATTTTCAAAGGTGCCCTGCCAAATGACCAACTAAATGAGAGCTTCCCACACTGTCAGTTTCACAATTTTCTCTCTTTGCCCTCCTTATGACCACGTTGTGAACTGTAAGTTGAGTTCTAGTTTATTTGCTCAGGGAAAAAAACAAAACAAAAACTCTATTACACAATGTTGTTTTTTTTAAAAAAATATCAAATTTTGTTCATTCAAATTACCACCAATTTTGTTATTGTTTAGTTTTCAAATTGAATGGAGGGGACTTCCCCCACCTCATCCTTAATTTTCACACAGATGCATCCCCTGCTGCCTGTTCGTCCTTCCTTGACTTATGCTGCAGTATCTTAGATAATGTGTGGTTAAGTTTACAATCCATAAAATTCACTGGTGCAGCACTGATTTATATGGAAACATTCTGATATTATGTGCTAGGTCTTTCAAAACCCTTCCCAACAATGCTTCTCATGTCATTCTCCCCCCCTGCCCGCCTGGTCGCCTTTGACAGCTGGGGCACAATGCCTTTTCTTCCCAATGTCTACCCTAAAGGGCTATTTTCTGAAAGTGTATGCATGATACTACAGGATCATTTTACTCCCTTATTTCTATATGCCTGCTGTGAAAAATTCAAATCCTATGTCCCATTATATGATGTTCTAAAATCAAACAAATGTTATTCTTGCAGTAACTGTTCTTATTTTTTTTAAAGAAGCTTATTGGAGGTGGGATAGAGGGTAGTCGGTTCCCATGGAATACAAAGGCACACCAGAGAAGAATCCATTCAGAGTCAAAGAAGAGAGCAAATCAGCATTTAGCCAGCAAGATATATCATAAGGATGCAGCTGAATTCAGAAGGAATAAAAAAACAGAAACAGAAACAAGCCCCAAAGCAAAGAGTCTTCATGAAGGAGCCAGAAGGCAGCTGTTTTCCTGAACATCAACTCACCACTGATCAGGAAGTCACATTCCACATACCTTCTCCCCGTATTTCTTTTAGTGCCCAATTTGTGACATAATCATCCATCATGGATGGTGATAAAATTAGCCCCCTGCCATCTGCTGCATGAACTTTCCAAGCTGCTGCAGGGGACTGTCTACCACTCTCCCGGACTCACTGATCTTCTCCCTAGCCAGATTGGATGTAATGGAGAAATTCTTAGCTTGAGTAACGAAAAACTAAAGGGTGGCAAACTATGGCAACCTGGCTGAGCACAGGCCCTGCAGCCCCAGAAGTCAACATTTTGAAATGGATGAGCTTTAGAAGATTCAGTTAGAAAATAATCTGATCCCCCTGTCAAACAGAATTGATTCTTCAAGTCAAACTGTTGAAACAATTGGAGCTATCACATTACTTGATTAGAAGATGTGGCTTCTTTTGCCCACATGAAAGCACATTCCCCCAACCCCCAAATCAGCAACTCAGATTGGATTGGGGTGACTTGCAAACCCCTAACCAGATTGCATGATGACCACAGTAGAATAAATGTAGGATTAATTAGAGAAATCACGGCCATAATTTCTGTTCTATCTTCTTTCTGGACAATACTTTAAATGTACCTCATTCCAAATGACTTATTCTTTTTTTTAAAAAAATGTAATTTTCTAAATGACTGTTGAAACCACTGTTACCATTTTTTTAAAAAAATGTCTGGCCATAGTAACAGCAACTCACAAAGGCAGCCTATGCCCAGATAGGTTGGACTCTCTAGTAATTTGATCAGAATCACCAACATTTAACCCAATCACTCTGATCTATTTAATATGAAAGGTTTTCCTAAACAGTTGGCAACTATGGCAAATCAAGAGTCAAAGGAATTTTAATTTGGCTTGGATTAAGAACTGCTGATGGTTCTGACTGAGACCAAAGCACAGTAGTCAAACTGCAGTGGGCTTCCCTCTCTTTTAGCAATTATGCCATGCAAACACCACTATTTTGCAAAATGAAAAAGGCAATGGTGTTATCAGTGACATGCAAACTGGCACCACTGTTCTCTTTTCTATCATGCTTTAATAGTGGGCATGTACATTTGTGTAGACTGATCTCTTTTGTGTGCTGCTTTATCAGCAGGCAGGGAAGCGTTCAGGGCAGGACCATGTAGGGATCTTCTGATGCCAAAGTACATCCAATAACAACGATGCACTTCTTTGCAATGTGTGATCGCTACAATCATGTACAAGGAGAGACTAAATAGCCACAAAGTTGAAACAACAGGCGCAGAGTCCGTTTCTGGGATTAATTTTAACTATGCCAGCAAAGTCAGAACTCAGTAGGAATGAAATACAGAGCAAGGGAATTAGGAGAGACAGAAAAATCCCAAAGCTGGCAGATGCCAGCAAAACTCAAGGTATAATTTTTAAAGTGCTGAGCAATGAGAGTACATGGTCTTGGGGCAGCAATGCATGGTGTTGTTCTTTATCGGCACCCAGCTCATTGGGAAGGTAATGGACTTTTTTTCTGCTTTGTGTCAAAAGTCCTCCCTCCCTCCCATGCTGGCTCAAGCAACGCTCTCCAATTCATCTGCTGCACTTCATTTCACGGTAGCCAAACGCCTCCACTCCAGATCCTGCCTCCCTTCCAGTTCACAATTCTGTGACTTTCTCCTTTCAGCCCAAGTAACAGCAGGAGGAGGAAGAGGAGGAGGAGGAGACACCACCACCACCACCAACAGTGTAGAGTATTTTTCTCCTTCTTTTCTTCTTGACTAGTCCAGGAGTAATTAAAAAAAGAGGAGGATTAAAAAAGGTACTAAAAAGGAGGGGGAAATGGGGAAAAAAGATAACGTGATGGGGGTTTTCTTCTCCATGATGTTCTTTATTTTCATGACCACGGAAGTGTCTATGGACAAACGCTGGCTCTTCAGCTTTGAAACAGAGATGAGCACCGCCCCCTAGAGTCGGACACGGCTGGACTTAATGTCAAGGGAGACCTTTACCTTTACCTTTACAGGAAGGATAAAGAGGTGGGGGGTGGGGGGCGTCCACTAATCGGGGGCTGTGGTGAACATGGTCGCAACAGAACACCAGGCCAGCTCTGGAAAGACATCAGAGGAAGCGGTCGAACTCTGGAAAGTGGTGTCTCAAGCTGGCTGCAGTGCCAGACAGTTATGCATGGAAGTCAAGCAGCTTAAGGCTGCTTTGCAAAAGAGCCTTCTGAGGCCACTTTTCAGAGATTTCTCTCATGTGAAAGAATGCAGGGAAGGGCATCCTTCAGGAGGGACAGAAAAGATTGCACAGTCCTGAGAAAGTGGGAAGAGAAGAAAAAAAAAACACAAAATAACTCTGCCTTGACTTTGATTGGTATACGATGGGGTGGAGGGGAACTCTGTCAGCTGTCAGTAAGGAACATCCCTGGTGTCCCTGCCATGCCTATTTCTTGACCCTGTTCACCTCAAAGGGCTGACAGACCAACTGTGGAACCTCACTTCACCTCTGACAATGTATCTTCCTCTTTGCCCATACTTGTAATTCTGAGCTCAGCTTCCTTTTAAACGGCCACCCAAGATGAAGAGGCAGTGATTTTGTTTTTGTTTTTTCTGTGACCCTAACAATGTAATCTCTTGGCAGGATTATGCAGCAAGTCCATTAAAACAAAATAGCACAAAATAATCAATACCAATATTGGGCAAAATTATTTCTCCTCCCGCAACACTTGTTAAAAAAAACAATCTCTATGTTGGCTATTGGACTAAGCTTCTATGTACAGAATTATCCACTGCAGAAACTGTTATATATCACAGAAAAGAAGCTATACATCGCCCCAAGAGTATTTTTTGTGGAAGGAGGAGGAAAAGGGGGTGGGGGCAGAATCTGAACATGGATGTCATTTCTTAATTGCAGAATTTACAATACCATCCTTCAGTAGAAATTAGAGGAGAGGGGATGGATTGATATAGAACAGAAAAAAGTATATGCAACCATCATAAGACACAACAAATTTGGAGGCAAGCAACACCTTAAAAGCCAAAATGAAAAGAATAAGGGAGGACCCATTTAATTCTACATGGCAGAAATCTTTGCCTGGTATCAGGAAGTCAACTTTTCACTCTAGGAAAAATTCTCAAATTCTGGTTCAACATCCCTGTGAAGCATCTTCCCCTGATGAACAGACAGACAGTTTGGCTGGAAACACAACAGTGGTTTCATATAACAGAGCTAACCCCAGTCATCCCCTACCAGGGGCAACTGAACCCCTTTCACAATTTGCAATGAGTGGGTCATTCCTGCATCAGATATCTTTGTAGTCTTCCCAATTTCCCAGAAAGAAGGTTGGAGATTTGTCCATTGTCTTCATTTTATTTTAATGAAAGGGCCAAGTTAGGAAAGATGGGGTGATGCAATCAGGGACAGTGCCCTAAACAGGTTTTCTTTGGTGGGGGGCTTGCCTTTTTCTACCTCTTCTATTCATTTTTTCATCCCGCTCCACAAGGTTCGCCTTGGGGTTAGGTGGAGGTAAAAAAAGAGACATATATGGAATTCCTAAGAAAGTTTCTGTCTGTCTGTCTCTCTGTCTGTCACTTTTCATATGGACTTTGCAGGACATCATCTCTGTCTCAGAACTGGAAAGACCCAGCTAGCCTTCCAGTTCAAATATCATAATTAAATGGAGGAGTTAGTTTAACTCCCTCAAGCCCTAGAGCTAAAAGCAGTTGTTGAGTCCAGTTTTGGAGACATTTTCCATAAGCTTTAAAACCAGAATTGTTTCAGAGAGGGTGTGGAAGATGGAACACTACCATGACTTTTAAACTTGTTTTTATTGGTCAACTTGATTTCATTTCACAAATTTTAATGTTACGTTATGGAAGTTTTTGTCTATTTTTATCGTATCCTTGATTGCTATTGTTGACCACTTAGATAAATCAAATCAAATCAAGTCAATAAATAACATTCTCCAGTTTAGTTTGCATTTTTATCACTCATCTTGACCTGTTCACGGTCAGCCTTTTATCCACCCCTACTGTCTTCTCTGCATTGGATTCTCTGCCTACTTCCCAAAACCATTTATTCTAACTGGGTCAGGAGGAAGCAAGAGGATATGAGTAGCTCTATTGTTTCAGCCTGGTGCTTATTAATACAGAGGGGACCAAATGACCTTTCCATGACCACTGCATTACATGGATTAACCTTGGGGACTTGCCTATGCTCAGGTTGATGCTTTCCTTAGAGCAGAGAGAGGCAACCTTAGAGGATGTGAAAACAGATTACTAAGGCTTTGGAAAACAGACTGTGGCATTCTCATCAAATGGCTGCCTTGGGCTGGGGGGGAAGTCTTGCCTGTTCGCAAACTGGCTGCCAGGGAAAGTATGATCAATCATATAAAATCCATTTAACCAGAAGACAAATCGGTTGCTCCCTGCAACCCTTTCAAATCTCTAGGGCACTTTCTATTATCCCAGCCTACATAGATTCCTCTCTCTCTCTCTCTCCCTCTGTGTGTGTGTGTGTGTGTGTGTGTTTATCCATCCATCCATCGCCCTGGGCATGTGAACACATCAGGCTGCAGTTATGTAGGACTGAGAAGCAGTCTTGGAAATTACATATGCATACACATGAGCCAGTTTGGTCTAGTGGTGAAAGTGCCAGACTAGGAACAGGGAGATCCAAGTTCTAGTGCTGCTTTAGGCACAAAACCAGCTGGGCGACTCTGGGCCAGCCTCTCACTCTCTCTCTCTCTCTCAGATCCAGGAATGAGGCAATGACAAGTCAATTCCAAAAATATCACTGCAGGGACTTCTCCAGGCAGTCACCAGGATTCAAGACGGACTTGGCAATACACAATGCACACATGCAAGCCAGTGTGGTGTAGTGGTTAAAAGTGCTGGACTAGAGCAGGAAGGCCCAGCTTAGGCAAAAGCCAGGTGGGTGACATTGGGCCTGTCACTCTCTCTTAGCTCTAGGCTGGTACATTGAAAAACATCTACCAACCAACCCACACTAGACCAGCATGGTAGATTATGGTCCAAAAGCTTCAATGAAGAGGACTTCATCCTGTAGTGGATTGATTCAGGGTGACAATAATGGTATTGGTAATGCACATGAGAAACTGATACGTTGCTTTATGGCATGCCAACTTGCTTTAAAATAAATAAATGTATACAGATTAATTAAAATCAGCTGCAGCAGACAATCTGGTGGGGGCCAAGGGATGGCTCCATCAACACATTGATATCCATTGTCAAGGTTTCCTTAACAGAAGGAGGATACCAGCCTATTTATGAAAATTATGGAGACAAGAATACAGGAATCTAATAAGGTAAGTATATAGTTGTTTCTAATGGAACCACAGTGAGCAGAAAAAGGGAGTCAAGATGTCTCTGCATACAGGGCAGCTTCATGAAGGAGTACAAAAAAACTGAAGTACGACCGGGTACAAAGTCTATAACCTCTTTCCCATCCATTTAAAGACTGTCCAGTATCCAATATAGCCACTGCATCTTGTATACAACAAAGAAATATTTTGTGCTGCCATCTTGGCCTTTTTTGACCATGCTCTGTGAATGCCCTTGTTGACACTTATCTTAATTATTCTTAATTAGACATTTGATTGTTGCATATTTATTTTATTCATTAATCAAATTTATACACCACACATCTCACTAAATAAGTGCCTCTGAGCAGCTTACAATAAAAGATCATAAAAACCATTATAAAAATATACAAAGTGAAAAGTGAAAAAGCTAAAAGGCAGAGGGAGCATCCTCAAGCTCAATATTCACTGAGTAGCAGCAGATTTCAGGTCCACATGGAAGCTGGGATTTGGAAAGCCAAGAAGGATAAAATCGGAGGTACGGTTTCTTCAAATGCCCCTAGATGAAGAAGAATTCTCTAATCATTTTTCAGGAACCTCTAAATGGTAAGAGGAACCTTGCTACTGAAAAAGCATCTGGGAAGGAATTTAATCCAGATATCTACTCTTGGGAGTTAGTAAAGATGTGGGAAGTCAATGTACCTGCAGAGACTGGAGAAAGTGAAAATCCTCTTTCCTCAAACTGAATGAGAAATGGTGGGAAAAACATACATTTCCTCAACCAGGCACTGTAGAATCCATTCTTGGGTTTATGACAATGTCTAGTAATAACAACAACCACAAAAAGAAGAACAAAATCCCCTTTTTCTGCTTCTCAGATTTACTTAGGATCACAACCATGGATAAGTAGCCTACAGAATCACTGCTGGGAGAAAAAAAAAATCACTAGAGTCACCATGTACTGATTTACCAAAATAAAACAAAAATCACAGGTCTAGCAGCTTAACTGCTAATTCAGAGTGTCACATGATAAAACACCCATCACCCAACTAATTCAGAAGACAATGATGTTGCCATCCGACATCCCTGCACTGAGACAGGATTTTATGTAATGAAAATGAATTACGACAGAAGCATTTGTTGCAAAATTAATTTAAGACCAATTGGCTGCTGTAGATAACCACCACTTTTCATTCTTCCACTTGCGTGCCTGTGTGTATGTCTGTGTGTGAATATGCATGCTATTTTGTTAACTAATCAAATCATCAGTACAAACAAAATGTCATAGCGAGTTCTTCTGGCACTAATTATCTAAGTGTCAACTTCCTGCGACAAGCATCTGAGAAGATAAAATTGAGGAGAGAAAAGATGGGGAATGAGTTTTAGAATAATACTTTTATACAAGATGCCCAGACACAGTCTCCTTGTCTGCCTAAAGGGAAATGATGGGCATCATGTATACTTCCCAGTGGACTCCAACAGATTTTTGCTGAGGTTTTGACTAAGTTATGGATAAAGTAGAACATGGCATCTATACTGTGTAAGTGTATCTTATCTGAAGAATCCCAGTATTAGGCTGTGCTATTCTAGGTCTACCCTTCCAACTTTTGAAGAGATCCCTCTTGTGCACCAGCTGTACCTGCTTCTAGACCAGGAGGCTCTACTTACTTTCCATTGTGCTTTGCTCACCTCCTCTTTGGATTACTGCAATGCATTCTACATGGGGCTGCCCTTGAAGACCACTCAGAAGCTACCGTTAGTCCAGAATGCAGGGACGGGGGTAGTTATGGGTGTGCCTTGCTACACCCCTGTAGCACTTTTGCTTTGTGAGCAGTCCAATACAGTTGCCCCCAAGAAGCTCATGAGGAAGATATGATGATGGTAGTCCTTGTGAAAACAAAAACAGAGAAGTAAACAGGGTCTGCCATCTTATCATGTGATCTCTCAGGCACACAGTCTGTATCTGAAGCTAGGAACTGGAGGATTGGAAAATGCTGGGAGAAAACAGATAGGTTTTTCACATACACACACAGTTTCTCTTATAAGGGGGGAAAACAAGATGAAGTGGGAAAGGAGCTTGCATGAAAAGAGTAACTGTTGAACTCAGAGAAAGAGAAGTAAAGAAAAGTAGCTAGCAACCAGGTGTTTCAGACTGTTGAAGAGACATCCATACTGGGTGATTCAAGATCATTGAAGATGGGTCAGCACGGAATCACAATGCAAGGAGGCATTGGATCAGATTTCCAGAAAGCAGAAAGAGGATCTGAAGATCTGCTAGCCATGAGAGATTGCCAACAAAGTTTTAATTAAAGCCCTTGATTATCTCTATGGGGAATTTCATAATAACTACACACTTAGCAGAAGTTTAAGACAGGCATACTAACATAGTAGTAGAAGGGCTATTATTCCAGGCAGAGAGATAGTTAATCATCAGACAGTAAAGCAAATAGACCATAAATCAGTATGTCACATTCCACTCTCTTCTAAAATCAGAAACAGGAGGTTGGGGGATTGGTTGGTATGCTTTAGATGAAAGCCATGTGTGTAGTGTTGCATGTCCGAAAGAGAAACTAATGTTACAAATAAAGAAAATGATTCACAAGAAGATTTTAGTCTGCTATACCTCATCTAATCAGTCTTAAAACATCCCTTCAGGGTCTTCTTCCATCGCCCCTAAGAGCTAGATTTTAGGGCATGCTCCTTTGATTCCAAAGGGTCAGACATGACTTGGTGCTTGCACAGGGGACCTTTCACCCTTGATTCCAGGGAGTATTTAGTTATCGACAATAGTTCTGTATGTTCTTTCCCTTTACTTTTTTTTGTTTTAATGAAGTTTTTATACGATCTGAAGAGAAACCAGAGTATTCAGCTCTGATCTCCCCAATCTTCTCTAAATTTGTGGGTCATACTGACAAATGTTATGCTTATTTCTTTTTAAGGGATGCTGACTCTACACTCACACACCAGGTGACCAAATATTTTTATCAAGTTATACAATTCCGCAGAACTTGTAATTAGACATATTGTTTCACTGTTTTACTGTTTTTCTTTTCCCTGACAATGAGTTGTTAGATTAAACTATTTTCTTTTATTGTAGAGGCTGGTCAAAGACCATAATAAAGATATCCATTCAATGAAGTCTTTAAATCTGCAAACCTTGTTTGCATGTGTGTGTGTTGGTGGCCTACCACTTCTGTTCCTGTGTGAGTGTCTCTCATTCAGCTATAGAAGGGGTCAGTTGACAAATGAGTTCACTAATGGATTATCTATTCCCAGAAGGCAAAACTAACTTCCTAAGATTACCCTTCTTTGACTTCTAGGTTGGCAACTGGACTGTTATGGCAGTGACTCTGAATTGTTCAGGTTGACCATATTTCCTTGAGACAAAAACGGGACATTGGGATGGCAAAACGGGGCAGGGCTGGGAGATGGGCTGGATCAGGAGGCAGGAACTTCTCTGGTTTTCTTAGGCTGGGAATCTTCGGATTCCTTCATTTGCAAGAGGCAAGGCTGGGCTGGAGAGTCTAGTGAACGGTTGTCCCTGACAAGCCGTTCCTCCTCTGGCTGTGCTTTTACATTCTTTTCTTCTTGCCGTTTCAAGGCAGGAGCCAATCGGCTTGCCCTCTGATCACCACCCATCAGCTCATCTTGTTTTTTTCTTTTTAGGTTTCCCGCTGGGCTGAGCTCTGCGGCTTTTTTCCTGCCATTTCTGCTGAGTTCCCCCTCCTTCCACTCAAAGTCAGACTGCACTGACAGGTTCACGGGAACTTTCAAATTTTTAACTAAGGTTTTTAAGAAAACGGGACAAAATGGACATTTATATTAAAATGATGGGATGGTCTGGAAATGTTAAAAAAAGGGGACTGTCTCATCCAAAATGGGACGTATGGTCAGCCTAAGGTTGGCCAATGTGTAGAAACACCTTTTCCATGTTCTGATAATCACCCTTTCCATGTTGTGATAATGAAAGGCTCAGAAGGGCAGGAAAAGAGTATCATCTTCCCACAGCTGTTTACCACTCTGTCCACAGCACAACACCATGATTCAAAGATGATTCTTTGAAACTTATCACTAAATAGCATCTTTTATCATAGAAAAATATAGATATTTTTGAACCAGCGCTTGAACCTAAGAAATAGAAAGGATAGGAAACAAACAAAAAAACTAGCATCCTTTCTCTCAGGAACAAGACAGACTCTGGAAGTAGATATCACCATGAGGAATATTTGTGTGGGTGAGTGTGTGTGTGAAAGCGATTAAATAAAAAAATAACATACAAGGTTCAGTCAAGACTAATTAACCTTCTCCAACTATAGCTTGCCTGGTGTTATCTGAGTAACACCTAGACGATTTTGCACATTTTCTTCTCTAAATTTCACATCTCCAGTCACAGGTAGTTCATTCTTTACATTTAAACACAGGGGGCTTTGAGCTCATACTTGAAAGATCAAAGCAACTTAAAACTAATTGCATTCATTTCTACAGTGAGATGAACAAAGTTGTACCAGTCCCTTGGGATCAATTACAACAACCTGATAAATATACAACTCTGAGCTGGGCTGGATTTCTCCCTTCCTCTTAGCTAATCTGTAACCAACCAATCAGCTGCTTTACAGGAGGAGAATCCCGTTTGTTGTTTTCTCATCGGATTTTGAATCCCTCTATCACTAATTGTTTCCAAGAAGAGAAGAGAAGGACAGGGAAGGCTTCACGGTTGAGCAGACAGATGTTTATTTACAACTGTTGATCAGACCAGATTTCTCTCTTCTGGTGTGCTTCTGTGTGTCATAAAACCAAAATACTATTAACAGTAACCCCAACATAAAAAAAAAAAAAACCTGGCTATTTCCATACATATAATGACTTGATAAACTGAACTGCGAACCAGCTTTAGCACAGAACTTGAGCACTTTCTCCATCCACTCCGGGGCACAGCGTGGTTAAGAAGCGCGCCGATAAGGTTAAAGGAAAGACTAACTTCAAGAGCTAGAAGGATTTCTAAACCTGCCGATACAGTAACAGCAAGAACAATATCCAGGTATGGAAATACACTGAGAAACACCGCCTTTTGTGCATACAGGACTCAAGCTGGATTTCACCTGTCCTGAACCCCGGCCATAGAGAAACACAATCACAAAAACGCTGTCTACTTTATTATTCATGTTAGGCAGAATCCTAGTCTGGCATTTTCCCCCTCTAGATATTTAGATGTTTAAATATCTAAGGGGTTAAAGACATGGTCCAGAACCTGGGAGGCTGTGAGTTCTAGTCCTGCCTTGGGCACAAAGCCAGCTGGGTAACCTTGTGCCAGTCCCTCTCTCTCAGCCCTGGGAAGGAGGCAAGGGCAAACCACTTCCAATATTTTGCCAAGACTTGGAGGAAGGGAAAGATTTTTTAGAGGGGAGTGGAGATTTGCAAGAAAAGTATCGGAGATTTTCTACATACCTTCTCCTAATCTATAAACATTGCCCCTATTTTTAATTTGTTTTTCATGCATATTACCCAGCCTTCATTTACTGACACACACATGTGCTCTCTGCACTGAAATGCAGATCCCTCTAAAGCTCTCTTTTAACACACAGTTACCATTGTTAGCATTCAGTTAGCACCAGTGGACCATTTCCTCTTTCCCCAATATACAGTGCGTTTTCAATAGTTTTGATCAGGGAACGATGAACACCAGCAGATTTCACTGAATCTCTGTATTCATTCTACTGTGAAATGCAGTGGGCGTCGAATGACCTAAACTAGTTCTAAATTCTGGGGGAACTGTTTGCTAGTGTCCTTTCCTTTGGACACTTGCACGACAGCTAAATAAAGAGGGATGACTGCATTTTGACATGAGCGGAATTATAGGGTCCAATTAGGAAATTTGAGCACAAATGGGGGTCACTGTTATATCAAGCTTATCTCTGCCCACTTCACACTTCCAAGCACACAGCCATTTTATAAATGTAGGCTCCCAAACTGACAAGTTGAAATACCCACCTTAGAAAGAAAGCCACAACTATTGTTAATGACAGAGAGCTATTTTAAACTCTTTATGCACCTGTCACTTTTGTCACTTATAAGCATCTTCTACATTATTTCCTTATAATAGATCAACCAATTACAGGAGCATCAACAGAATTTTAACACCAAAGAATTATGACTGCTATGTAAAAATCTGATTTATTCTCGGTGTTAGAATATGTATAATACAAAAGCCACAGATAGAAGTCAATCTTGCATCTTCTGCCTCCCCATCCAGTTAACCCTTGATGAACAACTCTAAAGAAGTTTCTTGCTGTTCAAACACCTGCTCCTATTTTTCCCGTTAAAATCTCCAAGCATCAAAATAACTGGGGCACTTGCCAAATCAGGAGCCAGAATACACTGGACAAAAGATTTGTGCCATGCACAGAGCTATCCTGACAAATTCAAATGGTACCTGTCATGAGTGAGGATGGCGAGCAGGGGGCTCTCACCCAGACTGTCAAGCGCATGCGTAGCACTGAGGAACTGTTCAGCCATTCAAAGAGACACAGATCGGGACCGCCTTAACCTTTGGGGTTTATATGGCTGGGTTTTCCCACGCTTTCTCAGTTTGTTAGGATTCTTGTTAAGTACTACTAATAAATATTAGAGACCAAGTCCTCGCCTCAGTGTGTTTCCTGGTAATCAGGACAGTACCTGGACAAAGGAGAAGAGCAACGACAAATCTCGATAAAATAGTTAAGAGCAGAGACATCACACTGACAACAAAGGTCCACATAGTTAAAGCAATGGTGTTCCCCGTAGTAACATCTTACTACGAGAGCTGGACCACAAGGAAGGCTGAGAGAAGGAAGATCGATGCTTTGGAACTGTGGTGTTGGAGGAAAATTCTGAGAGTGCCTTGGACTGCAAGAAGATCAAACCAGTCCATACTCCAAGAAATAAAGCCAGACTGCTCACTTGAGGGAACGATATTAAAGGCAAAACTGAAATACTTTGGCCACATAATGAGAAGACAGGACACCCTGGAGAAGATGCTGATGCTGGGGAGAGTGGAGGGCAAAAGGAAGAGGGGCCGACCAAGGGCAAGATGGATGGATGATATTCTAGAGGGGATGGACTCGTCCCTGGGGGAGCTGGGGGTGTTGACGACCGACAGGAAGCTCTGGCTGGTCCATGAAGTCACAAAGAGTCGGAAGCGACTGAACGAATAAACAACAACAACCTGGACAAAACATATCCAGGATTTACAGTAATGTTAGGCTGAAAGTTTATTCTGTTGTTGTTTTTTTTGAATCTACTCATATTCATTCCAAGGTGGTGGAAAACTGTTGATTTCTGCTTCTGCAAGGGAGAACATTTCAGCTGAATCCTCAGGGATGGGACATGAGGGTTGCTTTTGTGATGTGGTTAAGGTAGAAGGTTGCACACGTACTGTACATGGCCCATTCTCAATGATACATTATTTGTCTACTGCTCTACAGCTTCCCTGGCTTCCCACGCTTGAATTAACCCCAAGTGAAGACATCAAAAGTGGACTCTTTCTCATTAAGCCTTTTCTGATCAACAAATGGTACTGCAGAATGAAGGACAAATGAAAAGCAAAACCAGTGCTGCTTGTCGCCTCACCGAAATAAACCCTAGTAGAAGATGTCCTAGAGATTTTCCAGTTCCATCCTATTTTTGACATCAATTACTAAATGAAGTTTTCAGTTTTCTCTAGAATGCACTTCACGTCCCCTGAGAAATGGAAAAACAACAAAAGTTGATCAGGTCAAGGACTTCAAGTACCTAGGCAATCCACTTCTAGTCCTCCACCTGCTAGAACCACCAACTGAGTGAGCTTTCTTCCATCATGGCAATAATTAAGACTCTACAGCAATAAAACTGCACAAAGCAAAGGTCCTGAGCTTGTTGTTATATGATGCACAATTCTGGGTTTAATAACGATGCCCCCACTTTAGAAGCCATTCAGTCCAAGTTTCTGAAAGCCATACTTCGTGCCCCAAGCTCAGCTTCAAATGTCCTCGCTCAGCTAGAGCTTGGCTGCATTTCTCTTGGGACCCACCTGAGATTTGCCCTCAGGTTTTGGCTGAAGCAAATCCTTTGGGGTCTCTGGTTCACCTTACTCTACCAGATCGGTTTCCCTCATCCCCGGAGAGGCAAATTGATTCTGATCTAGCACATCGTGGCATCTCGCTCCAGGGAACATCGTCTCCTGGCCCAGACAAAGCCTTAACTAAAGTGAAACAGAGATTCTGGGATTCAGACTTGCAACATGACCAATAATAAGAGCTGGTCTGGTGTAGTGGTGAAGGTGCTGGCCTAGAAACCAGGAGACTGTGAGTTCCAGTCCTTCTTTAGACATTAAAGCCAGGTGGGTGACTTTGAGCCAGTCCTTCTCTCTCAGTCCAACCCACCTCACAGGGTTGTTGTTGTGGGGAAAATAGGAGACAGGAGTATTAGGTATGTTTGCTGCCTTGAGTTATTTATAAAGAAAGGCGGGATAAAAATATGATGCTGGTGATGACGACGACGACGATGACAGGGCCAAAGTCATCCATCCCTCTTATGGTGCAACTGCAGGTTCTCCATGGACAATTCCTAGCTACTCTTATAACAGACTGAACATCACACAGAGGAGACTTCGGCTAAAACTGGCACACTATCTATTGTAGGCAAATATGGTAGCATTCCACACAACAATTGTATGTGTTTCTGCTCAGATACAGAGGTAGAGTCAGGAACCATGTATTGCTGCACTGTCCATTGTCCCACCCATGGTGTCTGGCACTCGTTATCAGAAACTTTAATTTTCTTTCTGATCAAGAAATTGCCATCTTCCTTCTGCAAGACCCAAGTTGGACAACTACTACAAAGATCGCCAAGTTTCTTGCAATAGTGAGGGACTGCAGAAGCTCAGTGATACTCTCTTCTTGTTATTAATTATTTCAGGGGTTTTTTTTTTACTGTATTTTAATTTTTATAGTTGTGTTTTATTGGTATTTCTGTATTTTTAAATTCTCTATTTGTGTTTTACTCGTCTGAGACTGTAAATAAATTCATTCCATTTCCAGAAAATGAGACCATCTCTTCACAGAGTCTCTTTCAAAGACTTAAAGGAAACTTTTGTGAAATTTTAAGAGAAGCCTCAAATCAGTATTAGTTTCTAATGAAGCCTCCTCAAGGTTGGACTTCAAGCTTCCACTTCCACCCTTTACACTTACATTATTTTATTTACTTATTTGAATTTACAGGCCTTTGAACAACAAAGGCTTACCAATTTGAATGAAATTTATAAAATAGGAACACACAATCAAAAGTCCCTCACTATTAAGCTCAACTGATTTATATCAAGCCATCAAAATAACTTAAGAAAATGGATCAAGTAATTATCTCACAGAGTTCCATTTCCCATCACAGCAGATAGCTGTTTTTTCATAAGTAACTATTTGGAAGGCTTAAGTGATCTCTTAGAAATTGGCCAACAGCTCACTGGTAGAAAATGATCTATTTTCTGCCCAGCTTAAATTAAAACAGTACATTAACATTCAGAGGAAGAAGAACATAAGATCCTGAAACTACTTCCTATCATTCACACGACCAAGGTTAAGATCTTTCAGAAGAGAGGATTCAGTTGTGGCTACTTGTCTATTGCTCAGAAAGAAGAGAACCTACTTCCTGGGTACAGGTTGATAGAGATTTTTCCAAGGATGCCTAGTTCTCAGATTTTCAGAGTCAAAACAAGTGTTTCTGTTGTTTGATGGTATACTGCAATCTAAGAGAATCAGTATACCTAGTGATTCATGTTCTTCTAATCTTCAGCTTAGACTACTGCAACATGCTGTATTTCCGTCTTCAATCCAGTTTTGTCGATTCCACAGTCTCGTAATCCTACTTCACTATGAACCTGAAGGCTGTGTAAAATGATCAGTGTGCAGATATGAGCAAAGAATAGCACAGTATATATGTGTGTGTGCTGAAGGAAATGAATGGAAAAAGAAACATACTACGTTTTGTATGTTGAAGAAAATGAACTCGAGAATGAATCCACAGAAATGAATCTGTTATCTGTACATTTCCATAGCTCTCCACTCACTTTATTTATTTGCAGCCGCATATACTTCCACAAAACTCTGCACTTTGGGTAACCAGAATTTTATTTTCTTTTTCCAAGCCGACATCTTTAATACCTGCTGTAAAATAGAGAGAACCCCTTCAGGAATCTCCAAAGATGTCCTTGCTTCCAGAAAAGCCAGGATTTGTTGAAAATTGTAAAGCTAAGGAAAATTGTAAAGCTAAGGAAAGAAATGATACCTATGAGGATTATATCTGAATTCTAACTGTTTTACAAGTTCCAAAGATTATATTGACAGCCTCCAGTGGAGAAGCTATATTTTTGTCCTAAAACAGAGACAGAATCTATAATTCTGGGAAACAGATATGGTTTAGTTTGTCCTTGATAAGAAACAGCTGTGATAAGTTCTGGCTAGAATTTTACACATTGGAGAAGACCAAGAGACCATCTACCATAACTGCCCATCAGCCTGCCCCAGATTAGTCTGTTCAATCCAAGTCACAATGCTGAAAATTCCTTAACATCTGAATACTGCAGACTTCTGAGCATCACCTTGATCACTTAACTATCGACTCTCTGGTACATGAATCTTTGCTATCAAGCACCATTGCTTGTTGACAGTCAAATCATGCTTGGTGTGAAACAACGTCTCAGGCATCATTTCAATAAAATCACAAAGGTGATTTTTTTCCTCCCAGCTCCAACCAGGAAAAAGTAAAATAGCCAATGAAACCCATTTTCTATTCCATGCAGCAAGCAAAAGGCATAGCTCTTATGTCACTGCTTGACAGTTATAGACTAGCTCTGAGCCTTATTAAAGATTAAGGCTTGCTCAGTCTCTCTCTTTCAGCCACCTCCTGCCCATGGTCCAGCATCTATTACCAGAAAATCAGAGATTAATAACACTTTTTTGCTTGGGGAGCATACTATGACAATTATTGCATCAACATAATCAAATGACCATCAGGCACTTCTGTGCTCGCCAAATGGCCAGGCTTTTTCCTATTCATTTCTTGTTCTTTCCTCTGTTCAGACAGACAAGAAAACCCATTTAAGCAGTTACCGATGCTCTTTTTTGTTAACAAAGAAACATAAAGACTGCATGGAAAGAAGAGAAAAAAAATGTGCTTCCTTTAGAGTGATAAATACATTCCCTTAAGCTTCCATGTTCTACCTCTATTCTGACTTAAGCCTACTTGGACAAAAATTCTGGAGGGCATTTGACACACACAGATACCTGCAATGCCCCCCACACACACACACTTTCAAATGAGCTGTTGAAACATAAACATCACTACTATTACAATGGTATCACCAGGCCCCAGATTTCAGGAATATGAAGTCTTTTGAATATAAATTTATTTATTTATTTTTTAAGCAAGCAAAGTGCTTAATGTCTTTCTCTTTTTTTCCTCTTTTTTAAAAAAAAATCCTTTTGTTTTACTGTAGAAAATGTGTTTGAGTAATAGCACACGCTTGTTATTTCTTGAAGCAGGGAAAGGATGGTGCGTCTCATGTGAATTATAACCTCATTTGCTCACGTCTATATGGCTAGGGGAAAAGTAGTTTAAATTTACAGCCTGGATAGACAATGCAGTCCCTCCACTATGTTGAAGGTTGGAGAACGAGTCCTTGCTATAGGGAATAATGCTGGGCATTTTCATGTACGACCATCCTAAAATATCTCTCTTAGCCCTAATTGCCAAACATGCCATTTTCAGCAGTGATGTGCCCTGAATTTAAAATATCAGGCGGAAGGTTTGGCTCATTTTTATCCATTCTGTTTTTGCTGGATTTCTCATTGTACTGTGCAAGTCCACTTGGGGCACCATTTTTACACAGACGGCATATCAGCCTGGAAAAAGACAAAAAAGCCCATGTGAATATCTACTCATCTCATAGTTCATCCCATCCTATTCCCACATTTAACATATAGCGTTGCTTTGGTATAAAATCTGCACAGCTTTTGGTTTTTGCTAAAGTATTGGATTGGTAATTTGAGAGATGCTTTTTATGCTTCATCATCATCACCACCATCACCAGCTGAAAGCAGAGAAGGCACATGGCTCTTGATGACTATGTAGCTGAGTATAATCGGATATGATACAATCTTATGAACCCAAAATATTGTAAAGGGTGGGTGAGAGGGATGAGGCAGCTAGCTGCTTTCCTCTTTATTTCCTGTATAATGTTGCTTGAAGAAATGGGATGTTATCCCATTCCCCTAATTTAGGAGCCTTAGCTTGGCAGATTAATCCTCCATACTCCCAAAGAGAGCATTCACTCCTATTTTGAAACATTTCCTAACAACATAAAAAAGTAAGCCCTCACACTTTTTCATGAAATTCATTTCGGGTGCCATTTCTCAAAAGCACACATCTCAACCTGTGTAAAGAGAGGGAAATAAACATCCTGATCAGGGGAATTCCCTCCATAGCAAAGACCTACCAAATTATTCAGTTACTGTTAACTAGAACGCCTAGACAGTGGAATCCAGAGATACTACTATCATCATCATCATCATATTATTATTATTATTATTATTATTATTATTATTATTATTAAGTTGCATCACCATCCTGCTTTTCCTCCATCACAAAAATCCGAACTGTCATTAAATCAGTTATGGGAGGCCATTTTGAGTGGACTGCGTCATCTCAGAGTTCTTCGTTGGCTTCAAAGGCATTTATACCTTTCTTGGATTTTATTTATTTACTGCATTTTATTATAACTGTTTTATGTGATTTTAATGTTTATATTTTGTGCTGGATTTTACTGTAAACTGCCCAGAGTCCCTCTTTTGGGCGGTGGCTAAATTTGAGCAATAAATAAATAAATTTAATCCATGGTGGTTGAGCATAGCCACTGATAGAACCCGTTCAAGCTCTTCTATCTGATTATTAAATATGTGGAAGTAATTTTGCCCCTTTTGTCACGTTACAAATTGCAATTCAGCAGCAATTTGAAGAGGACGACAAGTTCATATGTTCTTTGGGGGTGGGGGGAAGGAAATTCATGCAAAGGGAGTGTCTTCCTTCAAGTTCCCTGTACCATCAGATTGATTACATTGTTTTATATATTTTCATTCTCCAGGCAATATAAGCAGCATTACTTCCCAACTGCATTCCCCACACACCCACAAGCAATCCTATGAAGTAGACTGGCCAGAGAAACAGTGATGGGCCAAATGTTGTCCAGTGATCCCTCTTATCTGGACTTGAACCTGCATCTCTCTAGTCTCCGTCCAATACCTTAAACACTGCACAGCATCTACAAGGAGGAAGCATTCTGATATGAGGAATAGGCACATGTGACTTTTAAAAATGATGGAGTATTACTTCTCTGTAGATGAAACTGCAATTTTCCTCTGGAATGGGAAAAAAAATCTGGGATAATTTATTTGAAATTTAAATGCGACAGTCTGCCAAACCTGAATGAGCACCCTTGTCCATCATTCTCTCCTAACAAAGTTTGTGAAGGATCGCACACAACTGAAGCAGTCACATAAAATCTGTATTTTAAAAGGTAAGCTATTCAACAGTAGCAGAAGCTGAGGCTGTGGAAAGATGAAACATATGCTGTGGAAAGATGCAGAGATCACTAATTTGTCAACAAAGAAACCTATTAGGGTCACTTTGGCACTTCGAAAGATGGGCTGGGTAGTATGAATTGTATTTTTTAAAGTTCACTATTGAAATATATGCTCAGAATTGATATAACCACTGTGGATTTCTCATGATCTTTTTTAAAAAGAAGCAACTGCTGCACTGCCAGTTTGGTGTAGGGACTAAGGTGCTAGACTAGAAACCAAATAGCCATGTTCTAGACTTCCCTTAGGCACAGAAACCAGCTGGGGTGACTTTAGGCCAGTCCCTCTCTCTCATCCCAAACCACTGCACAGGGTTGTTGTTATGGGGAAAAGAGGAGGCAGGAGCATACTGTACATATGTCAAGTGGAGTTGATCAAAAATAAAGGTAGGATAAAAATCTAATCAATGAATAATAAATAAAGTTCACTAGATGGCATTCTCTGAAAATTCATGTGGCACTTCTGTGCACTGAGTTTAGTGGTATTACAATTCTCTCTAGGGCAGAGGAATGGCCTTCAAGGACAGAAAGGAAGAGCCACTGCCAAGGCAACAGACAGATAAAAGGGGCCTGAGTCTTGCCCAAGAATGCGATGTGAGAAAACGCCTCAGACAAGCCCCTCCCTAGTTCACATGAAGATAAAGGGAGGGAGGGGGGAAACACATTCAGACCTGCAAGATTCTGTTACTAAAGCTTTATAATAAAAGTAATATTGATCTACATGGCATTAGTTTCCTAGTCTGGTCTACCTTGAAGGGCTGACAGTCATACACATACTGTATATTTGTGTATTCTGTTTAATTTATGGACTGGCATGCTCCTATCTTTTCTATCAGTCCTCATTCCATTTCATCAAAGAGAATTTGCTTTAAAAATTCTTTTCTCAGAAAGATATTCTTTCTGGTGGGGTACAGGGTCAGCTACAAGGCATATGAAGCCTGATCTGTCACGGCCTCCTCTTCTTCTTATAGACGTTTGCAGTCCCCCTGGCTTCCAACACTTCAGTTAACAGTGAAGGGGAAACACCCAAAGGGAAGACATCTCATGGATCATTTCCAGATTGGGAAGTATGAGGAGCCAAGGAGGCTGTAGAATGATGGTAAGACGTATTACAGAAACACCAACCATGGCATCTTCTGCAGCCTCAAATAAAGTATCTTATTTGCATTCCCATATTTGCTCCAATCTCTGAGGCCCCTTCCCATAAATGAAATACATTTCAGTTTCAAGAACAGCCTCCTGCCAAATGAGCAATAAATGAAAATTGGGGTGGAGGGGTACTTTCAACAGCCCACAGTGAAGAAGCAAGCTTTATCATGCAAAATCAATGATCTGTCATTGAGGCAGAAACATCATTATTCTCATCTGGGGTAAAAAATGCATTAGTATTCCATACAGAGTTATATACACTGGTGCCTTTTCTCCATCTCTTTATGACCTCAAGGCTTTTATGGATATAAGTCAAGACCTGTTACAATTAATCATGTCTACAACAAACTAATTGTGGACAGCAGGAAGGCAATTAACAGAAATTCCATTCAAGTTCTCATCCAAGTTCAAAAACTACACAGTCTTTTACACACATACCTACTGCTGAAATGCTTATCATGAGTTGCTGGTTAATCTGCTTTGCCCAGACTGTTAAGCAAACTGATCTAACACTCCAGATACAGATACACAGTTGCCACATTTTCCCATTTTTTAATGAAGTGTGTGTGTACATGCATACATGCAAATGCATGCAAAGGAGTCAGGAGAGTTTGGGAAAATTGTGCATTAGATAGGGAATATTTCTGAAAGTTGCTTAAACACACGAGTCTTAGATAAAGATTTGAACAAGGTGTTATTTTAGCTAAAGTTGCTACTGGGAAAAGTTATCACTTGGAATGTGAAAGGAGTAAAAAGGGTAAAGAAAGAATGAATTACAGAACGTATGAAGAGGATCAATTAATGAAAGAATACACACATACAAACATACATACATGAAACAAAAAGGGGAAAGATGCTGTAATGAAGGATTGTCTGATCTTGAGGAGTAGACTTTTGTATACAACAATATTATGCTGATAGCTGACTTGCACCAAACGCTGGATTATAAAATGCACTTAGGAACATAGATCAGAAAAGTAATATAGTGAAAATCAAAATAGCTGATAGTTGACAGGGAAAACTGAGTGAACAATTAAAAGCTATATATGAACAGCCAATAAAAAATGAAATGAAATGAAATAAAGCAAGGGACTGGATTTGTGTACCTTCATAGAATAGTTAGTAAAAATGAGAAAATGGATGGAGAATGTTTAAGTGTGCAAATGCTGATAGAAGGATAATGGGTAATATGTGGCCTGTTGTGAAGGATGAATGTATGGGTGAATGTATGGACAAGGATGAAGTTTGTCAAAAATGACTGCCTATAAAAGCTCCTGCCCACTTGGTTAGAATGAAGTGAAAGTTGGATGGGATTGGAGAAACAGGAAAGGAAGTTGAATGCAGTGAGAATGCGGTTCTTAAGAAGTACGCATATGTGAGAGAGATAGAAGAAGAAGAAGTAGGGACAAGAATGGATGGATGCTGAGAATGAATGAATGTGAACTAAATACAAAAGTCAGTGACCAGCATGAAAGAGGTACATTGAGGTGGTTTGGTCTCAATCAAACAGGACTGGACTTTAAAACAAATATGAAGGAAAGTCAAAGAGGACAGGAATGACCATGAAAGGTGTGGTTGGATGGAAGTGATAACATCCTCAGAAAAAAAGGAGATAGAAAGTTTAAAGAACAAAAGACAATGTATGAAGCAAGATATGGATCCTGTGAAAGCAAGTCCAGTTTTGGCAAGGATAGAAAGCTATGGAGAAGCATATACTAGATTTAGCTACATTTCTTTTATTTCTTCTTTTTAATCATATACCTTTAGTATCTTTGGCTTGCTGCTTCTTACGCCATTTCAGCATTCTGCATTCCTTACCCCCAAAAGGAATAGTGTGATGGGCATATACATGGCAAAAGCTCTGGATGAAGACAATGCTTAATTTTCTTACCAGTTTTTAAAAATCCTCACTGAATAATGTGGAAATCTGCCTCCCTGAATATAGATTTACATACAACCCACAGTATTGACAAGGGCTGGATTTAGAGCAATTCCTTCACCCCCAGGCTTATTTGCTCTGCAACAATGCAATAACCATAGAAATCATGGTTTGAAAATAATTGCCAAAGGAATGTGCTTATCTTTAGGCAGTTACTGTTGCTATTAGCACCACATGCTTCGCAAATGAATATATAGAGAGAGAGATACAGGTGTCAACCCAAGGAGTTTGAAAGTGGATTTTAATTTATCAATTGTCCTGAGAAATATTTCATTGGTAGTGATGAATGACTTAGGGACGCGGTGGCGCTGCGGGTTAAACCGCTGAGCTGTCGATCGGAAGGTCGGCAGTTCGAAACCGCGCGGCGGGGTGAGCTCCCGTTGCTCGTCCCAGCTCCTGCTCACCTAGCAGTTCGAAAACATGCAAATGTGAGTAGATCAATAGGTACCACTTCGGCGGGAAGGTAACGGCGTTCCGTGTCGTCATGCCGGCCACATGACCCGGAAGTGTTTATGACAACACCGACTCCAAGGCTTAGAAACAGAGATGAGCACCGCCCCCTAGAGTCGGACACGACTGGACTTTACATCAAGGGAAACCTTTACCTTTACCTAGTGATGAATGAACTCCCCTCCATTCATTTCTGCAACCATCAGCGAGTGATTATTTTTCCTGGGAAATCCAAATTGCTATTTATTTATTTGTCATTTTTATTTAATTGTATGCCACCCAGAGTCGCATTGTGTGAGATGGGTGGCCATATAAATGTGAGAAATAAATAAGTAAATAAATGTTTCTGAAAAGATAAAATTTTCCCAAAAAGCTAGAAAAAGTGGCATATTTACACACTTTTGGTATATCAGTTATCTCCCATGTTTTCTAAGAATAAAACAATTATATTTACTCTGAGATAATGAGATGAGGTAATTGCTAATGGTCTCAGTGATCGTAGGAAAGAGATTTCAATTCAATTTTCCATTAAGTTGAAATTATTCTCTTGAACTGGGTAGCACCTGTTAAACTGCATGGGATGGGCAGAGATACTCCCCTTCCTCTGAAACAAAGGCACAGTACTCGACTTCTGTGTCTCCAGAAATCATTTTTTAAGCATGTAGCATGACAATTGATGTATTCACTTCACTTTGATTTCATTTTGCATGGAGCCAGCATTTAACACCCCTTTGAGTCAGACACAAAGATTATGTCCAGTTAACTAGATCAATGAGAAACTTAGCTACATTTGTACAACATGCTACACCATTAATTTTTATCCAAGATTTGTTTTTATGGTTTATGATGTTGTGTGAACACTAATCATTTGGAGAGTTCAGTGCAGTATGCAAACACAGAATACTGTTTAATACATTACCCTGATTAACCCTTTTGTGGGAATCCAATTACAGCATAGGAATGGGATGAAACTAGGCTCTCTGAATTGCAAATCCACCACTGTCATTGTATGAAATGTGTTATATAGTAGAAACTGTAATGACTTAGTTCTTCAGATCTTAGATGTTTCTGCAATGAACAATATACTAAGCATCTTGTATACAAAGTTCTCAGATTTCCTTGGAGTCAGACTCCAACTTGGCAAGTCCTATTGAGATGACTAAAGCAGTCTTTCATGGGTAGCTGGGGTGCATTTGAACATGTAACTCCTGAAGAATTGGACTGCGAACCCAACCACCTGTTTATTAGATCTATGCCCCTCCTACCTGGTGAAGGCTGCCTGGGAATGAACTGGGGCTGGATTCATGCAGTAGCATCTGCCTCCTTGAGGGCAGAAGAAGTCCTACCTGCCTTGAAGGAGGTGATGGTGTGCCTTCTCCTCAAGAAGTCATTGCTGGACCCAAGAGACTTGGACAATTGTTGTCCATTCTTCAAAATGGCTAGGCTGTAGTTTCAGAGGGTCCTGGCAAAAATGGATTATCTAGACCCTTTTCAGTTGGTTTTCAGATTGGGGCATAGTACAGAGAAAGCATTAATCATGCTTGTTGATAACCTCTGATGGAGTCAAGATGTGGGTGGTGCAACCATCCTGGATTTCCTTGATCTCTCAACAGGTTTCAATACCACTGATCCTTCTGGACTTCCTACAGGGATTAGGAGCACTGTTCTGTGGTTATCCTCCTCTCACAGTTCCAGACAGTGCTGGCAGGTGAGGAAAGACTGAGCCCAAAGACCCTGATATGTGGAATGCCACAGGGCTCAATGCTCTTGAGCTCCAGTTTAACATCTACATGAATCTGCTGGGTGACATCATCCCAGGGCATCATTATGCCAATGATAATCAGCAGTACTTATCAACCCTGGGTTGACCAAGTGATACTGTTAAGGTCGTCTCCCAGCTCCTGGAATGTGGGAGGTTTTGGAAAAGGAGGAATAGGCTCAGGCTCAACCGTAGCAAGACTGTGGGTATTTGGCATCCAGTCTTGGAGATTTACTATCTCTATTCCTGAATGGTTTACACTTCCCTGGGACTGGTACAAAATCTGTTTTGGTTTTTGTTTGTTTGTTTTTGTAATTCAGGATTCGCAGCTCCTGTTTGAAGAGCAGTGGCAGTCATGGTCAGGAAAGCCTTCACACAAATTCCTCTAGTATGGCCTTCCTTGGACAAGAAGATTTTCCAGAGAGGCACTAAAGCCTTGGCCCATTTGCATATTGACTATTACATGGGTGCTGCCCTTGAATACTACTTGGAAGTTGTACAGTAGCTGGTCCAGAATTCAGCTTCATGAACTATTTGGTGAATGGATTTGGTGGAATTTCTCCCTGAAGAGGGAGGTGATGAGATGGAGATTGGAATGGGGGGAGAGGAGATTGCATTCCAGGCTGAAAAGCGTTCTCTCAGTTTGCTTTCCTTGGAGAAAGGGGAGGGGCTGAGGAAGAAAGTTAGACTCGCCCCACCATAGATTCACAAGAGCATTTTCCCTTCAGCTCTGTTAAGGGACCTTTAGTCTGGCAAGATTCTGTGTACGGTAGAGAATAATAAAGAAACTAGAGTCTGCATCTAACTGAGCGTGGTTCTCTTTGCCATTCCCCTGACACATATCCATATTAAACCTTGGCTTCATGAGTTGCACCAGATGCCAGTTAGCTTCTGGGTGTAATTCAAGATCCAGGTTATCACCTATAAAGCCCTTCATGACCTGGGCCCTGACAATCTTAAGGACCATCAGTCTCTGATAGTTTCTATTTGGAAAGAGTTGTAATGCTCCAATGTATTGATCAGACAGGGTCATCTGGTGGGTGCCAGGAAGAGGGCCTTCTTTGCTGCAGGGCACACCCCATGGAACAGTGTGTCCTCCTAGACATCTATATGTCCCCTACCTTGCCTTTGTTCAAACTATTCTTAAAAGCATTGCTTTCCCCCTAGACCTTGGTCTAGGTGGGGTAGCAGACCTCTTATGGGAATATGTATGTCGGGTTGCATTGCTCTGTCCGGACATCATTTTTTTCTTTACTGTAGTGTGTTTGTAGTGGTTTTAGTATTGTACTTTGCCCCCAGTTTTGTCTTATAAACTTGATCAATTTCATTTCCTTAACCTTATCTCTAACATAACTAAAGGAGGAGAATATGAAAGAAATCTTAATAAAACAAGTAAGAAATACTAACAAAAACAATACTGTCACCACACACATATAAATATGTAGTTCTAACCAACATTCAGATCCCAACTTCCCATTTTCTAGCAAAAGCAGTACAATTTTGTAGTGTAGGGAGACAACACAATTCTAATCAGATTATGGTGCCCATTTAATAAAGCCAAACCATTTCCAAAGATACAGAAGTAAAATAATAATAATAATAATAATAATAATAATAATAATAATAATAATGATGATGCTGTATTCAAGGAAGTGGACCGCAACAGGATGGAGCTGTAATGGAAAAACAGAGGGAGAATCTAAATAATTCTAGCAACATATTTACATTTTATCAAGTCTACAACATGCATGCTTGCCTACCCATCACACTATTTCCTTTTGGGGGTAAGCAAAATTATGCAAAGTGCAGAAAAAGAGTAATAAATTGTAAGCCAAATAAATTAAAGAGGTGAGATAAGATTTAAAAAAAACTTGGTTTTAACAAGATATAAAGAAACACAATTCTATCTTGTTTTCCCCCCAATATTTCTTAAGTCAACGCTCATTATCTGAGAAGATACTATAAATAACCAGACCCATTATCATTTATTTCACCATTAAAATCACTTCCTACTGTTAACTTCTGATTGATCTCTATAGAAATTAATGGAATTTTTGCAGTAAATATTATCACAAAACAGTACTTTGACATACTAGCTTATTCCAGTAACCTCCTTTAAATCTTAAAATAGCAGTGTTTTACCTATAAAACTGTTTTTAAAGGAAAGCTATATTTACACACACACTGCCATGTATCCTCTGACATTCTGCACTCATTGAATCTAAGCTAATTTTCAAAGTATAGTTTACAATAGTTTAATGTAAGAATCAGGGAAAATTTGTTTGCCTCCTCTTGACATTTCTCAGGTTATTTATAAACTTTATGTTCAGAGATCAGCTGTCAATTATACCTCACATATAATCAGGAAGACAATCAAAACAAAGAGAGCATAGAACACTCAAACAATTAGACTTTTAGTTGATTAAATTATCACAAAGTATAAGCAGTATATTGAAAAAGAACAGAACAGTGAGAAGGGGCAAGAAGAAGAAAAAAATGCAACTATAATTTTGGAATTGTAATATCTCAGGAACAGAACTTAGCAACCAACTGTTCGAGAGAGAAAGTGAGTGTTATAAAAAAAAACCTTCAACATTTACTACTAATTTCATTTTGAGTAAGCAAAGGAAAACAACAGAGCCGTCCTAAGTTTCAAATAGAATTTTGATTCCAAGATGATTCAGCTACCTTTCTGAATTAAATTGGGTGTCTGAATCAGACTGACTCGTTAAACCAGATCAGTTTGATTTAGATATTTGATCGAGATTTTCTTTACAGAACTCAGTACAAGAATATGAATCAGTCTGCAAGTTAAACTGGACTGGAGTTGAACGGCATGCTCCTTCCTAGTAAGAATTTTAAGAACTGGGAAACATCCCTATTTATATATGTATTTCCCTTAATTCTCCCTTTATATATGAGCGTGTTAGTTAATAGCTGTAGTATTATTTTCCTTCAATTTTTTTTCTTTCTGGATTGTATAGTTTTAGTCAATAACATTACTACTTTATTATTGTTTATTTTTTGATGTTATGTAAAGATATTGAGAGCTCTTCCACCGGAGTCAAATTCCTTGTATGATTATACTTGGCCAATAAAGTATTCTCTTCTCTTCTCTTCATTATGTTTTTTTTTAAAAAACTTGCTTCCTTCAAGTTTCTATCAGCATTTACATTGCATTTAACCTCTAGTTTGCATAACTGTGATTTACTAAATTAATTCAATTGTCTGGGTTCACACAATACACTGAATCCTAAAAATATCATCACAGGTTGGGCTTATATAGCACACTGAGCCATACACCAGCCAACCACACTGTAGCTTAATGCATCCTGGAAAACTAGACTGTACTATTTCTTTGTGCATGTATGATGATACATACACTTTTGGTTCCATAAGAATCACATCAAAACACCAGAAATAGATAGAATTGCATGCTTTTGTTGAGCAACAGGCTGGTATACAATAGAAAAGAGAAAATACCTGTACCCACTATGGTGGTTGAAAAACGGTTTACATTGCATCCAGTTTACAAAGCTGTTTTAAAAGTCTAGCCTAAGGAAATCAGATTTACACCAAGACACACACGTCCCTTTTACTTGTAACACTTGAAGAAGTTCTTGGACAGTTGTGTTAGTACTAATCAGGCCCTTGGGCAATATCCGGCAATCCTCACAGGAATAAACTATTCTCACTTCAAACAATTGTTACAGTTTGAATCCAATTGACTCCAGACAACAGAAGTGAGATAATCAGCATATTAAAGCCAACACTATAACCATATGTTAATTATGTAAATGATTCATTTTAATCAGCTAGAACCATGTAAAGAGTTACTCGGAATGCAAATGCAGGGAGTTATTAAAAATCTAATTATTATTCATCTTGCTTCCATGCATGAATGTACCCATCCAAACAGATGAATTAATAGTTAGATGAAAGATAAAAGAGCTGGAGGGGAAAGTCTGTGGGAAACCATCTGTCTTGCTTTGTATCCCTTCAAGGCCTTAAGGAAAATTGCAGTGGTTACACAGAGAAAAAAACTTATACCAGAGACAATGACCAGCTGTGCCAAAATGCAACTTTTGATTCCAGCAGATCAGAAAAGCCAAATTAGTGGCTGAAACTGATTCAGATGATGCCAGAGTGTTTACATGTGTGACTACACACCTCTTTGTAAAGTGAATGCATTGGAAAACAAACAAACAAACAAAAAATGGGGCCATATCTAGGTGATAAAAGGTATGATGTCCATGTGGGAATTCCTTAGTGCAGACTTTGCCATCAAGTTGTATAGCTGAGAAAGAAAGAAAGGAAGAATTCATTAAACCCAATTTACTATCTAAACTTCTCAGGTCACCTGGTGGCATTAGACGAACACAATCAAGATTAAACCACAAGGCAAAACCAGAACCAGCTTTAGTTACTCTAGAATAGGTAGGGGTTAAATTAGCAAGTGACGGACAACTAAAACATGGAGAAAACCAGTAACTCACCCCAGGATCAAAAGCCTGGCTGAGGTTTATAAGGAGACAAATAAAACCAGTCCAAAAGCGAAAATGAGGACTGCTACACCTTCAGGCATGGATATTGGAACATTTTCCCCAACAAACAGGGATCTAAAAATGAAGGCTTCCTTAGGGTCATGCTCAATTCTCAGCTGTAGGCCATTACATAATTGCTGGGAGTTAGGCAGTGTAAACATTTAATCAATCAATCAATAAAATTAGAGATGCTCTTGCACAGTTTCAGATTGTGAATTTACTCACTGGCATTTACTCAGTTTTGGGGGGACAGCTCCTTAAAGGAACACTTCTATGACTGACAGACAATAGGACTTACAGGGGCTTGGACTATACAGACTCCCAGGTGCATTCCAAATCTTTCGTTCTATGATCTTATAACCAATTATCCAACAGAGGAAGAGTGGAATGTTGGCTTTGTTTCTGTTTATAACGTTGTACACATACATAGACATGCACACTTCATTTAAACAACCATTGACAAGCTTTATTATTGAGTTTCTCTGTGCCTTTATTTTCTTTTGTCCTATCTACCCCAACGTAGCTTCAGCTAAATCATTCTATTTTTGAACTCTAATCCTTTTATGTGAGTTCTCCCCCCTTCCCTCTTTGCTTAGTCTTGCATGTCTTTCTAGTTTCTATAATTGGGTCTTTGCACTGTCTTAACAGGGTTTAGCACCACACAGGCTTGTCAAAATGAAGCAGAAAGGAGATCAACCTATCAGGGGATGTAATAAACAACCAAGCACAGCCTTCTGTAATAGGTATGATATAGAAATGGCTGCTTGTTAGTATCAAGGCCGTGTTCCAGGCAAGGCTGGAAAACTCACCCTTTCAACTCTGCCTTCCAAGCAGATAGAAGGAGGCTAGAGAAGAGTTTATTGGATGGAATTAGGAAGTTAGTCATGTAAAGAGGTTCTGCAAATAAAATAAAATCTTTATTACAGTCAAAGACCAGCATATGCATCTAGAAATGCACAAGACCCTTGATGTTATCATACCCAAGGTTCAAATGCTGGGCTTCAACCCTGGTGGTTATTTTGAGATACTTATAGTTATACAGACTTTCTTCCTTTTTTTCCTGAAGTGGACTGAAAAATAGCAGGCTCAGTCTCAATCCAGTCTGGTTTGGCCCACAACAACCATAGAAATTACACTTCAGTTCTTTTCTGGAAAGGCAATAAGTCAAAACTCCTTCATCTTCAGGGACAAGTCCAGATAGTTTTTCTAGAAATTTATGAAAGCACTTTGCCACTGTCTTCTTTTAAGATTTTTTAAAAAAATTCCCTAAGGTTTTCTGGAGGTTTTGATATCCAAGTACAAACCAGGCAAGATCCTGCCCAACTTCCAAGCCAAACAAGGTTGACCAATTGCTACTGAGACCAAGATAGGCAGCGATATAACACAAAAATATAACCTATTTTAATCTTTTCCCACTTAAGTGTTAACAAAGAAAGGTTGAATTGACAGCTTCTGAAGTGATGAAAGGTTCAAGGAATTCTGGGTTTTTTTGGGGGGGTGGCGAAGGAGGTGGGAAGCTGCTGTTTCTTTTATTTATCTTCTCATTTTAGTCCACTAAGCTGTAGTTATACAGCTGTGTGTCTGGTCAGTACTCATGTAGGCAAACAATCAGGAAACACCAAGCAAGCATATGTTGTGATTTGACTTCCACCATGACAGAGAGTTGGAATAAACCCTGCCTATACATGTGTGCAATCACAGACTGTTTCAACCCCAATACCCCATAGGTCTATCCGTCCTGTGTCGATGGCCCTGAATCACAGGGAGTCTGTTAGAAGGAAAACCAGAAAGTTTCTACCCTAAACAAAGTTGCTTTTTGAGTGAAATGGGTGGTGGCTGAATTTGAAATATATATATATATATAAAAATAGGTAAATAAATAATGTATTGGGGAATACATTGGTTCTGAATGAGAAATAACTCATTTGCTGGAATTCTTGTAACCTCGTCCCTTTCTTCTCAATAGATCTTTATAAACAGAATTGTGCTTGGAAAGGAACCACTTTTGGCTTCAGATAGCTGCCAAAGAGCCTAACATTCGGCTTATAACCAAGTGTATCTACCCGAAGACACTATGTATGCATGCATGGGTTCACCAATGAATGTGAATCATTTGTTTTATATACAAAATTGTGCAACATGAAAAAAAAACAACGGATCTTCCTTCTCCTCCTCCTCCAGAACGAGAAACAAACATGAATAAAAAGTCAAACCATTTCTCACATCTTGTCCCTGCTACATTTCGAATTAAGGAAGATCAGGAAATCATTACTCAGTCAAGCAAGAACCAGTTTGGGGTAGAGGTTAAGGCATCAGGCTAGAAACCGGGAGACCGTGAGTTGTAGTCCTGCCTTGGGCACAAAGCCAGCTGGGTGACCTTGGGGCAGACACTCCCTCTCAGCCCCAGGAAGCAGGCAATGGCAAACCATTTTTTAAAAACCTTGACAAGAAAACTGCACGGGCTGGTCCAGGCAGTCACCAAGAATTGGACATGATTGAACAGCAAAAAAAAAAAAAACCTTAGTCAAGCACACTGGTACACTGGAAGGAATTTAGGAATATCTCTTAAAAAAAAGAATGAAAATCATGAGAATATCTCGCAAAGGATATTGTTTGCACTAAATGATATGTACAACCTCCTTCCTTCCTGCCTGCCTGCCTGCCTGCCTTCCTTCCCTCCCCATCCCAAAAGGGCAACTGGAAAGCCAGTCCAAAGATGCAGACCAATCAGAAAAGATGAGTCAACAATACCTCTATTAACACCCAAAGAAAGCAGGGATATGTTGAGTGCTGAAGCAAGGCATCATTAATCTGGAAAGCCCAGTATAAATTTAAGTTATGGGGATGCAGCACATGATACTTTGTGACTACGGAGAGATGATGGTCTGCATAGCTTCAGTTGGTAAAGAACATCTGAATGATATTAAACAGAACATGTTTCACACAAGTCACATACCCAGTCGTGAATTTCCAGAAAGGTACAACTGCTCATGTCGGGGACGCGGTGGCGCTGCGGGTTAAACCGCTGAGCTGTCGATCGGAAGGTCGGCGGTTCGAAACCGCGCGGCGGGGTGAGCTCCCGTTGCTCGTCCCAGCTTCTGCACACCAAGCAGTTTGAAAACATGCAAATGTGAGTAGATTAATTGGTACCGCTTCGGCGGGAAGGTAACGGCGTTCCGTGAGTCATGCTGGCCACATGACCCGGAAGTGTCCTATGGACAACGCCGGCTCCAAGGCTTTGAAACGGAGATGAGCACCGCCCCCTAGAGTCGGACACGACTGGACTTTACGTCAAGGGAAACCTTTACCTTTACCTTTACAACTGCTCATGCTTAGGGACCTCCCTGTCTCTTGTAAGAGTCCTGGGGTATGAGGCCAAGGAGCCATTTTGAAATTAGCTAATCAGACCAAGAGTCCAGAAACCATGGCAAGAAAGAAGAAAGACAAGAAATCCATAAGTCTTATCCAATATCCTATACCTAGAATTAACATATATCTAAGAACAATATTTGGATCCTCTGCTCAAACTGTCCTGAATATTTCCTCATTTCAAATGCTGATTAAAAACCTAGCAATGCTGGTGGCCTCAGTTTCCCCCAACAAAATTTATATCTGAAAATTCTTTTGCTTTCCCTAACTGCAGATCCCCTTTTCTGCTTCCATCCTGGGTGAGAACTGCAGTGGCTGGGGTTAATGGGAGTTCCAAGATTGCAAAAGGAAGATGCAAGAGCAAGGTGGATGTAAACATGTAAGCGTGCAATTTGTTTCTAAAACAAGTTTTAAAAAAAAACCCCAAGGGGGAGGAGTTATTAACACCACCCAAAATGTTTATAAAACAACATAACGTTGCAACTAGTGATAGCTCATCTCTAATAATAGCCACACTACAAAACTTAGTGTTACTGAGAAATTTTCTCTAGCCTTTTGAGTATCAAGTATTTATTACCCTTTGGAGTGTTTCATCTGTTTCTCTGGTTCCTGCTGACATTTATATCTTGCCAAGATGTTTATGGTTGCAAAGAAATACAAAATAACTCATAATCCCCTTACAAAACTTAAAAAACAGTCTGCTGTGTTGCTGCAAGCACGCCATATATTTCAAGCATATAAATATGCATGTTTCTCTTGCTGCCCTGAACTTCCAAGAATATATTAGGTGAGGAGTTTCAAATCTATAATGTATAGGGAGACTAAAAAATCTGTACCAAATACATCAAATCTATTGTGACATCTCTCCCCCAGTGAAAATGCATGGCCCAGCTACAATTACATGAGAGAGAGGAGGGGAAAAAAGAAAAAGATTTCATAAAGATATTATCCAGGGAAGATGTCTCCATATTTCTTGAGAGGGGGGTGAGAATTATTAACTTTCACTGCTGGAGAGTGGCTAAAGAAGAGTCAGAAGGTGGCCTACTCAAACACCTGCCTAGAGCCCAATGGCTCTTCAGGATCAGAGATGATCCTACCAATGACCTCCAGTGGGATCCCCACCAGCAGCCAAGGTCTCCATAGACTTTAATGCATGGTGTTAGAACACTCCTGTTTGCAGTTTGAGGTAGGCACCCAGTCATTCCTCTTCCTCACAGTTTTCTTTAACTTGATGTTTACTGGAGTAGAGTCAGTGCTGAGTATCGCCATGTCCAGTTCTGCAAGTCATACAGAATGAACCTAATCTGACTGATGCCCCAAGCACAACCAAACACTGGCTGGGCCAGCACAATATGCCATGGGATGAAGCACATCTGTGGGGCTCATAGTTAGAGGTGGAGAAGGTTAGCAAAAAGCCATCCCTTAGGGAAGTTATATTGGTCAGTGAAGGCTGACATAACCTGTAGCCAAGGGTGGTATCCTTTGGTGCCATGCCCTAATATGTAGTGTGGGCATGGTACCAAAGTTGTAATGAACACAAACTTAGTTTAAAATAAAAGTCCTGCTGGTCAAACAGAAGATGCATCCAGTCAGCATCTTGTCTCCAAGAATGGTCACCCATCAGATTACAAGCAAAACATGAAGGTGCCATTGTCAAGTCTAGCAGTAAAGACATTCTTGAGATGAGCTCCAATTCTAGTTACTTCATAGACACACCCATTTAGCTCTCTTGTCAACATTGAAGTGGTTTTCCAAAATGTTTTTAGGCTTCCCAATCTATCCTGTAATTGCATGATTTTCTGGTGGCGTCCCATGCAATGACTAGTCAGGTGCAATCTTATTGGGATCACCCATGGTCAGAGGTTCTGTCTGCTTCACTGTCTCCAATAGTCTATATTTTGCACTCAGTAATGAGAGATCAGTTCTTGCTATGTCTGTTTTCTCAGGAAATTAGCCCATTTCTACAGCCATTGGAACACCATTAATGTTTGAGACTTGAAGGACCAGGGTCTTCCTGGCTTCCTTTCCTACTCAGCCAAAAACCTCGCTAAAGACCAGGTTGGTAAGTTACTACTTATGCATTTAAATTACACTGTTTCTTGTATTACTTCAAGTTCCCTTTCCTTCAGTCACAAAGGAAAGGAATTATTCAGCAACTTTTAACTCATAGATTTCAACACAACTACCAATTTCCCCTTATTTCTCTTTTCTGAGTCACCAAAGACCAAATACGTTTAAAGTACAACACAGAACATATTACAAATCTATCTGACTTTGCTGAAATCTTTTACATTCAGTTCATCTATTTTCAAAGTGTTAAAATGTCATCTTTATTGTATAAAATTGGACTGGCTCTAAGTAGCAGGTTGTTTATATATCTCCTTGTCTTTCAGATGGGATTTTCCAAAACTACTTCCTTTTTGGTTAATCTTGTCCCCCAACAGCATTTTGGTGCACCATGACAAAGGCAGTTTTGCTTTGCTGCTCTGATGGATCACAATAAGGAATTTTATCTCCAAAATGCATTTAGAAGAAAACAAAACCATCATCTTAGGCAGAAAGTAACAGTGTGTCCTCCCCCACCACCACACAGAGACAAATACACACACTCACACACACACACACATACACACAGAGGTGATCAGGATCCCAAACACAGCATAATTAATTCTGCTTACTTATAGTTCCATCAAGACACATGTTCCTTTATTTGTTCCTACCAAGGAGGTCCAAGTTTAAGACAAACCCAATAAGGTCCCAAACAAGCCCAATAAGCAGTAAGAAAGGAATTAAGTATAAACCAGTTTCAGGATCCAGGGCTAAGCATACACGTCATGTAGAAGAGGTGAAAACTGACAGGCCAATGTTGTGTCAGAAACAATAAAACTTTCACACGGGGTTCTCCTTTTGCCTGTTTTCACTTTCAAAAGGGTGATTTAATCTCAGACGATCTGATCGCTTTGCATAAATGGGGATGATCTTCAAAATGCAATAGGTTTTTCACAAGTTAGCATCACGTTCAGAGGCGAGGCTCATAGAATTTGGAATGGTCTTTTAAGCAAAAGCAAGCTTTTCTAATTGGGACAGACCTGCCAAGACTCAACTGGAATCTCCTTGAAGCAGCAGCAAACTCTAAGTCATTCCTAACACCACATTTCAGACAAGATTCTTGTAAGTGCATTTGGGTTCATCTGTTCTTGGACTTGTCCAAGATATTGCCCTTGTATGAACTTTGCTTGGACCATCAGATGGAGAGGAGAAGGGAAGTGGCAGTTAATCAGTTGATCCTTTGATCCTATTTTCAAGAATATGTCAGGGGTGCATGAGGTATGTCTGTCCGTGATTCTATCGCTGTATTGTCTGGTTGTTTTCTATTGTTTTATGACATCCAGAGTCCTATATATGAGATGAGCAGCTGTATAGATTGGATGGATGAATACATAAATAGAATTCTACCATTTTATACCTTCAAATAAACCTTCTGATGTTTTATTAAGTGTGACAAAATTTTGTGCTGCCAGTTTCATAGTGTAGTGGATAAATAATTCCATTGGATGTGACTTCTAATCATGATCTAATGAAAAGAAAAGAAAAGAGTACATAAAGAATTAACTTCCCCCTTCATCACAACAAGTATAAACCATTTGAGTAACTTACCACCATCGCTTAAAATACAACAATTGCTCTCTTCTTCTCTGTCTCATCTCTTGACTATAAACAAAATCCAAATACTTCATAATTCATTCCTTATCAGCAAAAGTCCATTAAGGGTTACCAGAGATAACTATATATCTATTTTAACCCTGATCAAATAAGCCAACTCTATATTCCTTCCCTGTACTTTTAACAATCTTGGTTTTTAATCCCTTCAAATAATGTCCTAGAACTTGATTTCTTTTCATTTTTTCTTTGTCCCTTTACAGAAAATCCCTCAAAACTTTAACAGATCTCCTTTGTACATACAGCAAAAAATGGTTATCCAAATCACTCTTCTGGTTTGATATTTGTATGTCCTCTTTAAGTATTAAGACATCAACTGGTTTCATTTGTATGTCCACTAAATCATCTTTTTCCATATCGTTCTTGTAAAATGTCATATTTAAATCCATATTCAAATCAATTTCAGCCTTATCTGGTATAGCTTATTCCTCCCATGTGACATCATTAACACACCATCTATCTATGGTGTCAGACATTCTTAAAATTAATTTCTGAGTCCATTGTTCAAAAATATCCTTCAAAACATCCACTGTTAAAGTATTTTGCATCGTTCTTTGTTAACGAGTCAAATTTAAGTATTCTTCTCCTTTAATTGTAATTCTTCTAGTTCCCTCTAGAGTCCAACCTTCAAAGTCCCATCCTATCATGTTGGGTTTTTTTTCCCTAAAGAACCCAAACAGCGACAGTTTCCCATGGGAAGGATTTTTGTGATTAATTTCAAATTTCTTATTCCAAATCCATCTGGACCCTTAGTCAGTTTTTAACTTTCCAGAAGCAACACTCTGAACACCCTTTTGCTGTTTATTCCAAAAAGTAATCTTTTTCTGAGTCCTTAAAGTCATATTTAAAACCGCTTTCACTAAGGAGAAGGAAAGTCTCCCAGAGAATGCGATGAAAACTTGCCGTTCCAAAGTTTCTTAATATTTCAAAACCAGTAAAGGACAATTCCAAAGGTGATCAAGAAAAGGGGCTGAATTAGTGTGAGAAATTCTCACTGGCAGTGCATGGCTTTAAAATGATCAGAATGACAGATGGCAAGGCAGAAGCAAATCCTGTTTGGAGGAGTGATCTTAATTAGGAAGGATTGGTGGAGCCCCTTTTATCTTTTTGCTTTTAATACAGAACCATATAAAATCAGGGTCTGAGAGATGATTCAACCAAACTGTTCCAGTGAAACTGCCAGTTTGGGATGTGCCATTTTGCTTTCTTTCTCCTCCTCCATACAATGGACTTTTGTCCGTAGTTGGTTTTAATGCAGACGTTCAGAAAGAGGTGTTTCTCTTCACACACACACACACACACACACACCACTCACTTTGTTTTTAAAAAGAAGTTATGGCCTGCATCATAAAACTCTGAGCATTGAAGATTTTGGTATACATGCTGGCATTCTCCTAAGGCAGTAAGGCATAATTGTTTTTGGACCAATGGCCAATCAAAGAACTGGATTAGATTACTGAAATATGGCTAATTTCACTACTATTACTGCTCCTCATATGGCTAACCATTTTCTCTTCTGTCACATTAAAAATTACAGTTTGGTGGCAACTTCTGGAGAAGTTGAGACTACAGCCAATGCAGTCTGATTTGGGGTGCTATGTGTCATGCTGGTACCTCTGGTTATGCATGTTCCTTTAAAAAACAATCCTCTTCCCAGGGCATTTAGTCCATTTGCTACAGTTATTTGCCACAGATAGCAGACCTTGGTTAACCGCGGTTGATATCCCAAAAGCTAAAGAATGATGAACCCATTTAGAACTTGGGTGGGATGTCACCAGGACATTGCAGGGCTATAGGGTAGACAGGAAAGAAGAAGGCAACAGCAATCCACTTCTGTAACCCTGCTTAGACAATTGCATGAATTTAGACCCCTAGAGTTGAACTTGACTTGAAGGACTCTTTCCTTTTACTATGCAGGCAGAACATACTGGCAAAGCTATCCACACATCTTGAAGTGGACAATCTTCTCCCGAGATTGTTTCTGAACTGATGTTTGTTGCGATTGTTCTTGTTAAAAAATGGACAACTGCCAAAGAGGGCTTTTGCGGTTCTTCATATTTGAAGACTAAAGGATCTTTCAGTGCCTGCAAGGGTGCTCATGTTGCTCCTACCTGCAGTGACTTAAAGCATTGCTGTCTTTTCCTAGGATCATGTGGCTGAAGTCTACAGCTGCAGTGTGAGCCTGGGAAAATATATCCTTGATTTAATGAATTGCAGACCAGAGCTAAGGTGCATAATACTAAGCTTGCTGTGTCTGCATGCTCCAAATCATCATCACCTCTTCAAATCAAGCTGCTGCCTAATTCTGAGTAGGACAATGGTCCATTTAGCTAAATATTATCTATATTGCCTAACAGTAGAACATCCAGATTTGAGACATGCATTCTTCCCAGCCTTATCTGAAGATTCTGGGAAGCTCACTTCAAACCTCCTCTCACCAACAAAGCATCTGAGCTGCAAGCCTTTGCCATATGGGCACCAGAGCTACTGCCCATAGATGAAACAATTCTGATAGATGTATTGTTTTAATCACATTGTATGATCATCTGAAGTAGCAGCCCACAAATCTCAGGATGAGGAACTCAATAACTTAAAAGCTATTGGCCATCACAACACTTTATAACAATTAATTCCATCAATTAATTCTTGGTATTAGTAGAAACTAAGAGATGAGCCATACAGCCTTCAAACCCTTCTTTACCTTCCCTTGAGCACCCCAGCAAATGATGCAAATTTTTGCCAGTTTTCTGTAAGAAAAACAAAACAAGTCTACATTGTATAGGCTTAATATTACTAGAATTTGTTTAAAGACTCTCCAATATATTTCCTCACAGTGACATCATGTTGTCTGTCTGTCTGTCTGTCTATCGAAGCTATTATCCTAATTCACAATAATGGCGTTATCCTAGGCTTGCAGCTGCACTTAACTCTTGCTACAGTGTATTGTATTTCATAATGGCCGTTGCATTCCCTTGGATATCTTGAGGCGTCTCAAGTATTCAGAGGGCCCTTTCTTGCAATCTATCTGCTGCTTGGATAATTCGTCCAGAGTGGCATTTTGTAATGACAGCAAGTTTCCTAACAATCAATAGTTATTTAATTCCCAACAAGCTCTCAAGTCCATTAAACCTGATTACATTCACCCATTTCAGTTGGGTGCAGTTATTTTTCCTACAACAGCACTTAATCTATAACAGGAACTTATGAGAACTTTCAAAAGCGATTCCAGCATCAATCAGCATATAGTAAAAAGATGCAATTTGTTCGTAATTATTTATTGGCCAGGATGGCATAAGGTCTAGCAGAGTTCAACCTTCACCCTAAACCTAATGGATATCAAGGCATCCATGTCTGATTTCATTCTTCCTTCTCCTTTTACACTGCTCAAAAGCAGAATCAACTAACCAACTAACCTCTCCATCAGAGAGGATGTGTTGCTTTTGGTATTGATAATGGCCATTCCGAAAAAGATCAATACCATTCAACTTCAGGGAATGTGAATATACATCTAATACCAAAAAACTATCAGCATCCATCCATATGAATGTCAGCAGCTATGCTTAATGGCCCTGTATATTGGCAGGAAGTTCCAAATATCTGGATTTTAGTGAGCTTCTTCCCCATTTTACCAGCAAACACAATCCCTTATAAAACGGAGCAGTTCAGTAGATAATGTTTCTTGCAATAGCTTTCTTTTTTTGAACTGAGTTAACAATTTGTGCAATAATTTCAGACTGTTTAACAAGACCAACAATTGTTGACAAATGGACCAGTTAGACATATTCATACATTTACAACATCCGCAGACTAGCTTTCCATTAAGTATAAATATATTTGCTGCAGCTTACAGCTACTTGAAACAACAAAACCAATAAAAAAATGGACATTACACAGTAGTATCAGGGTGAAGCCCTATAATTCATTTCATTCAAATCCTTCAAGGAACAAAGAAATAAAAGCCACTATCTAGAAAGTACTCACAGAGACCAGGTCCATGAATTGGGGGATAGCACCAGAAGGCCTTTTCAATAATAACACAACCCATTTTTAAATCTGGGTCTGGGCATCTTCTTCCCCCCACCAACCCCTGCAAAACAATTAGTAGGTGCTCATATGGCAATAGTTACCTTGCCAACACTGAACTCTTAAGGGCTTGTTCAATCCTAATGCCTATCTTGAATGATTTCTGATTAGCAATGAGCAGGAAAATATTTGCAGGCAAATGTGTTCCAATTAACATTCTAATTATCAGTTTGGGAACCAGCTGAAGTTTTAGAGTTATAGCGCTGGAAAGGACTATGGGCAAAAAGATAAATCCCGCTCTCCCGCTCTTTCCTCTTCCCTTTGCTCAGCAGGATAAGCATACTTTATGCAAAAATAAAAATTTTTAAAAACTACAAATAGTCCAGGTTGATGTAATATATTCAACTAGCTGGTATCGTGCGATAAAATACGAAATCGCGATGCCAGTGTGAAAACGTCTTTATACATAGAGCATGTCTATGCTAATCATTAAAGGTCACAGGTTACTTCTGTGGTAGAAGTGTTCCTAACCATGTGTCAATCTCTCTGAATGCTTGATCGGAAGCATCGCTATGATTTCAGACTGTTTGACACACTAGGCCAAACTCTTACTGTTCTCGAGCAATACCATAGACAAAGGCTCATGGGTGTCCTTCAGATTTCAGACAGGAAAATTAGGTTTGGGTGGGAAGGACTTTAACTTGAGGTTCTTCTCAATGTCCATTTGGTTTCAGAGGACAAGATTTTCTCAATAGATGTCCAGATTTTTTGGGGGGGGGTCCCCCAAAACTAATTTGGCTATGTCTCAAGCTGCATCCTATTGGACAGTTATTGTTCCTTTTTTTTCTTTAAAAAAGATGACTATTGTTACTTTACAAGATTAAAAGTATCTTAATAAGTCTCTTTGTTGTCTGCTAGTTGTATCATATGGTTACTTCTGTTGCTTCAGAAAAAATAGGTGTAGAGTTACACTGTATATCAAAGAGAAATCTTTTATGACATAAGATTATATAAATTCACTTGTCTTTGGATTTGGGAGATGGCGGAACAGATACAGATTTAACCAAGATTTTTTGGATATGTTCTCTATCATGTGAGAACCTGTTACAACTCCTATTAGATGAAATTGTAGAAATGTTTAGAAATATGGTTTGGTTATTTTTTCCCTGTTTCAAAATGTATAGTGAATCCAGTTGCTCAGAACTGTAGTTGCTCTATGGGTGATAGATCTCTAGTAGATGAATTAATGTTACCCATTTCCAAGTGATCATTTCCTTGGCAAAATTTTTAGTTATGTAACATTGGTACAATAAGGTTCAAGACAATGTTAAATTCTACAGATCACTGAAACCACTGAGACTTACTACCATTATCCAGTGGTGGTTTCATTCACCAATATAATTTATTCTCAGTGGTATAACAATTTATAATGTCTTTGTTACAGAAATTTTAAAAAAACTTGAATTTTAAACCATCATAAAGGAAAAATATAGATAGAAAAATAAACATAAGAGGCAAATGGCTGCTTTTTAATGACTCGTATCTGCTTCAAAGCACTCAAATAAACCACACAGCAGTCAGTTACTTTGTCTTTCCAGCCCCTGTGCAAATGGTGAGTCTCTTGGAGGGCTGGAATGGATCACAAATGCACTGCCCTGTGGTCAACCTCATAGAGTGAAGGCATGAATGTTAAACAGCATTGGATCGATACAAGCAAATATAGCTCAACTACACCATTTATTCAGCCATGAGAGATGTCAATAGACAGATTAGGGTGATCCATCTTTTTGATTTCCTACTGTCTTCTTGCCTGACTACATGAGACTTTCTTTCTTTTTCTTTCCTTTCTTTCTTTCTTTCTCTCTCTCTCTTTCTCACTCTCCCTCCCTCCCTCCCTTTCTTCCTTCCTTTCTTTCCCTGTATTAAAAGTGTTTGCTTTCTCAACCACACAAACTTCAATTATGACTCTAAGTGTGCTAGAGTTAAGTTGCTTATTGGGAGTGACCTTGCTTTACTCAACCAAGCTCAACCAAGTATGTTAAAGCTGGAAAGGAAGATTAACACTCTATAGCTTTGTAACAACATTGCAAGAGGAGACTATTTCTTTTAATGCCTATAGCACTTCTACTGAAGTTGAACATCTCCATTCAAAGTTACATGAAAATCTATACCTGTTATGGCCCTGGACCAAGATCCTTGGGAAGCAACAGCAACAGCTCTGAGGAGGTAGAATCACTCTATGGTCCTTTCCAGACAAGGCTCAGAACTTTGATTCCAGCCAATGACTTATTATGTGCCCATCGGGAGACAGTTTGGTACAGTGGTTAAAGGTACCAGTTTAGAAACCAGGAGATTGTGGGTTCTAGTCCTGCTTTACGCATGAAACCAGCTGGGTGACTTTGCACCAGTCCCTCTCTCTCAGCCATAGGAAGGAGGCCAGGGCAAACCACTTCTGAAAATGCTGCTCAGAAAATTACAGGGACTTGTCCAGGAAATTGCTAGAAGTCAAGATTGACTTGAAGGCACATACACATATGCAGAAAAAAAGTATCAATAACCCCCAAAATCTAAACAGCATTACCAATCAAGGCCAACAGATGCATATTTCAATGGAGGCTGAGGCTGCAGCAAAGAGAATTGGTCTTTTACAATATGAATATAGAACCTATCCCTCCCTCCCCCTCTGCAGTTCAGATTAGTGGAAAAACTTCCCAGCAAATAGCTTGCAGGAGCACTTTCTTTGGTCCTGAACCAGTAATACTAAACATTGCTTATGCTTTTCAATGCTATCCAGGATCCTGCATCTCAGTGCCCCAGATCATCCCTTTCAGCTGTCCTATGTTGCCTAAACCATTGTTGACTGGGTTAGTGGAAACCCTGATAGAGTTAACCAAGAACAAGACTTCTGAATATCAAACAACTTCATTCAGCAAAGAAATACAGAAAGAATGTTTATGAAATAACGGAACAAAGTAAATTAAGTTATAACTCCTCAGAGTTTAGGCTTATCAGATACAGCTGGATGCAGCTGACCACCAGATTCCCCCACGCCCCCCAAACTGGCTCATCTATGTTTTGTAGAACACCGGCTTCAATGTCCTCTCCTTTCCTGTGGTTCGAGGTACAGAGACAATTCCCCTTCACACTATTTTGCCTCATAGTGGCCATGTTTTCAATAAACCAGAGTTGGCTAGCTTCACAGAGCATACTCAGCCATTATTTAGATTTTATAAACTAAAATCTTAGCCTTTCCGATATAACATGCTAAACCACAAACGTAAAAGCCCATTTCAATAAAAGTAGGCTTAGCTTTCCTGTGGAGTTGATCTCCTGTTCTGGTCTACCTAGTGGGGCTGACAATCTAAAGAAGAAAATTACTAAAAAAAGCAAGAGAAAATAAAAGATGGAAAATTATTTGAAAAATTATTTTCGTTAAATTACATTTGCATTCCATCTTTTGGCTGGGAATATTCCCAGTATACGTAGGAAAGCCCACTTTTTAAATCTATTTTACACCGGAGATGTAAGTTGGTCTGAAAAATGGTGACTGACACAAAGTCACCCAATGAACTCCACAATTAAGGGGGATTTAATGAAGCTGAGACTTCCTGATCAGAGTTCAACTTTTTACTACCCCACTGAACAGACTCAGAACAATCAACCTCTATGTAACAACAATACAAGATTAATATAAAATTATTTAAGATAGACAGACAGATATTCTACTGTTATAGCTCCTAATGTTCCATTAATGATGGGAAAACCTCTTCTGGTTTATTTCATAATGTCTCTATTTCAATTGTTATAATTGTTTATAAACTTCTCCACTTTGCTATCATTTGGTGTTACTACATCTATAAGTAACATTTGCTTTTCTTCACCTTGTTTGATGTCTGAGGATCAAACCCATACTTTTTACATAAATCTCAACTCACCCTTATATAGTCTTATAATAGGGGCAATTTTGCTACCGCTGCTTATTAAGTCTCATCTTTCTCTTTGGCATAATCTGCATTTAATGTTGTTTCCAGGTTTGTTTGTTTTTAAATCATTTGTATGGCATGTGTTGATAGTGCTTGTTCTTGTGCAGCAAATCTTAATTCCTCCTTCATGGATCCATCTGGAGCCATTGCCAATGTTGTTACTATGCACCTTAGTAAAGGTAAAGGTTTCCCTTGACATTAAGTCCAGTCATGTCCGACTCTAGGGGGCGGTGCTCATCTCCGTTTCAAAGCCGAAGAGCCAGCATTTGTCCGTAGACAGTTCCGTGGTCATGTGGCCGGCATGACTAAACGGAACTCCGTTACCTGCCCGCCAAAGCGGTACCTATTAATCTACTCACATTTGCATATTTTTGAACTGCTAGGTTGGCAGGAGCTGGGACTAGCAATGGGAGCTCACCCCGTCATGGGGATTCGAACTGCTGACCTTCCGATCTTACCTTCACTTTATTTCATGTATGGGCCATGCAGAGCTTTATTTTTCCAATTTTTCATGTGCTGTTATAACTGTTCAGTTTTGTAGGCCATCTTTGATTCTGTCATATTAAAAAAAAATTTCCCTTGTGGAGCTTGTCATACATTTTTGGGTCCTGTGATCTAAAACATCCAGTTTAGGTTGTGTCTAGACAACAATACCTGCTCTGTGGGATATTACAGGGATAGCCCAGGTATTAATGCCTTTGATTGCATTATCCCCATGCAGCTGTGATTTTAAATCTTTCTAACTCATATTACATATTCTTTTCTTTTTCACATGGCATGCAGAATATTGCTTGCTTTTAAAACACCCAATACTTTTAACTCTCCTCCATTGTCAGTGCTTTGATTTTGTTCCATTCCATCTGAGTATTCATTTTTTAAATTGCTAGTGTTGCTCCAATCAAAATTCCATTTTGCTGTCATCACTAAAGATCCAAATTTGAAGAGCCAGTGGCAGCTGTGGCCAGGAGGGCCATTGCACAGGTTCATCTCGTGCACCAGTTGCACCCTTTTCTTGACCAGAAGACTCATGCCCTGGTCACCTCACAACTGGACTATTGCAATATGCTGTACATGGGGCTTTCCTTGAAGACCATCCAGAAACTATAGCTGGCACAAAATGCAGTGGGGTGAGCAGTGATGGGCACTTCATGGTATGCCATATGTCACCACTGCAACACAAGGTGCGTTGGTTGCCAGTGGGCTTCTGAGTGCAATTCAAGATGCTAGTCGTCACCTTTAAAGCCCAACATGGCACAGGACCTGGTTATCTGAGGGACAGTCTATCTCCAATTGTTTCTGCCCACATGGTACGTTCACACAGAGTGGGTGTGCTCCAAATCTCCTCCACTAAACACTGCTAACTTGTGGGACTGAGAAACCATGCCTTCTGTGCTGCAGCCCCTGCCCACTGGAACAACATCGCCCCAGAGATAAGAATGGTGACCACTCTCCTGGAGTTCTGGAAAGTCCTTAAAACCTGGCTTTGTTCCCAGAATGGGGTTAATGTATTTATTGATGCATTTGTGGGGCCCCTGTTGTATTTGTATAGTTTATCATTGTTGTTGATTTAGTCCAGGCTGCCTCTTTATGTGTGGTTAGGAGTGTTTAATTGTTTTTATTGTTTCTGGATTTTCTAAACCACCCAGAGTCTTATAGAGTTACAGCAAAGTTATTAAATTAAATTGAATAATAAAACAAAATAAAATGTGATTATATTTCTCTAGAAAATTTTGTATAAAGCTTCAAGTTATCCATGTAGAGCAAATGTGAGACTTTTGGCCCTTGCTTCGATAATTCATGGCTATATAATGCCATCTTAAACAGGGCTTAAGATCCTCAAAGAAGTTAAGGGCTATCTATGATACTCACAAGGCCTCCCTTAACCAAGAGAGAAAGACTAGAAAATGCCAAATACCCATTCAAAATGGTGAAAACAAGAAAATTTGTTTTCTAGTTTCCATACAAGATCTGCCAAGTCAATAAGGGCCACATCTGATGCTATGGCGTTTAGGCGTCAAGTGACAAGTGGGCTACAGGGCTTGGTTCTCTCTGCTAAGCAATCAGGACAGGGAACTGCAAAACTACTGGAAAGAAATTGCTGAAAAATTTTGCCAATTGATAAAAATCAAGAAATTATGAAATGCTATTATGAGTCAAACCCATTGTGTCATAGTTTCTAGAATCAAATGCATGAAATTTCAAAAATAAAATTTCCAGAATCAATATTACTGAACAAAGCATTTCATACTCAGAAAAAAGATATTTACAGAAATGATTGAACTGGAATAACAACGAAAGAGAAAAGAAGCGGTTTGAAAATGAAAAATACAAATTGTTCTAAATGCAGTAGAAGAACAAATCAGCATAAGCACCCATGCCCATGAAAAGTTTGCACAGCAAATCCAAAACAATGAACTACCGTTGTCTGAATATCTTAGAGAAAAAAGTTTTGGAAGGCATGAAAGAAAATGTAAAACAAAGATTACCTCCTTTGAAATCTACTCAAAGAAAATACTTAAATGAATTTTGCATGATGTAAATTTGGTTGCCCAATTAATTATGACAAAAATAATAAAGAGACTGATTAGCTCTTGTATAGCCTCACAAAAGTAATAACAATAGAACTGAGCTATAAATTGAAAGCACACTGCCAAACCAAGAATCAAATGCCAGAGTGGCGTAGCTTGGAAAATAAAATCAATCAATTTTGAAAAGCTGTTAGCAAACTACAAAATGAAAACAAAAACAGAAAAATGGGAAAACAAAAACCAGTTTGAAAAAGTGATATAATCTGGCCAGCAAAACAATTGCAGAAGTCCTGGAAGAATTAGTAGAAAGAGTGGTGGCAACTTCTAAGAAAACTGAATAACACACATAAGTAGCAGGAAGTAATTCCAGCAAAACAGGCCATTTCAAATAAACGAACATCACTTTTACAATGCTAAACTGAAAATGCAAAACCAGCTGAATCTCCTAAAAATAAGGAAGAAGTATTGGAATTTTGGAAAAATATTTGGGATAACCAAATAAAACACAATGGAAGAGTCGCGTGGATATGTGATATAGAAAAAACAAGCAAGCAAGCAAGCAAGCAAAACTTGAATAAATTGGATGGGATAAATTGGGAGAAACATCAGTAGTTACAGCAGCAATTGTAAAAGAACAAGCTGAAAAGGTAAGGAATTGGAGTTTGCCAGGAAAAGCCAAGCTTTATGGATTTGGGCTTAAACATTTATTTTATATTCCCATCTTGCAAATCATTTCAATCAAATTTTGCAGCAAAGATCAATAAATGACCAGCTCGCTACAGGCTGAACATTTCTGGCCATGCAAGGCAAACAAAAAGAAGCAACGCACAACAAATGGAATTTCAAAAATTCTAGACATGTAAGAAAAGAAGTTTTGATTGCTAAAACTATGTTTAAAAAAACTCAGAGAGGCATAAAACAAGATTTTATATGGCCTGGATTGATTACAAAACAAACAAACTAAACCTCTGACTCATTGCCACATAGCTGAATTTAAAAATGGTTGGGTTTTTGGGAATTAATAAGAAAACTGTAGTTTTCAAATAATGCAATGGAAAGATAGAAAACAAAACTGATAGGAAACTCAGAAGAACTTGGAGAAGTCAAAACCAGAAAAGGAGCTTTTCAAAGGAGACTCTTCATCTCCATGGCATGCTGATATCATGATTATTAGTATTAGTATTACAAAATAATAATATAAAAGTATTATTGTCAATGTAAAATATGCAAATATATGTTAAAGAGTTGCTTTATATGTTATTACTCTTGTTATCATCAGCATGAATCAATCCATAGTAGGATGTTGGCTTCTTCACTGAAGGTTATGGACTGTAATCTACCACGCTGGTCCAGTCTGGGTTGACAGATATTTTTGCACTTCCCAGTGTAGAGCTGAGAGAGGATGACTGACCCAAAGTCATCCAGCTGGCTTCTGTGCCTAAGGAGGCACAGGGCTGGAACTCATGGTCTCTGGCTTCCAGTCCCGTGCCTTTAACCACTGCATTAAACTGGTGTGTGTGTCTGTGTGTGTGTGTGTACAACAATCTATAAGAGGATGTCAGAACAATCTATAAGAGGATGTCCCATTAATCAATATAATGAGCTATTGACAGAACATAATGTCCCCATGCAGTCAATATAAAACTGGAGCAGAAAGAAAAAGGAAATGGTACAAACTGGAAGTTGGAGAGATGATGGCTGATTTGTACATTTCAAGGAGTCACAGCGAGGCTCGTTAACAGGCTGAGTTCACACATGGTCGTGAGTTGTGAGCAATAGCTTATAAATTGCAATGTCTAGATTTACACAATTCACTAATCCAAAATCAAACATTATGCCTTAATGCTATGTACTGCATTAGAGTCACCAATGAGTATACACTATACATTTCTTACGTTCACAAGATATGTGATTCACTAAGAACTAGCTACATATAATAAACAAATACACTAATATTTAACTAGATATGTTACAACTAACTTAATCTAATATACTGATAGGCCATAAATAAGCTTGGAAGCATGACAATAACTTATTGTACTTATTATTCTCCATTTAGAACCAATACATTATTCCCTAATACATTAGTGGAAACCTCATTGAATCATGGAGGTGTTTCTCTGAGCTGCATCCAAATATTAACTTGCTTTCCAAGACTTAAAGAATTTCAACCCTCTTTGCCTAAATGATGGTTCTTGCATATTTCTGTCAAGGTCACCTCCCTTTTCCTCTTCACCGTAACATTCCCCTGAAGCTTTCTTAACCTTGCAGTGTGTCTTTTTATCAACAAGCTTAGCTTGAAAATTATAACCATAATTCATTTCCTCCTTGTTCACCTGCAACTTCATGTTTCTTGTAATTCCTCATGGTTTCTAATAGATAAACCAATTTTGTTGTACTATAGTTGGCTTTCTTTTGGAACTCAACTAGCTCCCAGCATCCATCTGACCTTTACTGGTCTTAAAAAGCTAAGCAGAGCTGCAGCTAGTTAGTATTTGGATGGGAGACGAACAGAAAATTCCAGGGCTGTAGGCTAGACTGGGAAATAATTAAAAAAAAGATCTCAGAAGGTGACAGTGGCAAATAATTTCCATACTATGCCAAGGAAACCACAAGGACCTGTGTATGCTCAGTTATGTGGCAATATCTAGACCAGCGTTTCTCAATCTTGGCAACTTTAAGATGTGTAGACTTCAGCTCCCAGAATTCCCCAGCCAGCATGGGGTTAAAGTTAAACATTAAAGTCGCCAAGGTTGAGAAACACTGGTCTAGACTGAATGGGAAATGACCAGGAAATCCTCAGGCTGTAGGCCAAATTGGGAAATAAACACACATTTATATTTCCTGCAAGAAGACAACGACATTAACTTTTTAATGGCAGATCTAAACATCTCTCCAATCTGATAAGAAACCAGTGAAATAGACCACTTGCAAAATTACCAGTTTCAAAAAAGAGGCAGAGAACATCTAGCACCACATGTGATTAATGGGCTGAATTAAAAAAATGTTTATCTTCCACCCCTTTCACCTACTACAGAATTATTATACACGTCAAAAAAGTCTATCCATATGTTTAAATATCGCTTTTGGTAGTCTCCAGAGAGAAGATGATTCACCTCACTTATTCCAGTTACATTCACTTTCACTTCCCTTCTCTCCCCCCCCCCCCATTTGCCGTGTAATTGCATTTCTGGATAACTAATTGCAACCGAGATTTGGTGTGATGTTCTGTTATTTCATATCAGATCTGAGCATCTCAAAAGGTTTTCTGCAATTGATTCTTTCATTTCCCAGAAGCTTGGCTCTCTGATTCAGCGATTGCGTACAGCAACTTGGATGCTGACCCCGGACCTGAAGGTCTTAATTGCTCCTCACCAGCCATGGGCTTAACTGTCCCTAATGCTTCTCTGATATTTGTATAATTTGGCTCAAAGTCTGTCTCTGAAAAAATAGAAATGCTGTCTCAGCAAGGGCTGTAGTTTTGAAATGGGTTGTATGGCTCCCAGCATCCTTGCTTCAAAAATGGCCAACTTTTGTTCTTGTTCTGGTTACGGAAGTTTCTTCCTGTTTTGGGGCTAATCAACTGACTGTTCTAGAGAGGGCTAGTCCAGCAATGAGCAACCCTTGCATGATGCCCAAGACCCCTCTATTTGGGCCCCCTCCCAAACATTCCAAAATCATACCACCAAAATCCGATAGCACAATCTAGTCTAGTCTAGTCTACTCTAGTCTACTCTATCTAATTTATACGGCCACCTATCTCACAGAAAGTGACTCTGGGCAGCGTACAACAAAGATATTAGACAATAAACATTGAAAAACAGTCATTATTTAGGAAGTTTTTTAAAAAAAAAAACATATAAGGCATACAAGAGATTAGATGTTAACAGCAATAACAGAGCCATCTCAAGATCTTACCAGTCCCCTGGGACTCCCCAGGCCTGAAGACAAAGCCAGGTCTTGAGGGAATTCCAGAAAATAAGTATGGAGGTAACCTCACTTCCAGGGGGAAAAGTTTCCACAAGGCAGGCACCACAGCAGAGAAGGCCCACCTCCTGGGACCTACCAAACATATTTTTCTAACAGGAGGGACCCACAGCATGCTTTCTCTGCCAGACCTGATGGGATGGGCAGATGTAATCAGGGAGAGGCGGTCCTTCAGATAACCCAGCCCCGTGCCATGAAGGGCCTTAAAAGTCAAAACCAGCAGCTTCAATTGGACCTGGAAGCAGACTGGAGTAGAGGTGTAACATGTGCTGTTCTAGAAGCACACATTATTTATTTATTTATTTATTTATTTAATTTATTTATCCAATTTGTCCCCACCCATCTCCTCCCATTGGGGGACTTAAATGCCCCAATGGGAGGAGGCAATCATAATTGCCCATGATGCAGCATTTTGCACCAGCTGAAATTTCCAGATACTTTTCAAGAGCAACCCCATGTAGAGTGCATTACAGAAGTCCAATCGGGAGGCAACCAAGGCATGACTGACAGTGAGCAGAGCCCCCCAATCCAGCAGCTGGTGCAATTGGTATACAACTGAAGCTGTGTAAAGGCCCTCCTAGCCATGACTGCCACCTGCTCTTTGAGCAGGAGTTGTAAGTCCAGGAGGACCCCCAGATTGCTCACTGGGTCTGTCTGGGGCAGTGCCACCCCATCCAGCACCAAAGATGGTATAATCCTGGAACCAGAAGGCCCCAAAACCCAAAGCCACTCAGTCTTGCCAGGGTTCAGCTGAACCAGTTGTTGTTCCCTCCAAGCACTGGGGTGAGATGACCACAGCATCGCTTAATTTGCCAGGGGCAAAGATACGTAGTTGGGTATCATCAGCATACTGATGTTACCTCACCCCATGATGATGGATGAGCTCGCCCAGATGCCTCATGTAGATGTTGAGGAGGAGAGGAGAGAGCACTGAAATGAATATGACAACTTGGGAGCAGAGTTTTTGTGTTGGGTGCAATTTTAGTGGTTTTCTTTTCTTTTTGATGGAGTAGGGAGGAGGTTAAGGGTGGGTCTCCCTCCCAGATGCTTCCTTCTCCTATGCCCATCTTTAAAACTCTGAAAAAAGATCAACACACCAGCTGAAAAGTTGAACTAAAGTCAGGCAGTTCAAAAAGTTCAACTACAGGTGAGCTTACATTTTCACCAACTGGCCTCTCCAGAAAAACTTTTTCTACCTGATGCAATTTTGAATTAATATCATCATTATTATTATTTTATTTAGCAATAGCATCTGTAAACTGCCCACAATCCATAACCAATGAAGTGGAGGTGGTTTTTTTTTCCCGTTCAATCATATCTGATTCTTGGAGACTGCCTGGACAAGTCTCTGCAGTTTTTTGGCAAGGTTTTTCAGAAGTGGTTTGTCATGGCCTCCTTCCTGCTTTTAATATGTCCTTAATATGTTCTACTTTTATTTTATTTTTACTTTTATTTTTTTGTGCTTTGAGTCATTGTTGACTCCTGGCAACAACCTGGACTAGCCCCTGCAGTTTTCTTGGCAAGATTTCAGAAGTGGTTTGCCCTTGCCTGCTTCCTAGGGCTGAGAGAATGACTGGTCACCCAGCTGGCTTTGCGCCCAAGGCAGGACTAGAATGCAGGGTCTCCCACTTTCTAGCCTGGTGCCTTAACCATGACACCAAACTGGCTCTCAAGTGGAGATAAATCTCATAAAAAAATAGTGGTACAATTAATTGGGAGTCTCCAGCTCCTGAAACATTGCCCATCACTGTCCTAGTCTGTTCTGGAATTTGGCACTTTGGAACTTTTTAGCACCAGAGGTACATAAAGTCCCCCTCCCATTTTATTCCACCATGTTTTCACTTTGGTTATGTTTTATGGCTTCTATCCTGGAGGAAGATTGACTCATTTTCTGATTTATTATTTGTGTGTGTGTGTGCAGTTGATTTTTTGAGTGTGTTTTGACACAGACAAACACAAACACAGAGTTCACAGGACGCAGGTTTTTCACTGCTATTTTCTAAGAATTTATATCCTGTACAGGTTTTTATGGTTTCAGATACCTTAATCTCCAAACTCTACTCTCTAGTTTTTAGGAACTTAGTCAAGGAATTCTCTCCATGCGTTGTCCTGTTACAGCTGCAAAAAGGACTGATAAGGGGGAAAATACTGGGATTAGATAAGAAGGGGGGAATTCTTTTCAAAGGGACATAAGCTTGGCAGTTGCAATTTAAGTGGGAAGTGAGCCATATTGAGTCATACTGAGTAGGAAGCTACTCAGTAAGAGACTGAGCCAAACATTCAAGGATTAGCTGGATCGTTGCCATGTGCTGGTCCCACAGATTTTGTTAATCATATGGGGGGTGGGGTGGGGGACAAAACATGCATATCACCAACACAGAGCTGTGCAAATTGCTTTGACAGGGGCTAACTTGCAAAAACCCCTCACTGTATTGTTTTTACAGACACAATTTGTGCATGTTGAGATGGGGGGCACTATTTTTAGACCACCTTCCTGATATTCAAATGGGAGAGAAGAGCATGTGCTTTTCCATGCAACTGTCACATTTTGAGCTAATTAATGAGTGAGTTGGGATTAGTGGACTTATTTAAGAAGAAGAAACTGTTACAAACTTAAACAAAAAACATATGCTTCAAATGGATTCTAGAATGATCCTGAATTCACAATTTATGGTGATTGTCTCTCCCCATCATCTTCACAAATGTGTTCTTTTTTTCTTTGTTTTCAGATTAGGGGGAAAAAGCTTGCTAGAGGATGAGGAAGAATGATAGCAATTTACATAATAATGAACAGTACAGCAACAGAGGGAACTAAACAAAAATAACAGGAACTTAATTTATCCTTTGAGATCAAGACATAAAAAGTCTACTTTGGTTGTTGAAAAAAGTGTCAGATTTGGACAGAGGAGATAATGACTTTAAGGGTGTTTGCATAATAGTTATAATTTTTTTTCAAGGGGAAAAATATAGAAAAGGTTCAATCTTGGTTGGAGAATCCAGAGATTCTCAGTGTTGTTTCAACACTTTATGAAATGTCAGTAACAAAGGGATTGGTTAAAACTCCAGTAGTATAGTGGCCACAACAAAGAAGTCCTGCCACTTGATCATGTCCCCTTCATCTTACTTAGAGGGGGGACTCTAAGAAGGCCTTCTTACTATGTTCTCAACACAAAATCAGTTGCTGGGTTTTCAAGGTGGAAGGTGGATTAGAAGCTGCATCATCTTGGTCCTAGCCCTGAACCTTAATTACCATACCACATTGGTCTATACACTAGCATGTGAAGTTTTGCGCTCATTTCTCCTATTACATCCCTTGCTTTGCACACTTTTCACTACTTTTGCACTTGAAAATTGCACCACAAAACTGTATACTATGAACTCATTTTCCTTCATCTCTCCATTTTATTTTATTTTTTCCCCATTGCCTGCCTTTATTTATAGAATCATAGAATCATAAGGTTGGAAGGGTCTCCTAGTCCCACCCCCTGCCCAAGGCAGGAGTCCTCATACCATCTTGGACAAACGGTTGTCCAATCTTTTCTAGATAACCTCCAGGGATGGAGCACCCACAACTCCTGGAAGCAGGCTGTTCCACTGCCTCATAGTTCTCTCTGCCAGGAAATTCCTCCTTGTTTCCAGGTTGGATCTCCCTCTGATGAGCTTCCACCCATGGCTTCTTGTCCTACCCCTACCTACTTCTTTGTTTTATTCAGATGGAAACCATTCAACAGATGTGGGACTTTGCTGTCTTAAGAAACTCCACTGTGTCTTCTGGAAAGTAGTTCCACAATCCATTTCAGAAGGGTACTTTGATGACAAGGACACTTTCGACTTGCAAAGGTTCCCAAGTCACAACTTGTGTTACTCACACACTTGGTGCAGCATTGTATTATCTGCTACATTAATAAATATGGTTTTTACCCTGAACCTTAAGGATATGAGGAGGCATGTTCTAATAAATAAAATACAGGGACAAGGGGAAAAAAAACCCACTATGTCAGTTGACTCCACAATTCTGGACTATATATACTATTTTGTTTGTAGATACCAAGAGGGAGGAAATGCATTTTGAAGCAGCCTTCTCTCAGTGAAGCCCTTGCTTGCTTGCTTGCTTGCTTGCTTGCTTGCTTGCTTGCTTGCTTGCTTGCTTGCTTGCTTTATTCATTCATTCATTCATTCATTCATTCATTCATTCATTTAAAATTAAGTCACCGCCCATCTCACCCAGAGAGCAACTCTGGGCAGTTTACAATAAAACAAGAATAAAATACCAATTAAAATACAATAAAACGATGCAATAAAAACAATAATCTTAAATAATATATTCCAAGGGAATAGATGGTAAAGAGTTCTTAAATTAATGTACAGGAGCCTCATCAGGGTGCTTTACCCTATAGCTGATCAAAGATCCATAATATCCCTTCTTCTGAAGTTATGGTTCAGTATGGAAAATTACTGGAGAAGGAAAAAAAAAATACAATGTGTGACATCATACATATTCACACATTTTCCCTAGACAATTTCTACTGACTCATCAGAACACACACACACATCAAAATACATGGCATCAATTCACAGAGCATAAACTATCAACATTTTGTTGAGCTACAAACACATTTTTTTTTCATTCCAAAAAGAACAAAAACAAATATTTGTCTGGCTACAGTATTTGGATAAGAACAAATTCAAGAGTGTACATAGTGCACTATATCTCCGTAACAGACGATCAGCTTGTATCTGTGTTTCCCCCTTTGAGGAAGGGATATTTAATAACCCTTCAACGCTATAAGCTATAAGTAACCCCCTCCCACGCAGCAAAAGAACAGATGCTGGAAGCATTAAACCCAATGAAGCAGTTGCCCGCCCAAATCATTGAGGTCAAGCATGGTCCGAAAAGGTACAATCAACATACAAACCATGTTTACTAGGCACCTGCCTGATTATATTTATATCCTTTGTCCAGTGATGAAAACACAAACTGTTATTTCCTGATCTGAAGTCAGTTATCATCCAGCAGACGTGAAGGGGGGAGAAAGCCCACGCCCAAAGATAATATATTCCTTACATTACCATCTCTCCTTCCACTGCTGCAGAGCACTACATTTGCTAGGCCCATAGAAATACAAGGCAATCAAATTTTTGAGCCACCTTGAAAAATCTGAGCAATGTTCTCTTTCTCAGCAGTTGAAGCAGAAAGCCCATCATATCCCACAAAGGCGAAGGAAAGGCTTGAAATATGATGCAATGCCCTAATGGATGCTCTTTCCCTTGCAAAACAACTTAAGCACTCTGAAATGAAAGTTGGTTCTTTAAAAAGTGCTTCTCTGTTTTTGCTTTAATTTTTTTTAAAAGAGTTGGGCCCAGATTCATTCCTCTGTTCATGGAAGTGCTTGTAAAGGAATCAGAGTCACGAATGAGCTGTTCCCCAGAGGGAGAAGACAGGGAAATCTCTTTGCCACACCCCCTCTGCAGTCTCTGCAAGCATCACTTTCAGCAGTAGTTTGGAATGGCCACAACTGTCCAGAGCAATTTTTTAAATGGCAACTGGTGGAAACATGCAGAAGTGAATTTGTATCCTGACATTTCCAGATTTGGTTAATTTCCTGTATGAAATAAATAATGATGATAGGTTCCCTGCGTGACCAATCTGAAATATAAGGGCCCCCAACTATCTTGCTGCCTGTATTTCTATCCATCTATCTCCCAAACCAGAAATACACTTTTTAAAAACGAGAGGGAGGGAGGGAGGGAGGGAGGGAGGTTGGTTCCATCAATTTTGTGTCAACTCTTAGTGACAACATAGATAGAATTTCTCCAGGGTGATCTGTCCACCACCCTGATTCTTTAGGTCTTCTAACGGGGTACCCATTGCCGCTATAACTGAGTCCATCCATGTAATTGTTGGTTGTCCTCTTCTCTTTCCTTCTGCCTTTCCCTGCATCAGAGCCTTCTCCAGATGGTTGTATGTATATGTACTGTATATCTGTGTGTGTGTGTACACACACACACACAACCATAAATAAACCATCAGTTTAGACTTCACATTTGCTAACATACTTTAAAACAGAACTATGCTCAACTAAACATCATTTTCACTCATCTGTACATGTGTAGCTCTACCTATTGTGAAGGGGACTTCACAATACTGGACTGTCCTGCTAGGTATTATAGAAGATTCATTGCATTTACTGTATATCCTTCTTTACCTTTTTAAAAGTTCTTCAAAACAGGGTTTTGAAGAAATGTGTTAATTCTAGTGAGTTGTGATCAGTGATACCCATCTCATCAACTACGAGCTGCCTAGATGAACCATCAGGATGACACAACTTGGCCAAAAAAGAAGGGATCAAAATTGGAACTCAACTACCTTCAGTAATATATTATGTCTAGTCAGGGGTAGATAACATTTTCCTCTAGAAGCTGCACTTTTAATTTTTAAAATAAAGTCTGTCCACCTCTGATGGCTATGAGGTAGGCAGTGATGTTGTGGCATTGCTATTAGCCCCCTTTCTCCTGGCCTTCTGAAAAAAGTTGAAGACCTGGCTCTGCCATCTCACTTGGGGCAGGAAGGGGGTTAGTCAATCCTGGGGGTGGTTAATAAAATTATGGGTGAATTTTTCTCATTTTCTTCCTCTTTGGGGGAGATTGCACAAAACAGGCCAAGATGCCTATTTCAAACCTTTAATCATCGAGAGAGAGAGAGAAGGAAAAAACAACAACAACAGGATTTTGTTGCCAAATGTTGGTGGTATGATCTGGAGTGGTATTTGGTGTAGCAAACTAAAATTGGGGGTAAAGTTGGCTACCCTAGTGTAAGCCACTTTTGATACAGTTTGAGCACTTGATTCCACATGCTACCCAATAGGGATGTACAGTATTTTGCATCTAACTCCAAAAAAAAGATGCTTTCAGGTATGTGGGAATGTGAAGGTGGCTACTGTTTTTCACACTTCAAAGCAGTGTTTCTCAATCTTGGCAACTTTAAGATATGTGGACTTCAACTCTCAGAATTCCCCCACCAGCCTGACTGGGGAATTCTCGGAGTGGAAGTCCACGTATCTTAAAGTTGCCAAGATTGAGAAACACTGCTTTAAAGCCATAAAAATCCAGTCTCCTTATGATCCTGAGAAAAAGCACAGATGTATTAAGCAGTGGTAGACAGGTGCCACATTTGTGTCTTCATATGCACCAAACCATCCTTTTGGAATTTAACGCAAGATATTGTCACTGGGAATAGTTCTGTTTTCTTTATTTATTATTCAAATTTAATTACCGCCCATCTCTTGATATGAGGTGGGTGGGTGGGGGAGAGGGAAAGTGATAGAGATAATTAGACTACATAGGAGTATCTTGAAATCTCCGGGAAATCTTGGATGCTCAGAGATTACCTGCATCTATCGCTGGCAAGAATATCATTTGCTTCCTCAAAAATGAATCCCCACTTCATGGCGAAACATTGTCAGAATTCTTACAGTGGGTATCACTAATGACTCATGCATCAATAATTGGAAACACTTCCAGGGTGTAAGTCTGCTCCACGTTCATAAAATTGACATCTGGGTAATTAATACAAGAAGAAAGCATAGAGGATTTGGGTGACGGCAATATTTGTTTCTTGTGGATTTTTTTTTTGGTCTTCCTGTTTTGCAAATAAAATCAGCATTACCCTAATTTTACCATGTGCATTATGCTAAAAACTAGTGCCCCAGTGAGTGTTATGGCATTTTTATCTTAGCTAAAAGACACAATTACTTTGTTTACTGCAAGCACACATTTCCTCAGTACATTTTTCCCCCCAGGGATTATGCATTAAGGCAAGAGAAGCTGGTGCATAATATGATCTGCATCTCTTTATGCAAATAAACTTCCCACCTCCACACCAGCCTATTTCTGAACACAACATCATAAAGTAGAAATACCGAATGGAAAAAGAAAAAAGAAAGAACTGATGGAAGCATAACACCAGTGTGAAGTAAGCCAATCAACCTTAAAACAGCTGAGATACATCTCATCCAACAGTTCATTCATTCTTTATAGAAAAGCAACGAAAATATTCCTAGGTGAATCAGAGTTATAAGAGAGCAAGAAAGGGAAAGAGAATGGATCCTATTCATTCTCTTTGAAACGTTGTAAAGCCCTGAATTGGTCTGATTGATGAAAGTCGCAAACCAGCACATTCAGCAAAATAGCTTGGTGTGCTGAGGGGTCCTTCTCCCCTGCAGTGCACACTGGAAATCACTGCCACCCTGAAATTTCACTGATACATACACATGCCCACAGTGAAACCAGGTCTCACCAGTGAACCCCCCCGACCCCCCCCCCCGAAATAATATCACTCTTTAAAATTATAATGCAAGCTGGCTAAGATGCCTACATTAGCACTACAAGCCTTTAGGCCTTGAACTGCCTGCTTTGAAATGGAGCGGTGGACCCCATTAAAGACCTCTGCCCTCCAAGTTATAGCCTTCTCCACCATCCCTGAATTGGTAGAAAATTATACTGGCATGAAATGTGTTTTCCCTGTAGCGTCTCCTACCTCCACTGATTCTGCTCACAGCCGTGGCAGTTCTTAGCCTTCCTTCCAGGCAATGGGTGGCAAGGCTAACAGATGTTATGCGCCTTACGGCTGCCCTTGGGGGGGTTGAAATAAGAGGGGAAACACACTGTTTATATCAGAACTGCTAAGAATGAGTTCATCCTGTCTCACTCCTAGGCTATTGACACGTCTGAAGAAAGAGGTGGCGAGGGTTCCTGGTTAGGGGTAAGTGGACTCTACCTGGCAGAATTCCACTTTTGCTATGTGCCGACAGACCCCTAAGGACAGCTGTAGCTAACTCAGAAAGGAAGGCATCGTACCCTTTCCTACTGCAGAGACGGAGACAGGAACACTCAGGTGTGCTTTTAACACACTGCTCTGTCATGCCAAGAATCACTGCTATGCTACTGCTGTTCCTCGCTATACATATTGCTGAAGGCTTTTCTTTATATCTGCTGGCTGCTGTTCATTTATCCTTCTGCAACAGCCCTGTCCAGCACTCTTGAAATAGGGAAGGCTTGTAAAGAGGCTATAAAGAAAGGGAGAGAGGGAAGAAACTGCAATTATCTTATAGAATTCAATATCATATATTCTGATGAGGCCAAATAAATTGCTTTGGAAATCATAAAACAATGGGTCTGGCATCCTTATTATTATTATTATATATTCCACTTCATGGGAACACAGTTATGGACACAGCTTAAGACAATTCTTGCTGCATCTTGTAGGTCCCAATGTTGGCTCTCAGTTACCACTGGTGTTGCCTGAAGCAGGTTGCTTCAGTGACAAAGACGTTTGACAGACCTAGGGCGCATAAGGGGCTACGGCAGGGCATGTACGCTGCTTTCCAGCAAGTCAAGGTCCACTCTTGGCAGCTGAAGAAAGCCTTGGGGGCCACATTCCAGAAAGTTCTGGTTGGGTCAAGAACTGAAGCTTGATTTCATTCTATTCCAGGGATCTCTCTCTAAACAATAGTTTATTAGCAACTTTTGGGAGTTTTTTGAGTTGTACTCAAGATTTTGGGGGACACATGCAGCCCTGGGAACTCTGGTTGCACAGTTTTGATCTAGATGGCTGTCCATTGAACTCAAAATGCAACAGTCATCCACTTTTCACTTAGAAATGTAATGGCCAGAGGCACAGAGGTGACATGTCAATCTCTAAAGACCCAACAACATGGCAATGTTGGAAAAGTCCTCTCCAAATCAAAACAAGACTTTTCCAGACAAAGAAACAGGACTATTTTACTCTTGATCATGATCAGAATAGCAGAATATCAGTCACCTAGTAGAAGGAACACCCCCCCCCCCGAACCTTTTCCTTTCTGTATTTGCACCATCTACTCCAACAAGTAACAGCCTGACTGATCAGCTCCAACAGGAGAAGCTGTTATTGATCCCACATTGTTTAGTTTGGAATTAGCAACAGTCTTCTTAGAAGAAACAAATAATGGATGACCAAGCTCATTGTGGGTTCACCCTCCAGGATATATCCATGCTCAGCTTGGAGAGAGGTCAGGCAGAGAATTTTAGATCTTGCTTTATCAAGAGACAGAACCAACACTTCTCGTCTCTGCTACAATGAGCTCACACACTCCTTTTTTACAATTCCCCAATACCTGTATTATCTGTTAGCCCCATCTTACAGGAGAGCCCTCACGTTGGCACATTTGGGTGCTCTCCCCTCAATGGGACTGCTGGCATGAATAGGTTTTTATTGGATACTGTGTGATGTATTTTTTACCTTCTGGGTGTTTGGTCTATGATGGTATACAGTATTCTGATAAACTTGATCCCACATTGATGGGGAGATGCTGTGGGGGGGGGGGGTGAGGCAAGAAGGTTCTGCTTTTCAGTGGAACAGCTTCCTGAGAGAGAGCAGGCTAGCCCCCTCCTTGTTAATATTTTGGTAGCTTTTAAAGACAGAGTTGTTTCAAAGAGCCTTCCCCTGATTTTTTTATCAGGCCATCCTTAACTTCTATTTTTATAGTTTTTACTTTTAGGCTTGGTGGTGGTTGTTTTATGGGAACTTATACTGTGGATGTTTTATTGACTCTCTATTCTATGTAAACCATCAAGAGTCTTTCGATTGTGGCAGGACAGAAATGTGCAAAATAAATAAATATATGAGACACACATTATTAATGACAATTCTTTCCCTGACACATGCTTTACTTATTTATTGTGTACATGTGTCTCCAAGACTGGCTTTTGAAGAAGGGCTGTATTAATATCTTTAGAAAGAAAAAGAATGATGTTTCTCAAAATTTGTATCTGAAGGCCTTCCATGATAAAGGAAAACACAAACAAACAAACAGTTTTTTCCAAGAACAGCATTTATATATTTATAGGCACCTATAAATATAAAATATTTTATTTTTTATGGTAAGATTTAAATACTGAATTCAAATTTCAGGGACGTACCCGATATCTATCCAGATTACTTCTGAGTCTCATCTGTTTAATGGATACCACCAATGGATGGCAATCCAGCCACAGATATGCAGTAGATCTGGCTGCCATCATGTACAGAATATCTGTAATTAAATTACATTCAGCCCACGTAGTATTTGGAACAGAAATGCAGGTTGTAGGCACATTTATATACATGGCTTCATATGCATGCGCTCTCAAGCAAAGGTGCATTGCCACACTACAACTCTTGATGGTGGTGGTGGGGGTGCCTTGACTCCTGGCGACCGCCAGAACAAATCTCTGCAGTTTTCTTGGCAAGATTTCAGAAGTGGTTTGCCATTGCCTCCTTCTTCCCTGGGCTGAGAATGACTGACCCAAGATCACCCAGCTGGCTTCGTGCCTAAGGTGGGACTAGAACTCAAGGTCTCCTGGTTTCTAGCCACTATACCACACTGGCTCTTGCATAGGGGATTTAATCTGTAGAAATTGGGGAAGCTGAAATGCACATTTTCAAAAGGCAGCCGTCACCCCCCCCAAATCTTCCCCAAAGGCAAGATAGGAGGAAGATAAGCACAGTGATAAACTGGGGTTAAACAATCATGGATATGTGTATCCATCTAAAATCCAATGCTTGGCTAGTATGGCACACAGTCAAGATATAAACTATTCCATCCAATGTTTTTGCAAGATACCTTTTCCAAACCTGCACAATTTGTACATATCTTTGTATACAGTTTTGCAGGCAACTACTCAGTGTATGCATTACAGTACACAATTTCATTGAAAGGACACCTCTTTTTAACACAACCTTCATAAACGCTTATCGTTTTGTAAATAGCATCCCTACACGTATGCCTTTGAGGGTGAAGTTTTTCAGTGGAGAAATATTTTGAGATGGGTGCCAGCGGGCTCTTGTGAAGACTATGCCAATTTGCATCAGGACCGATTCCATTTTGGAAGGTTATGATGTTTTGCTTGAAAAGAAGGATTGATTTCCCAGTTCCAGTTCCTATTTGTCAGAACTGATGAGTTATGGACAGTTGGAGAATATGTATAGGCACATGTACACACACATACTACATGCATACACCCACCCACGTACCCACATACTGTTTAAATTATTTTAAGGGTAAAAATTAAGCAAACTAGGTCCTGTTCATGGAGCGAGAATTGCCAGATGTACAAGCTGGGATTAGAAAAGGCAGAGGAACTAGGGACCAAATTGCCAATATCCGCTGGATAACGGAAAAAGCCAGGGAGTTTCAGAAAAAACATCCATTTCTGTTTTATTGACTATTCTAAAGCCTTTGACTGTGTGGACCATAACAAATTGTGGCAAGTTCTTAGTGGTATGAGGACACCAAGTCATCTTGTCTGCCTCCTGAAGAATCTGTATAACGACCAAGTAGCAACAGTAAGAACAGACCACGGAACAACAGACTGGTTTAAGATTGGGAAAGGAGTATGGCAGGGCTGTATACTCTCACCCTACCTATTCAACTTGTACGCAGAACACATCATGCGACAAGCTGGCCTTGAGGAATCCAAGGCTGGAGTTAAAATCTCTGGAAGAAACATTAACAATCTCAGATATGCAGATGATACCACTTTGATGGCTGAAAGTGAAGAGGAACTGAGGAGCCTTATGATGAAGGTGAAAGAAGAAAGTGCAAAAGCTGGCTTGCAGCTAAACCTCAAAAAAACCAAGATTATGGCAACCAGCTTGATTGATAACTGGCAAATAGAGGGAGAAAATGTAGAAGCAGTGAAAAACTTTGTATTCCTAGGTGCAAAGATTACTGCAGATGCTGACTGCAGTCAGGAAATCAGAAGACGCTTAATCCTTGGGAGAAGAGCAATGACAAATCTCGATAAAATAGTTAAGAGCAGAGACATCACACTGACAACAAAGGCCCGCATAGTTAAAGCAATGGTGTTCCCTGTAGTAACATATGGCTGCAAGAGCTGGACCATAAGGAAGGCTGAGCGAAGGAAGATCGATGCTTTTGAACTGTGGTGTTGGAGGAAAATTCTGAGAGTGCCTTGGACTGCACGAAGATCAAACCGGTCCATCCTCCAGGAAATAAAGCCAGACTGCTCACTTGAGGGAATGATATTAAAGGCAAAACTGAAATACTTTGGCCACATAATGAGAAGACAGGACACCCTGGAGAAGATGCTGATGCTCGGGAGAGTGGAGGGCAAAAGGAAGAGGGGCCGACCAAGGGCAAGGTGGATGGATGATATTCTAGAGGTGATGGACTCATCCCTGGGGGAGCTGGGGGTGTTGACGACCGACAGGAAGCTCTGGCGTGGGCTGGTCCATGAAGTCACGAAGAGTCGGAAGCGACTAAACGAATAAACAACAACAAGGTCCTGTATTATTCCTGGAATCAGCTTCTACAAAACACAGGCCGGTATACTTCCATTAGAATATTTGGGCAATGCACCAGTCTGCATTTGACGTGGCCCCAAGTTGTTTTGTTGAGTAGCCTCCATATCTTCTTCCCCACAGAAACTAAGGGAATGCTATATTTTAATTGTATTTATTACTTTATACAGGAAGAGAGAAAGCCTTTCTCTTCTTCTTAACTCACTGCCGAGTCTTTGTGTTCTTGTTTCTTTGAGTTTATGAACGATTAAAATAACCTCTACATATACAACAATCTTACCAGGTACATGTGAGCCCCAACACCTGCAGTTCCCCCCAGCCAGCTATTTATCAAGATTATTTTTTTATTGCCCCTTCATTCCAAGTCAGTCAGAATGCTTAGGAGCATTCCACAGCATCACAGCAACTTTGCCCTAAATGGTTTCCATGGCACAAGTTTAAATCTTTCCTTTAATTTTCTTTAATAAAATGAGAGAGAGAGGTGGGGGGAAAATGCATGAAGGTGTTTTGGACTAAGATTTTGAAATAAAGTATTTATGACATTCTGCAATGACTATGGATTTCTGCTTCCTTGACAAGCACCGTGCTCCCCTTCATCCCCCCATTTTAAGGCTCTTCTTCTGCACTTCATTAATTTTCTTTGGTGATGGAACTGAGCAGCATCAGAGGTGAACAGCACCACTTGGTGGCAAACTGACTGAGCTTGGATGCGAAACAGAGAAGCGCATGGAGCCGTCTGGAATGCAGGGAGGAAAACTTTTGGCATTCTTTGGCTGACACATCTCAATGATAAGACCGGCTAAGTCATTAAAGCTAAACAAAAGATTCCAGGTTTCAAATAAGTTTTAGAAAAAGTTAGGTTTTCTTTTTAAAAAATAGCTTTGGGCCTGCGATTTTTCTCTCCCTGTAAATGTTCAAACTGCAGCACCTCTCGATGTGGCTGTATTTCTCTTGACTGTTCATTCTAGCTAGAGGTCCTGAGAATCTGGGCTCAGCTCTATCAGGGTAAACACATCAGCCAAAACAAACACAGCAGGTTTACCTCCTGACTCAAAATAATATCTCCACTGACTTGTCCTTCTCAGATGTTCCACAGCTCACCTTTTATGCACAGCACAGACAACCATAATTTGCAAGTGAAGTTTCAGGTACTGTGGCTGCCTCCTCTTCCTTGTGGGCTGGTGTGAAAAGGAGAATATCCTTGGGCTGTACTTTGAATTCCACGAATGTCTATCATGTTTTTCTACTTGGATTTTATATCCCGTTTTTAAAAAAATCAGAAATGCAAAATGGAAATCACACACACACACACACACACACAGTGGGTTCCCATGATGCACCGAACTGCAAACTAACCCCCATGTTTTAGGTTAGCAAGTTGTGCAACTTCAGCCAATGGGATTCATTTATAATTTGGTGGGTCATGCAAACTAGAAAATGGTTTACTTATTTGAGTCAACTATGACTTAATTACACATAGTAAACCCCTGATTTAACAGATGTTGCTTTAACAAACTTCAGTTACAACAGACAAAAATCTGGTTGTATACTACATGCTTTTGTGCCTGCATAAAAATCCATTCCACATTTTAGTGGAAGTTCCTCCCTTCTGTTAGTCCATCCAACTGAGGGTTTACTGTATGTCAGGCAAACACAGACATGCACCTGTACCAGTGCAGTTGGATTTTATTATGGTCACTGACCAGTACAGACCCTGTACCAAGAATCATACTCTTTCCTAACAGGAAAAACCATTGTCTCATCACTAAACAATAAATAAAGCACTAGCAAAGAGAAATAAAAATCAGATTAACCCAATGTTTCCTGCAAGATCCATGTTTTGGCCTGGCAATTTAGTGCACGGATGGAGTTTGGTAGACGTCTATGGGGCTGCATGGTTGAAGTCTAACATTTAAAGATTCCCATCCAAAGCCAATAAGAATAGACGTGTGTTTCTCAACCTTGGCAACTTGAAGATCCGTGGACTTCAACTCCCAGAACTCCCCAGACAGCATGGCTGGCTGGGGAATTCTGGGAGTTGGAGTCCACTCATCCAAAAGCTGCCAAGGTTGAGAAACACTGGTACAGACAATGGTTAGACAGACCAAGAATCTGACTCAGTATAACACAGCAAACAGATGAATGGCTTTGATTTTCTTAGTTCTCTGACTCCAACTCACAAATAGTGAGGCACAGAGTAAAAGGGAGGGACATAAAAAGGAGCATGAATATAAATGAAGGACTTTCTTTTGATGCTTTCTGCTGCCTTGTGCTCTTATTTCTCATCCCCCTAAAAATCCACTTGGACTGATCATCCTTATTTGGCTCAACAGCTTTGCCCAGGAGCATTCTTTAGGCTAAAGGACCCTAGGGCATTGTCAGGCTAGTGGCACTCAGTGAGAACAGTTTATTTTTCATTGACTGATTGATCAAATTTATACACCACCCATCTCACTGTGCCAGCAACTCTGAGCAGCTTACCGTAAAAAAAAGGGCCCTTCTGGGCACTCCTGAAAAGTAACTGGAGGATGAGCTACCCTATTCAAAAATGGCTGGTATGGACGACTGTCTATCAGAAGGGAAACTCAGCTCAGCTTTTTCTTTGTTGGCAGACATCCATTGGAGGCAGAGAGCGTTTCATAGAAGTCAGTGGCGATAGGCTGTAATCAGAAGAACAGCTCTTGTCTATCAACTTATATTGGCCATAGAACCTCCAGGATTAGTGGCCTTATATCTCTGAATATCTATCCCTTCACGGGAAAGCAAGGCAGAATGCAAGGCTTCTTCACAATCGTCTGAAGCATCTGCCCAGCTTCTGATCAAAACAGTTTTCCATTTTGTTCTAAGCCAGAGACCCTCTTTCCTTCTTAAAAGAGCAGGACAGATTTTTTTTAAAAAATGACTTGACAATTTTTATCTTTTTCCAATTTATAATTTACAGTAATATTACCGCCTCCCTTTAAAAAAAAAAAAGTTGCAGGTTGAATGAAAGCAGGCTGCTCAAGGGTGAGTGCTGATGGGGCATTAAGACCCAATGCAAAGACATGGATGGGTCCTCATTATAAAAGTGGGGAGGGGGGTCTTGCTAGGTTTCACCTTGCATTGGGCTGGGATGCACGGCTCACTGCTTGGCTGTTGAAGCCATTCCGGTGAGCCAGTTCTGCTCTTTAAGCAGTCGTCTAGCTGAACAATAAAGATTAGAAGGATTCGTCTGCAATGCATGTGTGGGTCCCCGTGCATTAGACAATAATAACATTCTGAACAGAAATAAATGAAGGCCCTGCAGTGCTCTTCTGTCAGCTATGCAAAGTAAGTAACTCGGCTTCTGACAAGAAACAGGGAGAGGGAGGCAGCAGCAGACGAAGGGGGTCCTTCCTTGCTCTTCTTGACACAGACCATTAGTTGAATTACAAAGTCAGGTTCAGCCCAAAAAGAGGATTAGTGCACAAGAAAGAGAGAAGAGGAATTTGCTGGATCCCAGTGAGAGGATCCAGAGGTGGGACCATTCCCCACATGCCTTTGCCCTGGACCTGTGCAAAGGTCACCATCAGCCTCCACCAGTGTTTCTCAACCTCGGCAACTTTAAGATGGGTGGACTTCAACTCCCAGGATTCCCCAGCCAGCCACAGTCTACACCAAGGAAGAGATCAGGACTGTATGGACTAGCCTGAATAAAGGCTGTATAAAGGCTGTATAAATTGCAGAGGGCATGGGGGGGGGGGGCGTTGTTTGTTGCAAAAGCATCAAGGCATCCGATAAAGCAAACACACCAATTCTAGGATCTCCAAAGTAAATAAAAATATACATTAAAAAAAAAAAACTCAGATGGGTGAACATGGCCATCTTTCATACAGTTTCATATATGGTTTTGACATACCCAGCAGGGACCACGTGCAGTGCCCCACCAGACCAAAGAACCACTGTTGGAGCTGAATTGGCAGGAAAAAAAAAATCCAGATTCCATCTCAGTCTAAAATTTCAACAGCACCGACAACAGCAAAGAAGTCATGAGGGAGAGATGTAGCTGAAAGGGCAAATCGCTTCCCAAGGAGTCTATCTGAATTCTGCAAGAGGCATCAGCCATTCATTATTTTACCTTTGGATACCTGTAATTTCTCCAATATACTGTATGTCAGGAGATGCCTTCACTTTCAGAAAGAAGAACAACGCTGCAAAGCAAGGCCTATTCCAGGGGCCTCCACAGGGCTGTACGTATGTCAAAAAAGTCAAGATGGTAGCCATGGTTTATTTTTATTTATTTATTAAATTTTGCCACCGCCCATCTCCCTGCAAACGGAGGGAGACCTACCCCTTTTTTATGGGTGTCACAGGTGCAATGCATGTAAACATATATATCAGGGTTTTGATGGTGCAGTGGCAGCTGCCATCTTGACTTTTTTGACCTGTCCTATTGACTTTCCCGGTCTCCTCCGAGCTCTAACAGTGACTTTGTCCCTAGCTGTCAAATAACCAGGAGCGCTAAAATGTGATACACTGACACTAAAAAAGTACAGTGTGCAACCAGGAGACTTTGCTGATAGTTCTACAAAACACACACACGCCAACCCAAGATCCATCATTATTATTAGCTCAAATGTATTACATCCCCCAGTAATTTTCCGTCTAGCAAAGTGATTGAATGGATATTGCATTAGTTTATAATATGAGCAATATGCAGATTGTTTGGAGCACATTTCAAGAATTGATAACTTGATATTGTTGACTGCAACAGCATTGAAATAAATATTTTCTTTACTCATCATCTTCATACTGTGGCTGTAGGAATCATGGCTGGCCTAGACATTTATTTATTTAATACAATTTAGAAGTCGCCTGAGTCCAGATGAATCCAGGAAGGGGGGTGGTCATTAAAAAAAAGTAAGAACAATAAAAACAAAACAGATCGTAAATGTCCCAAAGGCAAACTCTAAATAACAGTAAAACATCCTAGAGAGGCACATCCACCAACTCTCTCCCAAGGCCTGGGATAATTGCCAAGTTTTAATACTATAATTTTATACATCGGAGTTTTTGTTTTTTTTGTTTTAATGTTAAAAAATGGAACTTTGCAAAAAGTCCCATAGTGTTTAAGGTAGCTTCTCATGCATTGTGTCTTGGATTGCAGGCAAAGTGGTTGTGTTCTATTGAAATCTGAACCCAGCAGTTTATAGTTCAGAGCTTAGTCTCTTATCTGGCACTTGTAGACCTTCTCCTACTTTTGAAAGAATACCAATAAATCTATTAACTCTCCTCTCAATTGATCCTGTTTTATAGACAACTCTTGTTTCTTCTAGAGTTCCAACCAGAAGCCAAGTTGTACATGATCCAAAAATGTACTTTTCATCAGCTCTGCTAATGTTGCAAAGGATTCTGTGCCATCCACCACAAGCCACTGAAAATAGCCAAATGGCTTGTAGTTTGTTCTTTTTTCCTCTCTCAAAATATACAGTATTCAGGACAAGGAAACATGCTTAACAATCTTTGCCTGCCTTTCATTTTTGCATTTCAAGACAAAAGAAAGACCATCGTCTACCAACTGCTAACTATAGGAGAAAACAGGCACCTCATTTGAGATGCTTTGAAGCACAGGAAGCCTGGTCAAGCCAGGAGAATCATCCTGTTCCTTGCGCATGTAATGGCAATCAACTGTATTTCCTCCCACTGACCCTGCCTCTTCTTAACCAAAGAAAGGCTATGACATCTTTAATGACTTCACCACCACCACCACCACCACCAGGTATTCTTTTCTAAAGAATACTCAGCAAATGCTAGTGGTTTAGGGTCAGTACAAGCTTCATCCAAAAGCCCAAGAATTAGTTAGTTTCAAGCAATAACAACTTCTCCTTCTCCTTCTCCTTCATTATTCCCCTCTGCTGTCTTTTCCAGCTTTGCTATTTAAAAGTAAAGGCAGCAGTTCAGTAAAGCGATTTCTTTGTGCTATTGTCATTGAGAAGAGACCCTGGTTGACATAACTGTCGTCACAAGGACCTCCTGAGCTATTACTCAGGAAAGAAACACCAAGCACTTGATCTCTCTTCTTTTGTTCTGTTTTGTTTAAAAAATCCTCTTGCATTAGACTGCTCATAAGAGGATGGATGGGGGCAGGGGGGGCAATGAAACCATCCAAGAATGTAGCAGAACAGGATGTTCAATAGATGTTAACACCCCACTCTGCTGCCAAGGAAGAGCTTTCGGATGTGAACCCACGGGTTCATCGATGAACAACAACCAACCTTCATTTCATTTATTGAAACAAGTGGTGCACCAGGACACCCCTTGCTAACTCTGCATTAAAGGTTATCTTAGCCACTCACACCTTTGAGAGTGCCAATTGGTTCATATTATTAAAGTTTCTCAGAGCATGCCACTGTCCCATTAGGTACAAAATGTATCAGTCCCCCTGAGAGTTTGGGGTCCTGCGTGGAAATTTCCCCTCTTCCCTTTTAGGAGTAGCATCCTAGCGGCACAGTACTGTGTTTTTACCCTATGAATAACGACAGAGCAAGCGTTCAGTTTTCTTTTGTTGGAGGGGGTGGGGATAAGCAGGCAGGTTAAATGAATTGGAAAACCCAGAAAATAACAGCAAAATGGTTTGCCCTCAGCCCATGAGCTAGTGGACAATTATTTCAAGGCCCAGCTGTAAGGGAATGAAGATAAATAAATAAATAAAACTCAAACAGATGGCAAATGAATCACAGGCACATAGACTCCATTCCATTCATGCACGCATATGGAACATTTTGGGGTGAGGGGTGGGAGGTATGCTCTCACATGAAAATCACCAGGAATTAGAAGCCTAAGAATGAAAACTGCAGTTGGGTTCACATTTCATGGTAGTAGGAGCTTGGCATATTTGTGAGCAAGGAAGCTGGGATTCTCTGTCTCTCTTTTTTAAAAAATCCGACATGCAGTCGGTAAATTGGAAAGATTCACCACATAGAGAAGCTCTGCATTGTTTCTGTGCTGAAATTGCTTTTAAGGAAGGGGAAAAATATAAACAGAACTCCTGTCAAATTTTCTCCAGTGTGAAATTCAGAGAGAAACGCAGTGAAATTCCCAATATGAAAACCACATTGCTACTTTGTGTAGTCAGAACCAGATAAACTGGTTTTGAGAGGATTCTGTGATTGCATTGTTGTTGTTTGCTTTGGGAAAAAAATTGCTTTGTATTTTACATTTTGTCAAGTCAGCTGGCTGATCTTGGCAGAAGTGATCATCCCACTTGGCAGCTGGATCATTATAAATAGACCTAAGTACAATGAAATAAAAACAAAACAAAACAAGACCAACCAACTGACCACCACCACCAACAAAAACATTCTGAAGCTTTAGAAGCAGAAGGATGAATCTTGGATATGATCCCTTTACAATCTGCTCATCTGTTACATCTGAGAAAGAGGTCCTGCCAAGGGTCCCAGCCCTGTAGGAGTTGCATCTGCAGGGACCCAGTAGTAGGGCCTTCTCAATGGTGACATCTGTTCTGAGAAATACCTTGACCCCGTATATGGATATGGATGTATATACTGTATATACTGTGTGTGTGTGTGTATTATGGTACCAAGCGAAGCGAATATCTGTAGCTCAGGGTTGAACTGTGCAGTCCTTGGTGCTCTCTGAGCCTTGTTGTTTTCTTGCAGACAATTCATTGCCCGACTAGGCAGCATCTTCAGTGCATTCAGGATGCCATACACACACACACACACACACACACACAGACATATACATACATATACACACACACTGTATATTATATATATAATATTATATTATATTATATTATATTATATTATATTATATTATATTATATTATATTATATTATATTATATTATATTATATTATATTATATTAATGTATGTATGTATGTATGTATATATATATTGTAAATCACTTGAGGGAATTATACTAAAGGCAAAACTGAAATACTTTGGCCACATAATGAGAAGACAGGACACCCTGGAGAAGATGCTGATGCTAGAGAGAGTGGAGGGCAAAAGGAAGAGGGGCCGACCAAGGGCAAGGTGGATGGATGATATTCTGGAGGTGACAGACTCGTCCCTGGGGGAGCTGGGGGTGTCGATGACCGACAGAAAGCTCTGGCATGGGCTGGTCCATGAAGTCACGAAGAGTCGGAAGCGACTGAACGAATAAACAAGAACAAAGATATTGTATATAATATATATATATATATATATATAGTATATTTTATGGGACACAGTGGTGCTGCAGGTTAAACCGCTGCGCTGCTGAGCTTGCCGATCGGAAGGTCGGTGGTTCGAATCCGTGTGACGGGGTGAGCTCCCGTTGCTAGTCCCAGCTCCTGCTCACCTAGCAGTTCGAAAACATGCAAATGTGAGTAGATCAATAGGTACCGCTTCGGCGGGAAGGTAACGGCGTTCCGAGTCGTCATGCTGGCCACATGACCACGGACGGGTCTACGGACAACGCCGGCTCTAATGGCTTAGAAACGGAGATGAGCACCTCCCCCTAGAGTCAGACACGACTGGACTTTATGTTAAGGGAAACCTTTACCTTTACCTTTAGTATATTTTATATATTGTATATGATATATAGATATATAGTATATTTTATATATAGTATTATACACACACACACACACACACACACCATCAATTTCCTAATGAGCTTCCATAGTGAAGTGAACATCTGTTGCATTTGATTGTGACCCCGTTGGACTGCACCATTATGGTTTATACTGTTTTCTGTTTGTTCTGTTGTTCATAATCTCTGCTTTTGGTATACGCTGCTCAGAGCCATTTGGAGTGGAAGGGCACAGAAATGCCAGTAATAACATAAAATATTAAAATAACTCCACCTACATTGAGAAGTCTTTCTCATCTTTGCAAAACTATTTGGACTTTCCTCAAGGTTACTGTGGTTTAAATGGCACCAACTCTTAGCAATATAAGCAAATGGGGGGGGGGGTATCTATTCCAAACAACTAAGAGACTAACGATCAAATTAATTGCAGGTTGAATACTCTTGCCAATGGATATTTAAACAGGTAGATCATACATATCTGGAGAGTTAAAGTTTTCCTCCTGAGAGATTAAAAAAAATCCAGCTAATGCTAGAAGATTTTTTTTTTAAAAGATAAATGCTGGAATCCCTTCTGCTGGGATACAGAGGGTTTTTCAGGATCACAGCAGGTAAAGAAAGATTTAAACAACTCCTACACAGCTGGAGGAGTTAGACAGCTATCACAGGCAGGAGTCTTGATGTCAGTCTGATGCCACGTGTCCATCTAATGTTATGTCATTCTGCAAGGATGGGGCTACTATAGAAGGGCTTCATGTTCTCACCAATCTAATGGAACTTACACTATTGATAGGCATATTAGTAGAGTTTCCATGGACAATTGTAGGACTGAGACAAGGCCATATGAGTATTGATGGGCTTTCCAATACCTTGGTCTAAACTATGTATGGCTTTGAACTTGGTTGAGAATTGAACTGGCAATCAGTGCAGCTGATATGGAACTAATGCTGTGTGTCCTAATTCATTCTCCCAACTTGGTTGCTGCATACTGCAACAACAACACTTCCAAAACTCCTTTAAGACAAGTTGACATATAGCAAGTTTCCTTATTTTTCTCTGTAGAGCATTGTAACTAGGTATGGGTTGTTTTGAATCAACCAAAAGATGACTTTCCTGTTTGCATCTATGGACACTACTAAATGCACGAGACCCCCTAAAATGTGTAATTCTTCAGGGAAACTACACATTCTTCTAACCCTCTCCTCTCCTCTCCCTCCCATCCATCTTTTCTGCCTCTATTCAAATTGGCAGGTATCCCCAGCCACAGAACTTCCATCATACCTGCATCATGACTCAGCTGGGAATGAAAAGTAAGAGATTAAAACAAAGGCTTTGATTAAACAGTGGCTTTTGAATTGGGGATTTAAGGAAAGGTTTTGGGGGGGCGGGGTGGGGGGGGAGGAAATTTCCAAAACCAGCAAAAGAAAAATGGTAGAGCATTTAAATGGTACAAGCTTTGGCTGGCAGATCTTCTTCTCTCCCTGCCCTTACATTTTGCAGAATTCTAGAAGTTCTTAAAATAAGTTATACTTAAATAATAATAAAAAAAAGCTAACCATCTTTATATAGAAGGGTGAATATTTTAGTGTAATAAGTAAAAAACCTCCCAGAGTCCCTCTTTTGGGGGAGATGGGCGGTAACAAAATTTGAATAATAAATAAATAAATAAATAAGGAAACCAACTTCTCCATGATTTTTTTTTTCTTGATTAAAAATCTCTGCTGTGAACTACTTTCTAGTTAAAGACAAAGCAGGTTGATATTGAAGTTTTAGTTCAATTGCTTTCGATCTCCTGGTGTCCAGCATGAGAAATGGCTCCATTTAAGACGAATTACCCTTTGCACAAATCACTTCACCATTTAAAACAAACCAAATGCATCATCGTTAAGTGGGAGGAAATTTACCAATCGTATGATATTGACAGTGCTATGAAATGGAGTTGAACGTGAACTCTTAGTGCAAAGCATAGCTGCAAGGGTTTTTCTAAAAGGGACCAGATTATGCTTCACTGGGGCTGGTGATAGTGGCCTCCAATTAATTTCCATGTCCAATTCAACCATGCTTCATCAATGGTTGAAGACACTGATATCTGATAGAATATTTATTTCTTCATCAACTATCCATGCCTTATCAGAGATCCATGGAAATCCTTTCTTCCCCTCCTTCCATCAGACTAAATTTAGAGAATAAGAGGAGAGAGGAGACTTTTGGGTGGTGTCTCCCATCTTAGAATGGTCACATTAAGAGCATTCAGATAAAGTCCATATTGCTCTTTCTCAGCACTACATTCATCTGTTTATTTTGTATTTATTTTATTTTTAACTGTTTTCATTGTAATTGTTCAAATTGTTTTATAGTTTTATTGTAAGCCACCCAGAGTCACTCGCTGAGATGGGTGGCTATAGAAATCAATCAAACAAACAAACAAACAAATAAATAAAATAAAAAATATTTTTTTGTGCTCACAAACATTTCAGTTATAATTAAATATAATGATATAGTTAAAACAATATGATGTTTTATTCTGTATTTGTGTGTGACAGAGAGAGAGAGAGGGATTGAGATTTAAGATCAACTATCCTAGTTTCTTTCATTTTTTTAATTTGTTCCACCGAGTTGTAGGTTAAGCCACTGCAATCTACGTTATAAGTTATTGTGCTCTGTTGGTATGACTGGTAGGTTTTCATCAATTAATTGTATTATTATTGCATTATAATAACATAATTACTGTTTTCAATCTGACCACATATCAATAATCTACCTTATTCAATTATTAATGAATAGATAGATAGACAGAAGGATAATTAAATTTTGCAAGATTGGGCGCCTAGCATAACAATGGGTGACCTATATAGTCTACAGTATATTAAAAGTTCCTGGCTGTGTTCACATGAATTGCTCAACTACAAGAATAGAAGAAGCACAACTTCCCAGCTAAGTTCCAACAGTTTTTGAAAACCTGTGTCTCTTCTCTGCTTTATAAAGCCTGTTCAGATCTCAGATATCTAAAAGATCTTGAAGGAAAGAAGACCGGGTCCCACATTCTTAGGGGTATTACAAATATGGGAGGCAGGATGAATCAAAATGGAGCCTATTGTGAGGAATTCTATGGAGCTGGGAACTTTGGAAACCCAGGAAGGAAGGAAGGAAGGAAGGAAGGAAGGAAGGAAGGAAGGAAGGAAGGAAGGAAGGAAGGAAGGAAGGAAGGAAGGAAGGAGATAGAGATCAATCCTATGTTTCTATTTGAAGCTTTACAGACACTAACAAATCCTGACAGAGACAATACTGATTTCCAATATCTTTTGCCTCCAGTGATATTTTTGGTATAATGCTAAAGACCAGTGCTATAATCCTGTATGCATTCACTGAAATGAAGTCCCACTGGAATCAGTGAGGCTTACTTGAGATTAAGCATTTCTACTTTGGTAGTAATTTTGGCAAGTTTGTCAAAAATCAGCCCAAATGCTTTTAAACAGCTCCTCTTTGTGGAAACTAACACCAGGTTTTTACTTTTCCTGTGCCTCTTAATAAAGAGCTTGTCTGTGATTAATCTGTGACACAGAGAAGGCCCAAAGCACAGGCATCCAAATTGAACTATTTAGCCAGTCAGACCTTCTGATGCAAATATCTGAATTGCTATGTATACCAAGAAGCTCTCTTCTTAAACAAGAACACATTAGACACCCTAAAGAAAATACACTGTAGCTTGCCATTACTATGGAAGATAAGCAATTTTATTGACACCTTTAAAAAAAAATCAGTGAATGCATAGAGACTAGCAAGTTTTGTTTATCAAGTAATATACCAGCATTTTAAGAAAACACACAGACATGCAAACAATCCCCAAAGTGATTAAAGAACTGATTAGCCTGTGCATTCTCTAGAGACAAAGGAAGAAAATCTAAATTTGGCCAGTAAATGTTTCTTCACTTCCAAGAAAATAGTAACAGCATTCCATAGCTTCATGCATAAAAGCAGATTAAATCCATGAAAGCCACATCATTTTTTTAAAACTTTGTATGTCAAATCTGTGGCATTAAGTGTGCTGCATCTTCTTTACCAACATATGTGAATGGACAGGGGACCTGCTGGAGATTAAAAATCCCAGAATTCCAAATCAACAATACAAAAGGAGTTGAATTCCCCAGATGTCTGGGAAATGTGAGCCAGCAGATTATGGTAAGTTTTTATAAGTTATATGCAGTAAGGTAGATTGGAAAAGTGCTGATTTTTTTTTTCCCCTGCAGGGGAAAAAATCAATTTCATAAATTTATTAGTGACAGTGAATGGGTGCCAACTGCAAGTACAATTATGAAGGAAGTTTGGCAGTTTCAAAGCTTAATTCATGTTTTTCAGGTGATTGTTATTCCTAGTGAGTATGTGAAAGGAATGAAAAAAAAATGCTATGGATGAGAAACTTTTCCACTCCAGAGTAGGAATTCCCCAGTTGCAAACTATACATTTTTATGCACATTAGCAGTAGTTGCATCGTAACATTGTCCAGAAAATTAAATCAGTTCAATAAAGTCACAATACTAGCTGTATTCCGTGGCAGGGGGTTTCAAACTTTTTCAGGCCTCGGAATATGAACACACACACACACCCCAAAACCCTGATCAAGAGTCAAAGCTCTAGTGATGGAGAATTGGCTAGATTTGTGTGAGCCTCTGTTGTTTCTGTTGCCTTCAATTTCTCATGGACCCCTTGGAAGCCTAGAGTTCCATGGGACACCGTTTAGCCAACCCTGTTACATGGCAGCTTCCCCATGCTTTGAATAAGGGGACGTAGAAAAGTAATTTGGATTTGAACCCTATTCAAGAGACCTCACCAGCATACGAGGTAAAGAAATAGAGATAGCAAGGGATACAAAGCGCCCTACTGTGGATCGTGTTCTGGCCAGCTTTACGGCTTCTGCTATTTGCCTTCTCCCTCTACCTTTAAAGCAGTGAACAAAAGCCCCACGCTCAGACGTGAACAGTGTGGACTTCTAAGCACCTACAGTTATTATGAACTGATTAACCAGACGTGGAAAGAGATCTCTAAGTCATGGATTCATAACTGTATTAATGGGTGTGGATTAGCACATCGAAAATGTGTTACTACCTACTTCTGCTCCCTCTTCCTGTGCATATATTTACATGAAAATAAGAATTTCAAAGAAGAAAGCCAGGCTGAGTAAAAAGTGTTAAGGGCACAGTCTTCTGCTGCAGAAATTGAATCCACACCAAAAGTTAAAGAGGGGGAGTCTTCAAGGACTACCCTTCAAGTGCATTAGCACAGCTTCTCATCTTTTGTCTCCAGCTGAAGAAAAGACCCTAAAATTGCCACTAGTAATAATTCTTCCAAGACCCATGTACATCTTCTGACATTGGGAAAGCATCACTACACTGGGACTTCAGCTGCGTATGCTCCTTCCAAGCCAGTACAGGAGGAAAATATTGTTCCCCAAATCTTCTTCTTCCTCCCTTGCTCCATCACCTGCCTCATATTTAGCAGCCTAAATCTCATGTGCCCAGATTAAAGTTTCTCTCTTTCATATTTAAATGGGTGTGAAGAAAAGTTAAAGGAAAAAAAAACATACTGAGAATAGTCCTTCCTTCCTTCCTTCCTTCCTTCCTTCCTTCCTTCCTTCCTTCCTTCCTTCCTTCTATTCATTGAGGCCCTTCCTTCCTTCCTTCCTTCCTTCCTTTCTTCTTTCCTTCTATTCATTGAGGCCCTTCCTTCCTTCCTTCCTTCCTTCCTTCTATTCATTGAGGCCCTTCCTTCCTTCCTTCCTTCCTTCCTTCCTTCCTTCCTTCCTTCCCCTCTGTTATACCACAGGAAAACACACACATGTGCATACACAAACACAATAATCTCTCACAGATAACTATCCTACACAGTAGGCTTTTTTAAATGACCCATGAAAAGTGTGACAGTAACATCATGACAGTCTTCTTAACTAAGAAGACCCTTAAAAAAGAACACACACACAAACACGTGTTTGTGTGTGTGTGTGTTCAGGTGTGTATTTGTGTCTGTTTGTGTGTGAGAGAGAGAGAGATTCTGATTGCAGGCACATAAACTCCACACAGATACATGAGACTGGTTTGTACAGATGAATCTGTTAATACACAATTAGTTTCTTCAATCCTGAATCTGTTCCCTCTGACCAAGAATACGGGCATGACAAACGCAAAAGAGTTTACTTGATTACTTTTCAGCCACCGGGCTTTCCTATTACTGCCCACCTATAAAGAGATTTGTGAGCAATCCAATTTTATTTTATCAAGAAGACTGCCACTAGAGAAGCAGGAAGTATTGGGATGTTGGCTTTCTAAAAATTGTCTTTAAAAAAATTAAAATCCAAGAGAGAAGGACAAAGGAAGAAACTTCAGCCCAGAGGCACACAAGTCATCTGTGTGACATCTAAACTATCCTAGTAGCTGAGTGTTAATAGGTAAGAGTCACGGTCCCTATGCTTCAGTTAAGCTATGGTAAACTCGCAAAGGGGGTGGGGGGAGAGGGCAGAGATGACACTCTCAACAGAATAAATGCAATTAATCACATTTGCATGACAATATATTTTAATCTTGCTTCTACAAATCCAGCGCACCCCTCGCTGTAGTACCGAACGGAGACGATCATTTGCAAAGCTACGTGTTATAATACAAATTTTAGGCTCGTGCAGTATTGCCGGCTCACTGAGGTTCAGCACCTTGGCTAGAGAGAAATCCCCCACTGCTTTCAGTTGGATTACTTTCAAATAAACGGGCTTGGAAGCTTAGCTTTGAGGCTTTCCAGTCCTCTTGTCTTTTTTCCCTGTGGTTTCATGCACCACAGACAACAGACCTGAAAAACTCCATTAGTACCCGGAGAAGGTTAATTGTAAGAAAATAGGGCTTAAAAATAAGTAAAGTAGGCAGCCATTCATTTTTATGCGGAGAAAATCCACCCCCTCCGCCCCAGAACAATGCCCATTTGCAAGTGTCCAGGTTTACAAATCACAGGCTGACCAATGACTCATCCAGTAAACTGATAAACTTCCCAAATTTTCACTCCTTTTCCTTCCTATTCATTAGACTCATTTGTCCTCCAACGGCAGCTCGTTTCAACAAAGAACTCGCGCTCTTAGCGGGTTTAATCGAAATTTGCACTAGAGTTAAAACTTCCGAGGACAATTTGGTGAACACCCCAATGCCTCTGGAAAGAACGGTGTGCCTGCATATCGGAGAAAGGTAAAGTCCCCCCCCCCTTCATTAAATCACCCCTTTTGTGTCACTGCAAATCGGCATTTGAGTAGCAAAAACACCTTTATTAATCCCGGGCACAAAGGAAACCACGATCGCACAGAAAAGGCACGGGGGCGAAAATTCAAAATAACCCCCCAAACTTTCCAATATCGTACGAATTATGGCGCCGTTCGAGGACCAAGATGGAAGGGCACACCGGGTTCCAATTTGGATCATCCCGGCGATTATTATTTTCCTACGCACAGACACACACACAGAAGAGCACCGTTCCTACAAGGGAGAGGCAATTACACACTCCATTCAGGCAGAAAGCTATTTTCAGTCCATGAGGTGCAGACAATACAGTGGCGGGTGGAGGGAATGTCCAAATCGGGAGAGGCAGAGATGGGGGGTAGGAAAGAAGTACGTGTGCGTGTGCGTGTGCGAATGCGTGTGTGAAAGAGAGGGAGAGAGAGAGGGAGAGAGAATGTGTGGGTGTTGGGAGGAGAGATGGAAAAAGTTGCTTATGGACTTACCTGCTGTAAGTACATAAGAGTCAAGGCACAGGAGAGCTGGGGACACATACCCACATTCGGAAGTGCCACGCAGGTAGTCCCCGTCAGAGGATGTTGCATGTTGCCACTCTCGACTCGGCGGACGGCAAGTGAGGGGGCTTGCATGAGTACGGGCTGATCCTGCCTCGGCGCCAAAAAGGGAGAGAAAGCCTGCTTCTGCCTCTTTGCGCTCTCCCCCTCTCTCCCCCTGTGGAACTGCCACCCCTTACTTTCTCAAAAGGGCATGTGGGGGCTTCGAGCAGGAAAAAAAAATCAAAACAAAACAAAAAAGCCCACGCAACTCGCACGCGCGCGCGCGCACGCACACTGCCCTGCTCCTCTCTTCTTGGGGTGTTGCGATGATGAGGGATGAGGATGAGGATGGCGGCGTGGAGGCTCTACTTCCCCTCCCCAGCCCCAAAGGGTTCCAGCCCTACACGCCTCTGTCAAGTCAAGGCCATTTGCTGACAAGTCTTATTTTTCCCCTGCTCTTCCCAACGAGCGCAACCTGAGAAAGGGGAAGGAGAGGCGGCTGAAGAGAACGGGGAGTTTAATAACGGGAGAGGAAGCCGCCTACAGCCTCCGAGCAAGATTCCCCCTCAATGTCATCCAGCGCATGAAGGGTTTTCTACCTCGCCCCCCCCCCCTTGCACACTCGCTGCTCTCTTGTACAGGAGCGAGCAGAGATGCTCGGCGGAATCAAGCCTCCTCCGGCTCCCACGGCTTCAGCACGGGCGCCTCTCATTTGTCAAATGGGTCCCAGCCAGGGCAGGGTCTCTTTCCCACTCACCAAAATTCAAATAAGGGCATTTTTAAAAATCCCCAGAGAGTGGCGAGGGAGGTGGGGGCAGGAGGAGAGGAAGAGCGTGCGTGCGTGTGTGTGGGGGGGGGACAGCGAGCAAGATATAGCACAGAGTCCCGAGGTTTGGGGCAAATTAATGCCAGTGCTCAGCTGGGGCTGAAAAGAGGGTCCTGGTTTCTCAGAGGCGAGCCAGCTTGGAGACTTCGTTTGGTGTGTGCTCCAGGCCTTACCCCTGACTCGCGGACAGGCCTGACACTTTCAAAGGGAACAGTAAAAGGCAGAGGGAAGAGAAGGAAAGGGGGGTAAAATCCGATTAAGGATGGACCCTAGAAAGTTAGCTTCTCTCCAGGCAGAGGTATATCTTTTTGCTCTGCCCCTGGCCAAACCTTTCAAAACACCCATCAATCATTCTACGTGGGGCGCAAGAAAAGCCATAATCATCGCGGTAATAAAAACCATTCTGCTCTATCGGAGGCAACGGAAAACGGACGACGGACGGACTGAATATAGGCGCGGGCACTTCAGAGCTTGAAAAATGTGTGTGTGCCTGTGTGTGTGTGTGCGTGCACTTTTATTTCCCATAATATCCCTCCAACTCCTCCCACCAGCCCTTGGATTTTCGCAGAAGCTTGTAAAAGACCATTAACCACGGTGAAAAATTAGATTAGGCACTGCAGTGGAATCTTTAAGGAATAAAAGTCACGGTATGGCAAAGTCCATTTTCCCCCTTCTCTTCCTCCCTCTCTCCTCCTCTAGCTCCTGGCTGGAGGAAGAAAAGATCCCCAGTCCCCCACATCAGTAAATTCCTCTCATTTAAGATGATAAAAGGTGTTCAAAGAACTCTCTATTACAAGAGGCTATTCTGTCAGGTTACATGAACAAATACCATTAGTCACTGAGGAAAAACTAATGTTTACTTTTTTACTTATGAGTGAGTAATACGCCTCACTGGAATCCGAGCTCCCCTCTAAAGACTGCATTCCCTCTTTATTTTATGGAGTAATAATTATTCATTAGTAGATCAAGTTAATCTTCATGTAATAAAATAGGATGTGAGCTGCAAATTAAATTGTTTATGCTTAAAACTCATCCTTGAGGTCAAATTTCACCTTTTCCTTTTCCTCTGGATACAGGACTAAGATGCAAGAAAAGATACTATATTAATCAAAAGGAATTTGGACATTTTGACTTGAAGATTTCCTTCCTGTCATCTCTTTCCCAAGTTTTTTTTTTTTTTTTTTTTAATGGCAGGAACTTGGAAACTTAAAAAAAAAAGTTATCTGTAGAGAAAGGAGAAACTAACTTTTATACCAGGGAATGGAAGATTTAGTGCAAGGGGCAAGAATCAGACATTTATCTCAAATTATCCAGCATGTCATGTATTCCTGGGTCCTCCTCTTTCTTCCCCAGGTCTGAAACTGCTGCTACTGTATTCTCATAGCACACATTTTCCTTTAAATACTCTTTTTTTTCCCCCCCTCCAAGCCATTATTGAACTGAAATGCAAACAGAACACTAGAGGATTCCTGCATTTCAGGCAAATGGCTCTTAACTTGAAAAATAATTAGCTGTTGTATAATAAGAAGTGCAAACATTTGAAAAAAGGCTTCTTAAAAAAACACGACAGAACACAGTTAACAACCTTATTGCAATGGCCTCTACCCACGTGAGCTTGACAGGACCTGCTATGACCAAAATCATTCTCCCTTCCCCAGGAGACGCATCTCTTAACAAACCTGCTCTACCCAACAGCCCCCTATTTTATTGCCAAAAATAATAATTAACACACACACACACACACACACACACACACACACACTTGGACTCACGAAAGAGGGGCGTCTTTCATATGCTGAAAAAGTCAATGTCCTTGCAGAGTATCATAAGCTTGAGCTACTCTGATATCACTGCTACAGTGAACAACCAAAATTAATTTATAATGAAAAAAAAGAAAGAAAAAGGGGGAAAAAAGGGGGGGGGGTTTAAAAGCCTACATAGAGATACACACAAAAGAAAGAAAGGAAACATGAACATAAAATGAAGCCTGGTATTGTCACTTATTTTTTTCTCCCTTGCATTCTATCCCCTTGCCTTAAGCAGTCTCTTGTTCTGGCAAAATTATCTTGCCTTCCTTTTCTCTTTTCCAGAACAATAAACATGTTATTCAGCATATGCCCTAATCTAAGACTTCCTCCCTCCCTCCCTCCCTCCCTCCCTCCCTCCTTCCTTCCTTCCTTCCTTCCTTCCTTCCTCCCTCCCTCCCTCCCTTCCTTCCTTCCTAAAGCAGGAATAATTTATTTTATAAATAAAAGATAGGACTTTAATGCAACTCGTTATCAGAATATTTAATGAAAAATACATGGCAGAAGAGACTAATAAACCGATCTGCACATAATATTATGCCTTTAAAAATGTGAAAGAAAAAATGAAGAGATCAAACTTTTGTGAGTGAACTCCTTTGAACTGGCATGGTTGTCTGTTTTCCAAAGCATAGTCTTCAACAAAGTGTAATTTTATGGATGTAATGCTTCTTCCACCAACTGAAAAAAAATGGTTTATAACTGGGGAGGGCATATATATTTTCACATGCATTTAGAGAATTCCTCGTGCATTTATTCATGGATGGATTACACTTATATTCTGCTTTCCCCTTAGGAAACTCAGGATGAAAATGAATTTTAGATTAATTATGTGGTTGTCATCTACAGAGCAATCCTGGGTTTGTTTGCTCAGAGGTCTGCTCCAATGTGTACTTCTAGGTGTCTTTGAGCCAAAACTTCTATTCCAATGTCACTTGCATTTGTTCTGCAGTGTTTAATGGCTGAGTCCATACACAGTATTAAGCTATAGTTTATTAAATAAACCATAATGGCTCAGTCTGTGAAAGATTCCAAGCTTTACACACTACAGCAGCTGGATTTGCCCAAGGCTAAGTCACAAACCATATTATGGCTTATTGTATAAGAAGTCCCAGAACCAATCCTTGATACCTCCAGATTCATCTGGGAAAGAAAAAAAAAAAGTCTGCATGAACTTCTGGACACTTGCTGGCATTTCGTCAACAAGACAAAGCGAGATGGATCAATGGCACAGGAAAGTCTAAGCCCAGTACTTCTCTTGTAAATTGAACATAGGTGGGAAAAAATATTTGAAATAATTAAAAAAAAATGAAGAATGATCATTCCAAAACAGCACAAAGAGATCCAAAATATATTTTGCATTTGATGGGACACGGGATTATGAGTTGGTTGCGTGCACATGAGAGTAGACTATCCACATGATAAATCTTTCCTCAGGGTTGAGAACTTTGCTATAGAAGAAAAGTAGCTAGTTGATCCCTACATTGGTTTAGCGCATTCTTCCCCAGCATGGCATACTCCAAATGTGTTGAGACTGGAACAGTCACGATTTGTACCCTTCTTGCTAAAAACACCAGGAATTGTCTATCTGGAGAGTTATTACATTGAAGAAGGATTGTCTAGTGGAAAGGGCTTTTTTTTAAATTGAGAATAATCTACCAGTCCCTAATTGGCTAGAGGGAGTCAAAGCATCACTCATCAACCTCAGTCAGTGAGTGTCCCAGTTGGGACAGGATGAGCTGAGAAGCCCATCAGAAATCATCTTTCAGTTAATTAATTAATTGATCAAAGGAAGCTCACAAGAAAGATGTTGCTTGCTTTTTAAAGCAGGAACCCATAGTTGGAAGAAGACATTGACAGATCACCCTTTGACCTGCCCTTCTATAAACGATTGCGTCGCACCAACTACATCACACTTCACTAAACTGCACTTGTTTGTAACAGAAATGGGCACAGGTACTGGGTGACAGAAAACATCTCAGAATTTCAGTTCTAAATTGATTCAGTCGCTTTGCAGTATTTTCTCAGGATAGGACTACTGATGAAATATATCCTTGTGCCACAGAAGGGGAACAATTTTCCATGATATTCCCCAGTGACCTGAAAAAAAATTAGGATGCCCTTCTAAAGCCTCCATGAAGCATTGGATGCCTTCTGCTGGGTTACTCACTAGCAAGAAGAAACAGCAAATCAGTTTTTGCTTACAGAATGAACGTTGGAAAAGAGAAATGAGTAAAGCATGTCTCTGTTGAAGTGTAATTAACACAGCATTCTGCTAAAAAACAATGAAGACTTTCTCTCCCTTTTATTTCTATGTAGGAGTGGAGTCAGCTTAAAGCAGAATTTTCCTGGTGATGCACCAGTGGAAAAGAAACAGGGCTAAATACTTCCACGATGCCATTAAGCATAATGTTCATACATTTTCCAAGGACAAAAAAAAAAAAAAAGATTCACACGTTTTCACAACTGAGAAAAATTCTCCTCATACACTATAGAATTCTACTAAACTACAGATAAGAAATTACTGGCTGAAAGTTCATATCCTCTCCATCCTTAAACATTTTTTTGCATATATAAATATCCCTGGTAGGCATTCAGAAGAATTATCATGCCTTTTCCCTTATATTCTTATTTTTAATTTCATGTAAAGGATTTTAGTCTGTTTCAGGTATGCTAGATGGTCTTAGAAATATCCATTTTGTTTAATGGTGGAAAGGAAAGGAAAGGAAAGGAAAGGAAAGGAAAGGAAAGGAAAGGAAAGGAAAGGAAAGGAAAGGAAAGGAAAGGAAAGGAAAGGAAAGGAAAGGAAAGGAAAGGAACAATCTCCACAGCCTCGAGTGGTAGCTGAGGAAGGACCAGATTATTGAAATTATCTCCAGCTCCAATTTCTGTAGTCTCAACATGATGAAATTTCTACCAGTACTGAAGGAAGATACACAGATAGCTAAGCAATTGCCATTCATCTGCTATTGGTTTTTAGACCATGTTTTGAATGTTGTCACAAAATGGGCACCAAGGGGAACATGGGCTCTTATGAAAAGCTCATTCACCAGAAAGCAAACTGCTGAGATTTTTCTGGATGCTGCAGAATGCTTTCTATCTCCCCAGCTTTCCTTTACCTTTTCTATTTCTTTCTGACCCCACAAAAGGTCAGAGAGAAATTTTATAAAGTGGCTTGCCTATCTGTCTGCCCATCAGCAGGATGGTACTCCAGAACCAGAACAGAATGAGGCCAAATTTGGTGGGGTGAGAGAAGCTGGCCAAAGAAAAAGCTCAAGAATAGGGGAGTGGCTACCCCCCACAGAAGGAAGGAAGGAAGGAAGGAAGGAAGGAAGGAAGGAAGGAAGGAAGGAAGGAAGGAAGGAAGGAAGGAAGGAAGGAAGGAAGGAAGGAAGGAAGGAAGGACATTTTGTCCAGTGCATCCCATTGGGAGAGGCAGCAGTTGGGCTGTGGCTCAAAATGTTGGCAACTGCTCTGTCTACCTGGTGACGTGCTACAGCTGCATGCTTCCCAGTGCATGCATACCCACAAGCACATTATGAAGGGAGAGCAGAAACACACACAGAGAAAGAGATCTGTGGCCACTGCAGGTAAAGGGGTTGGATGAATTCCAAAATCCTGCAATCTGCAGGACTGCCCTATTTTGTAGTTTCCTTTCCCCTCGCACCAGGACAGGTCATCTAACTAAAGAACATGGCTACCAAACATCCACTATTGTTATTTTCTAAGAATTCCTGTAAGGTTTTAGTGGAACTCTTTGGAATACTTGGAAATCATGGCGATGCCAATCCTATGCCTGATTCCCCTTTTTAAAACTATTAAAATGGTTTTTAAAAAAGAGATGAAGGGCCAGAAGCCTGACAGATATCTCAGGTATTTGGAAGTGTTACCAATCGAAGAGAATATCTCTGGCTCAGGGTTGAACTGTGCAGTCCTTGGTGCTCTCTGAGCCTTGTTGTTTTCTTGCAGACGATTCATTGCCCGACTAGGCAACATCTTCAGTGCTAGAAGGGAGTGGGGTTTGATCTCTGTTTATAGACCGTGGCTTGCCCTGCCTGTGTTGGTGGGGGTGTTGTTCTCTCCTTGGGAGTTCCTTGATTAGACTTTTGTTTACGGCTAAACAACAGTGTCACACTCACACTGTCGGGGCAAACTGCTGTATATAAAGAGAGACCAAACCCCACTCCCTTCTAGCACTGAAGGCCTTGCCTAGTTGGGCAATGAAATGTCTGCAAGAAAACAACAAGGCTCAGAGAGCACTAAGGACCCCACATCTGGAAGTGTTTTGCTACTCAGGGACATCAGGAGGCTCGATCACAACTTGAGATCATTTGGGACCTGTTCCAAATTTCAAGAGACCATCGTAAGAGCCAATAGGGGATGCTTGCTTTACTGTTTCACACTTTGCTTATATTACTGGCCAATCTAGTAAGAGAAAATGACCACAGAGCTGACTAAAGGTAGCAGTTTCATACTTCAGTTCCTGCATAAACAACATAATGGATGAAATGAGCAAAGTGAGGGAAACTGCCAGGAATAAATACTCAAAAACTTAGCAATGCTTTCTTTTCACATCACATTTGCATGTTTACTTCTTTTCCCCAGGCAGTCACAACACATTAAAGTGGTTCTGCTGGCTATACAGAACAAGCCCAGAGGTAGGTTATGCCCCACCATGATGTAGTGCTTAGGTCTACACTCAGCAGTGAGCTTCCCTGTGTGACTTTGGACCAAGAACTGGCTCAGTTCATACAGTACACTAAACACGGGGTTTTAACCATTGCTTATTGAATAAACCACAACAGACTGGATTCACATAATACAATAAGCTTTAAATCATGATTTCCAAACCACAATGAACTGTGTTCACATAACATGGCAATGGAAGCAAATTTAAACAGTATAGCATAGTATTTGAATTTCTCCTCTTTTGAGTAACATTTTTTAAGGCTCACTGCTTAGGATCTGGATTAGTTGGCCAGGAGAAGGGTTTAAGTCTAGCATTTTCTGCCCCAAAACAAGTTTTGTTACAGGTCCTTTCACCCAAGCTTTCATATCAATGCTTCACCTGGCCAGATGAAGTTGTTTCCATGCATTCAAAGGGACCCTTTTCAGTTCTCAGAGTTCCCTTTGAGAAGTTCCAGTGCTCTCAGCTGCTGGTTCTGCCATTTTTTATTTTACACCTAAATGTATGCAGTGTTTTACCACAGACGGATTCCTTGTTCTATGGAAGTTGGAATCTAAATTCTTAGGGAACAGAAGGCAGCAAAGGGAAAGGAAGTGGAAAAGAGACCCAGGACACAAACAAAAATTCACTCTTTTTAAACTCAGGGGAACCAAGAAACAATGAAGCTAGCCATCTCCACTCAAACATCTGGCTGTGGTTACATAATATATGTAGTTTTTTAGATTGCAAACCTAACAATTCAATTTGCATGGCTAGTTCAACTTGGTTAATTCTAATCATGGCTGTGGTATATGTGTGTGGTTTAGAATGTTGTGTGAATCCAGGCCACTTGGTTAGCTTAAAATGCCATGTTGTCTGCAAAGCATGAAAATGAATTAATCCCTTCACAGGATCAAGTATACTGTGCAAATACAGTCACTCATTGCCCTGTCTTTGGCAGAAGCAAAAATAAAATCACATTTTCATTGGGCATCATGACGAGATGCATCAGCCAACATGGTGACCTGGGGGAAAACTCACAGGGAAATTAAATTCTGAGCAGATTAAAAATTGAGGTGAAAGCAATTTCCCCATCACTCACAACTAACTTTGCCACACATCAAGCAGTCAAGGAAGGTCAATGAATGGACCATGAAAGTCCAGATCCCTAATACAATGTAACAATTCCTGAGACCAATGATGTCATCTATGTTACTGCATTTTTAAGTTAATAATCCTACCTGTTTCTTCAGTCAATACAAGTCCCTCCTTGGACTCACCTGAATAGTTTTCACATCTCAGCCCATACTGGTTTTAAGAAGCTATTTTGAATTTTTGTGCCTTTAAGTCATTGATGACTCCTGGCAACTGCCTGGACTAGTGCTTGGCGAGGTTTTTCAGAAGTGGTTTGCCACTGCCTTCTTCCTAGGGCTGAGAAACAGTGAGTAGCCCAAGGTCACCCAGCTGGCTTTGTGCCTTAGATGGGACTAGAACTCATGGTCTCCTGGTTTTTAGCCTGTTGTCTTAACCACTACACCAAACTGGATCTCTCTTTTTTTAAGAAGCTGACTTATTCTCTACCTTTTTTGCCTGAGAACTAGAGATGTCACTAAAGCTTCACTCAGAACTGGAGTTGAAGTAATTCTGGACATCCCTTCTCTTAGCAACTTTGGGTTTTGGATGAATGCAGAAGGAATTCTGAGGGCAACTGACAACTTTTAATACAGACCTACTGAAGCTAATGAGTTGGACCACAGCTTACAAGCAAGATGCCTCCATATTTGTTTTAGCATTTATGCTGCTGTAAGCAAAAATGTAGGGTCATCTCTACATTTCCAGGAGATTCTCCATGAGTCTCCTTAAAATTTTCCCAAGAATAATATATCATTCAAAGCAAACATGGAGTCCTTCCTAAAATGCATATCCAGGGATATTTACATGGATGGATTTTAGTAGGATGCTTTTGATAAGACTCATTGGATTTCTTGAAAGAGTGAAGGAGTGCAGTCTCTTTCACCAGGCCACGTTTGACAATCACTGAAGGCCTGTTCAGACTGGTATCATTCCCTAAATGCCCAAGGATCTCTTTTTGTTTTTAAATGTAAAACATTCACATTGTACATTTTCCTCCAATCAGCAAAAACCTAGACAGCTGAGAACATCAGTAGTCTCCTTTCCTATATATCATTACTTCTGTGCATGCATCTTTTTCTGGTGGTATCCTGACAAGTCCACTTACTACACTGTGCTTGATCCTTGGCTGCTCTGCTGAGATGGACAACTAGGGAGCCAATTATTGTCAGTTGCAGAAGGGGTTCATTTGTTAGTGACTGGACTTGGTCCACCAATTTCTATCACATGCAGGGAGATGGCAAAATAAAATGCTCTGTACTGGATTTGAATTGGAAACCTTGGAGGTGGAAAGGCTTTCATTTAATGACAATGACTGGACTGCAGAAATTAGTTTGGGCCCCTTACCTACAAAAGGAAAAAAAAAATCAATGTTTCCACCTACCTTGCTTAGACTTGTAATGCCAAACCAATAATGCTAGTAGGCTGATACCTTTAACAACATGCTGAATCTGCCAGTTATTTGGGGACTGGGGATCATGTACTAGGATATGACAGACCTGTTCAGTTCTGGAAGTTCAATAACATATTTTTCTTTAAGGAGGGAGAGAATGTTTAAAAAGTTGATCTTTTTCAGGCTGAGAAAACTAGAGGAGAAGAAGGGGGATGTTAAAGATAAGGTAGTAATGTGGTGCTGGTCTCCGTCTTCCATTTTTTCTCCTGAAACTCCTATTTTCTGCCTGATTCTGAGGGTATATTAGGACCATCTTCTCAGAGTGTTTCAGAAACATTTCGCTGAATGTTAAGTTTGATTGTTCCAAAGTGGCAGATCCTGCATCTCCATCCTTTTGTGGTCTCCCTTGTTGTCCACACTCAGCAGTACAAGGAGAGGAATCTTCTCTTGGCGTTTAATAGGTCCGCCCAAATATCTAAAGCTTCAAATCTGTTGGGGCTGATTCAGACCATTTTGGATACTTTTTCTACATGAATTTCAATGGTCAAAATGAGCTGAATCAAAGGAAGTGTGGTCCAAATTGATTCAGACATCCAAATCTGAATCAGTTTTTTTCTGAATCAGTTCAAACATTCCAATCAAATCAGGACTGATGAGCACATTCTGAGGATTTAATTGACATTTGGGAAGCCAGGGGAAATGTAAAAGTGTATGACATAAAACAGGATACCCACACAAGGATAAGAAACTTATGTAAGCACAGTGCAAGTGTTCCCTACATTCCAGTAAAGCAGGGAAAGGTCCATTGCCATGAAAAGGTAAGGAAAATACACCTACAATTTAAGGTGGGGGGAGGAGAGGGAGAGAGAGAGAAAAATGGATTACTGTGTTCTTCAATAGCTGAACTCCAGCAATAAAGCTTTTGCCTAACCATGCAAAGTTGTTGAATATTCTGCTAGCTATTTACTGAATGTGGGGTGGTGTAGGGAGTCTCAAGTACCCAAAAAGTTGTGAATCAGAAATCTGGCATCAAGGAACACTGACATCAAGGACCCACTCTCTCCAACCCTGGGGTTTAACAATGGTACCAATTCTTTCGCAATGCTGCTAAACTTGGGTCAGGGCATCACTGTCTTATTCTAGCATCAGAACAGGAGGTAACCTAGATGGACCAATTAGCACAGTGAATCAGCTAGCCTGGCAAATGGAGAAGAATTCAGCTTCAGCTTTCACAGATGCAGACAGAACTAGAATAAATATCAGTAGCAGTTCTAAAAAACATACTTTGAGATAGGTCTTAAGTGAATGCCTTGCTAGATTAGATGGAATTCCATTTGTTGTCTTACCAGATGCTTCCAGGAAACCTACAATTATGGTTATGGCTGCTCTCTCCTGCTTGATAACCCTAACACTATAGCATCAAAGATCTCAACTTGCTATATTCAGTAGAGTTTACCTTTAGGTAAATGAATATAAGAACTGTGGACTAAATAACATCTTAGATCAAAATGTAACGTCTGGTTTTTGGAGTCAAATGGCACTTTCTTGAAGTAAGGGGGACATGACTCCATCAGTATTTTGATGCTGAATGAGACTTATAAAGTCAATGTGGCTTTATAGTAAATATGTGATACCTTAAAGAAGAGGATACTCTTTTAAGTCTTTTGGGTATGATGGATGGATGGATGGATGGATGGATGGATGGAAGGAAGGAAGGAAGGAAGGAAGGAAGGAAGGACATATCATTGGTCTGTCTATCTTGAAATATCATCTTACATCTCCAACAAAATAAGCATGGAATCTTTGCAGAATTTAAGGTGCTCTGGGTTTCTCAAACTGCCCAGAGTCATTGGGAGTTGGGTAGTATATTATAATAATAATATCCAAAAAGACTGGCATCCTTTATTACATTTTTTTTTTGTTTGTTTGTTTAAATATCCACACACCCAGAAGATTCAGCAGGGCAGCACAGAATGAACCAGAGGACATTAATCTAGTAGATGTACCTCCTGGCTTTGGTGAATAGGTTTTATGCACTACAGTTCACTTGAATCATTTCACTCTGCTAGAAACTGGTACTCAGCTCAGTAGCGAAGACAAGGTAGTTACAATATTAGCTAGATATTTAAACATTCTGTTGCTTGGTATGCTTTTTGGGACCAAGGAATCTTGTCCTGTGAATACTTTATATGCTTCACTTTCAACAAACCCTGCAATCCTTTAAGCACGATGTTGACTTGACGCACAAAACTGGAGCAGATCTGTATTATATTTAGCATTTGTGATATATAGACTAGAAAGAGCCTTCCACAAGAACTATGCCTTAGGCTACAGAATGTGAACCTTCAAAAGATGGAGCAGCTGAGACTGGTCGATTTGAAGAAAGAGGAACCACCTCAGAAAAAGAAAGATGTCCATTATCAATGGTGTTGGCTGTGATGGCCAGCTATAAACAGTCCAGGATTCCTCTGCCATGACTTTAGGGAGGGCCCTGAGAACCATGGCTGGATTAATTTTACTTATCCAAAGGAGGCTGTATTGAGATCTCACATTGTGCTGAATCTTTTTAAAACATTTCAATGTTTAACAAAAATGCTTCACCCTATTTCTTCTGTGGCTTGGAATGACCCATCAGAAATCGTGGATCAGGAATGCAAACCTTGAAAGCATGGGCAAAACAAGGAATATATGTTTGCGTACATGTCTATGTGTGCATGCATGTTAATTTCTTCTGCAAAATCTGTGGATTGTAAAGCAAGCTGCTTAGTGGATTCATGTACAGTCCTTTATATCCTATGGACTTGACAAAACCCACATTGAATTGCTGTGAACAATATACTCACTCTTCACCAGCCTTTTTACCAATGTTTGCTGCTGAACCAATTATTTAAAGTCTGCCTTACGATCATTTGTATGGATGCTATTTATATTTATCTCCAAAGCCGCCCCCTCCGTTGATTTTCCTTTTCCCTTCTAAGCATGTAAGTGGAATTTTGTCATGTACTGATGTGATGGACATAATTCCATAATGGTTATCTCCACAAAGCAATTGGGGAAGCTGTAACTCTTGAATCTCTACCTGCGTTTGTCTCCAACTCAAGCTTTACCTGAAATACTGCTACTGGAAGGAGTAAATCTGTAACCGCATATAAGGCTTGGTCTTTATGCTTATGTTGTTCAATTATTAAACACTGAAATTGCTGACTTTGGAAACCAAATGGAAATCGCAGCAAACTCAATAGTATCATCTTAAACTATCATTACTATAGAGTATTATTATTTGATGTGAGGATTCAGATCCCTTGAATTCTGTACCTCTGACCCAATTTCAATCACCCTGAAAGTGCGGTTACAGGCTACAAGGCACAGAGTGAGTTAAATGTATCAGCATAAACAAACACAGGAAAAAAAGATGGTGAGGTGTGAAGGAGAAGGAGAAGGAGAAGGAGAAGATTAGTTACATGAGCAGAATATTATTCTGGGATAGAATTAGTTTGGGCCAAAAGTTTAGGCCATCTTCTCATGGGATTCTTATATCTACAGGGCAGATGTTTTATCATTAATAAACTCCTGGCTAACTAGCCCATTGCAATCAATCTTACTCATTGACATAAGGCATCTCTGGGACCCCCGGAAGTGATCCTGACATCTCTTGTCAATGTGCCATGTTCGAGGTAGTAAAGCATCAAAGGCAATCATTTGACACTATCTATCATGTCAAAACTCTGCTTCACGGCCCTTGCCGGGATGTGTTTCAACACAGAAAATTGGCTCCTAATAGATACCTCAGCACAGGCTGAAAACCAAAGAACTGAAAAATGAATGGCAATTGAACAGATGCCCTCTTTATTTTAAAACTTATCAGATAGGTAGGGTGAACATCAGACATCCCTGTTGTTGTTCAGTAAGTTGCAAAACATCTCCAATTCATTAGGTAGGTCCGTCCAGCACAAAGCCAAAGAACAGTCTATTTGATTTTGGTTTAATATACTGAGTAAACCATCCAGTGCAGGTAGTTAAGCATGGTTCTTAGCTGAGCCATTATGGCTTGCATGCTGATCAGGGTTCAAAGAAACCATGGCTGGCTTGCTTACTCCTTAGTCTGATATGAGATACAGACCCAAGGATGTGCTTGACCAAATACGAAACAAGTAGAACACAAGAAACAGGAGGTGGGCCCAGATATCACATTAAGCCATTGTGTAACATGCTTTTGGCTTAGCATGAAACGAAAAATTGGGGTCAGTATATGGATTATGGTTTATTTTAAGGAAATCACTGGCTTACCAATTATCTGGGGCTTAGTGTGGTGCATGGATGGTTTGCAGTTTTCTGGATGATTCCTGAGTTGTTTCCAGGCCCTGACCAAGCTTTTAACCCATTCACTGTGATGCAAGGCAGGAGTAATTAAAAAGGAAGAACAGCAACTGAAAATGGCTACACAGTCCATAAGGAGGAGGAAGAGAACTATATCTACGAGACAAAGTCTGGACTCATTCACACAACCTCCTTGCTCCAGCTGAGAGGCTAGCCACTTGATTTTTTGCCAAGGACATGTCCACACAACGGAGTCTGCTTTGTAGCCAGCCCACTGCTGAGAAAGGCTGAAGCCAGCACAAGGGGTTTTAGCTTGAAAGTAGTATTTTCCCCAAGAAAATGCTGCAGATATTCTAGGTTGCATGGAAAATGTATGTTTAGAATTTGATGATCTGCTGGGCTAAAACTGGCCAGTTACAGAACCATACTCTCCCACCCACCGGATGGACTTTGTGCCTCCAAAGACATTTGTGCTATGGTTGCTGGAGAGAAGAGAAGCTTTCTTGGCAACTTGAGTACTGTGTGTGGCTTGTTCAAAGGAATAGTGGCCTTGCAGAAGACCACATTTGCTACGTGGACATTCCCTTTGACGGAATGTGGTTTACGTAGGTAGCAGAAGGGTGGGCCTTGAGTTCTTGGTATGCCGTGACATTGTTGAGGCAACATGAGCATCTTGCTCTATTATACCCCAGATCCAGGGAGGAGCACACGAAACCGACTAGGCTGGAATGTGGGGGGAATCTCCCCAGAGGAGCCCAGGCCAGCCTGGTTGTCAAGTTGTGTTAAGGATAGATGGTAGGGACCAAATTTTTCACACTGACATACTTTCATCTCAAAAGTAGGAGAAAAGCACACTGCCTTTGCTGAGTGGCTGAGCTCTTTGGCTCATTGTAGTCCATCCAGTCATTTGTACTTAAAATGAATCATGGCTCAGCTTGATATGTGAAACATTTTGCATATATTAAGGAACCAGAAATGTTCCAGACTGTGTAAAGGGCTCTGAGTACAGAACAATCACTGATCTTCTTCCGTCTTTGCTTTACTTGACCCCCTTCTCTAAAATATACCAATCTATCTAGAGTTACAGCAGCTCTGCCTAACCATTCCATACTCATGTCTTCTATTCCCCATCAAAATCCCTTCCACCTGCTATTTATCTTTAGGAAGAAAATAATAATATCACTCAGGAAAGGAGATAATTCTAAGCAGCAAAATGGCAAATAAGAAACAGGTTCCCAAGGGCTACTTTTCCAGCCCATTTGACAGTTCCCTTGCAGCTGCATGTCATTAAAAAATGAAAACACGGAAGATTTGTTTGTGGATCTCCAACTTATCATGTAGTTAGCCCTTTAATTTGTATCATTTCAAATTATATTCTAAAGAAGAATTTGTGAGACAAGTGAGGATAGCCAGGAAGAAAAAAACCATTCTTCATTTCCCAGCTCTGAGTTAAGAATAAGATGATAAGGAGGAGGAGGAGGACGAGGAGGAGAAGACAAGACATCCTGGGACTACCCCAGGTCCCAGAAGTGAAATGGATTGGCCTAAGGGGGACATAGCATGATCAGAAGATCTTTTTAGTGCACAATGGGAAATGTAGAGCATTCATGAAAATATATCTGTGCAAAAGCATGGATCAAGCAGACCACAGTATAGGTGCAAGAAAAGCCTTGGAAAAAAGGGTCATCTCCTTCCAGCAGGCTCCAGCTTCCTTCAAAACACCATGTGGTGAGTATGAAGGAAGAACCAGTGCTGGACAGTAATGAATAACCTTCCTGCTTCTGTTTTATGTTTCATCATGGGGTCTAGAAAAAAAGTCCACCATGGGCTCTAGAAGCTGCCCAGAAATACCACGGGATAATACTGGTATTGGACACAAAATCATACACCTTGAAAAGTCACTGTGGCCATCAAGTCCCATCTTCTCCTCAGTGAAGATGGAATCAGTCCCATGTCTGCTTGAACAGATCCAGCAAAAGAGAGCTTATCTGCCACTTCCTTACAATGATTCGTATGAATCAGGATCTGTGTTCCTGTAAATTAAGAACATTATATCCTGCTTACTGGGATGAGAAAAAATTGGCCACGTTCTCCTTGTGTGGGATATCCTTTCAGCTTCCTGAAAAGAGCTTACCCAGTTTTCTCAATCTCTTTTTGTAAGACTTCCCAGTTCCTGACCAACTTGGTAGCCTTCATCTGCACACATTAGATGACAAGACACATAATGGGTAGGTTGATGAGACAAAGTGGGTGAGGCCCAGAGTAGTCCCTTCCCTCCCTCTTATATCAAAGAAAGTTAAGGACTCATTTTATGTTGCTTTCTAGCATTCTTATCCTTTCCCAGGATTAAATCATGTTTTGTTAATTGCCACATTCCTCCATACTCATTTCTGTGGTTCTCTATACTGGGTGGGATGTATTTCTTCATTTAAGAAGTCTGCGTGAAGACAATGCCATATTTGTTGGTTTCTGACCTCAAAACTGAAATATCTGACACTCGGACCACTGAAATTCAGCAAATGGGCTTCTACCCACATGCAACCCCCCCCCCCTTATCAGCTGCAGTAAAGGGGCCACACTGACCTTTGGAAACACAAGGCTCTTTTGCCTCATTTTATTACTTAAAATAGTTATAGTCCACCGACCAGGGGTTTCCACAGGACGTGCTTAAAAAAAGTCAAGATGGTGGCCATGATGGTGGCTAGGATGGTGTGATCAAAGCTCCACCCATTTTTATGTTTGTCACACATAAAAGGTGGGCAGGGTTTCAATCACACTGTCGTGGCCACCATCTTGACTTTTCTGACCACATCCTGCAGACTCTCCACCCATCTGCTATTCAGAGGACATGCTTTAAAGGGTTGCTTTAATCAAAACTTCAGTCAAACATAGCAAACTGTTGAAGATCTGCACACCGCTATAAATTAAATCACCTCTCATCAGCTTACTCAGAAGCGCTCATGAGAATGACTCCAAACAGATTTCAGCATGATTTGGTTGCTTCTAGCACTCTAGAAAGACCACGTGTATCTGTATTTTGCACAAGCAGAGAAATCTCTTCCGTGTGAGCACCGTAAGTACTTGCACACTATTCCATCCCATCTAATTTCTCAGAAGATCTTTTTTTTAATGCCCTGTTGCTGTCATAAGGATGTTTTATGGATTTTTCTTTAATTCATTATTCATAACGCATCTTAGGTGGCTATTCCAATACACATCCTTCTCTGTTCCTTCTCTTATACACATTTTCTAGAAAGGCTGTTAACCCTAACATGTTTTTTAAAAACACAGCTATCCACCTACTCTTAATTGTTATGAATGTTTCCAGTTCTTTAAAATTAACTTTTAATTAGTTGCTACTTATATCTTCATTGATTAGTGTACTGCCTCCTTCCAAATGATTTCAGCATAAGTTTGGAAGTCATAAGTTTCAGCACAAAAAGATTTTTGGCTGATTTTGAGCTTTTTCTCTGGGTTTTAAGGGAACGAAGGCTGGGATAGGAGCCATCAAGGAACCTCCTGTTTAAGTTTTGTAAGGGGGAACCAAAGGAATTATTCTACCAGATCTGAGCAGGACCCTTTCAGGATGCGGGGGTGGTGGAGGGGCATCTGAATTAATAGCCTGAGTCCATTCTCTCTGCATCAGGAGAAGTAAAAACTCTTACAAATTGCTCCAATTCACCCAGAACTGGGCTTAGCATGAATCTGATGCACAGCTCCAGCAGCACTGGTTTCCCCCAGATGGTTTTCACAAAGTCCCAGCACCTCCTGCCAGGGTGCCCCCTAGCAAGGATTGGTGAGAGCTGAAGTAAACAAAACCGCCAGACCTGACTCAGGGCACAAAGTGTTTCAGCCAACATGCAGATCTTTCTCTTCCTTCTAATATTAAAAACAGCATCTGAATGAATAAGGCTGAGCAGATTCTATCCATCTCTATGACAAAAAGCTCCCCAAAACAGAGGCGTCAGGTTACCGCTTTGGAGTATTATTTACATTTGCCCTGCTACTTGTGTTGCTCATAAATACTTGTCATGGTCCTTACCAGAAAGTTAGGGCATGTTTTCATTTGCTCATCAATCCTGCTTGAATATTTTATAAGTCTAAAGAATCCAGGAAATTCCAGAAAGGGTAGGAAAGGAATCAAACAAGGGAAGGGAAGGGAAGGGAAGGGAAGGGAAGGGAAGGGAAGGGAAGGGAAAGGAAAGGAAAGGGTGGGCACGCTCCAGGTCTCTTCTTTTAAATGTTGTCACCTGATGGGACCTCAGAGGCATGCCTTCTTGGTGGCCACCCTAGTCCTTTGGAATAGGAACGCACCTGAGATCTGAGGGATCCCTACCCTTTTAGCCTTCTGGAGGGCTGTGAAGACCTGGCTCTTCCCCCAAGCTTTGGGCTGGGATGGGGGTTGAGCTGGAAGGCTGTTTAGCCTGGTGCCTGCAGGGGAAAGGCATTTTTGTTAATACGGTTCTTTTTATGGATTGTTGTGAGCCACCTAGAATCAGTATAGAGATGGGTGGCCATAAAAGTTCTATAAATAAATATAGAAGGGAAGGGAAGATTTCATACATGCATGAGGAATAGCCCAATGCTTTTTTTTAAAAAAAAATCAAACTTTGACCCTATTTATTATGCAAACTGTTTAATAATTCAGTTGCTTTGAGTGGAATTTAGTCAAGGAACAGGGTGCATAAACCACATATATGCTGCACAGTAAATATTTTAAAAATATTTTAAAAAAATAGAACTTCTAAGAGAAACATGTCATAAGTTTGGCAATTTAAAATACGTAAGGACTAAAACAAATAGGGGGGAAAAAAGACCCCCCACCCGCCCACCCCCGGAAGTATGGTGTGATTTTAAGAGACATAAAAAGGTGAATTATCAAGGTGCTGCAAATGTGTATGTACTTCTCATTCTGCTTTTTTCATTTTCCTCCAAGAAATGTACAAAAGTAAAACAAGCTTCGATTGTAAAACTAACTTGAAATGTTTTAACAAAACCTCCTCCACAGAGAGTTTGCCTGTAGCTGAGAATTAAAATAGCACTGTTTTCAAAAGAGCAGATATTTATCTCTTTTATTTGCATATTAAGGTGGCACTTACAGGGGAGAAAGGGGGAGGGGGGCAGAGAGAAAAAAATGCACAGAATGACACAGCCTTTCCAGGAATACTCCTACTGCTTCTAAAGATGATGGAGCACATTTCTACTTTCCCCCCCATGCAAATAAGAATAAATATAGCTATGACATTTAAAAAGAAAAGATAATGCTATAGGTATTGTGGTCCATACATGGGTTACCAGTAACATCAACACATGGCCAGATGGAAAAAGCTTTTGGCTACTTACATTAAATTTTTTATGGAAGGGAGCCCAAACAGAGAGAGCCAGTTGGGCGTAGTGGTTAAGGCACCAGGCTAGAAACCAAGAGACGGTGAGTTCACGTCCCACCTTAGACACAAAGCTGGCTGGGTGACTTCGGGCCAGTCCTTCTCTCTCAGCTCTGGAAAGGAGGAGGCAAGGGCAAACCACTTCCAAAAATCTTGCCAAGAAAACTGCAGGGACATCACCATCACCATCACCATCACCATCATCAGCCAGTTTGATGTAGAGCAGTGTTTCTCAACCTTGCAACTTGAAGGTGTGTGGACTTCAATGCCCAGCATTCCCCAGCCAGGGAATGCTGGGAGTTGAAGTCCACACATCTTCAAGTTGCCAAGGTTGAGAAACATTGGTGTAGAGGTTAAGGCACAGGCTGGAAACCAGGAGAATGTGAGTTCTAGTCCCATCTTGGGCACAAAGCCAGCTGGGTGCCTTGGGCCAGTCACTCACTCTCAGCCCCTGGAAGCAAGCATTGGCAAACCACTTCGAAAGTCTTGCCAAGAAAACTGCAGGGACTTGTCGAGGCAGTCGCAGGAGTCAATGCTGAGTTGAAGGTGCATGTGCATGTGTATACACAAACACACACACAAAGTGTTGACAACGAAGTGCCCAGGATTACTTCTTTTGGGAAAGACCAGGGTCCCTGCCTGTTCTGATTCTTTCTCCCCCACCTCTATCGCACACACATACGTGTGAGTTTATCAAGGGAAGCTGTTATGCTGCAGTTCAAACTACCAACCACTAGCAAGCTACTGGCCTTTGGACCCTATAATGAGAGGTTGCAGCTAATGTTTGATGTGGTAATATGCCCGTCTGCAGGCAAAGGAAAGCTGGAGGTAACCTTTCCTGCCAGATTCATCCTGGCATTTTTTTTTTAATTGGCCATACTCACCAATGCAGCCAGTTAAGAATGGAAAAGTCCTCCCTAGCAGTCATCTTTTGGGAGTGTCTACCACAAGCTTACAAAATTTCGAAGTTGCCCATTGTCCCAAAATGTTAGAGGTTCTCTGGTTTATGCTGGATCAAGAACCTGCCATGGTTTTTAACACAGGGGTGATCCACTCAATCCTTTGAACCCATTCATTGAATATACTTGGATTTTCAAGTCTAGGAATTACCACTGATGGAAACACATGCCATTTCCTTCTCTATTCCTTGACAAACATCTGCCATTAAAAGAGTGCTCTTGAACCGCCACAGTGCACATTTAGGATATTCCAATGGATGACAGGCAAATACTGTATATGTTGTGTTTCTCATGATTGTTTATAAAAAAAATCTCCAATACTTCAACTAATTTCATAGAATCATAGAATATAAAGATTGGAGGAGACCTTGGAGATGATCTCATCCCATTTTCCATCCAATGCACTACTATGCCTCCCTCCAGCCTTGGTTTAAACACCTCCAGTGAAAGAGACTCTACCACCATTTCTGAAGTGGTCTATTCCATTGTTGAATGATTATAAGCTTAACTTCTGATGCCGTTATGGGAGTGTCCATATCATTTCCTTGCCAACAATACAGAAATAATTTATCACTGTCTAATTCCAGATTTTTTTAAAAAATAAATTTCAGTATGAACTGCAAATCTGGCTTCATCTGGTAGATAATTACTTCTGACTGCTTCCCCCTAGGTGGATAATTGGATGTGGGTACTTTTGTGTGTGCAAGTGTGCATCTTCATCCCTTTTAACTATCACAAAAGGAGCCTTCTAAAGCATTCATAATAAAACATATGCCTCCGATTCTTGTCCTTGGCTTAATTTCCTCGGGTTGCACCCATTTTGGTTAAAGAAGAAAGGAGAGGAATGAGAATAGACCAAGAAAAATAGTATCTTCACTCAAAAACTAAGTCTAAGCTACATCAGTGCTAACTAGTCATTAAAGAATAATAACATCTGAATTCTGAAAGGTTTATCTACATACTTTCAGAAGGGATCTCCAGAACAGTGCAAGTAACAATTAGCCTATTTTAAATCTGTGGCATGTAACGTGTTCTGGAACTCCAAAGACTGTTTATTTTCTACTGGAATTATTGGAGAAAAGTACCCCATACAACTTGGGTTACGAAAGCTACTTATGGCCTCATCTCTTCCAATCACTCCAGTGCTTGGCTGGGAAGCTTAGAAGCATTTTATCGCTAAACTGTTTACACTCAGAGAGATCAATTGCAAATCATAAAGGCAAAGGTTCTAAAGGGCTATAAATAATAACAGTAATTTACAGGAAAGCATTTTACCCCTCCCACTCCCAAATCATTATTCATCATACTGTAACAAATTTAGTAAAAGCATCCTGAACATCTCTCATTGCCAAAGTTTATGTTGTTTTTTAGTGAAAGCTTGGCTTTTTTTTTAAGGGGGGTGGGGGCGACTCCCAATTTTTTAGCTAAATTACAAAGAAGAAGAGATCAGTTCTGTTTTGCTAGAGTGTACATGCTAGGATAACGTTAAAAAAAGCAGCAGCAGCAAAACCAGAATACACTAGTGAATGGGGTTTAGAAAAAAACAACAACAACTAAATTCAATCTATGTTTGAATTTAATTACAATCAAATTATATTAATTAAATATTGTTCGTTATAACGTTTCCCATGCCTTTACTATACCCCTTGCCACATGCCACATGGGGTTGGTAAATTCATTTCCTGGTATTTTACTTATGGGTTTTCTACTGGTTGTTACTGGTGCCTGGGCTGTATGATGGAGATAGCTTTCTATGTGTGTGTGTGTGTGTGTGTGTGTGTGTGTGTGTGTGTGTATGTATGTATGTTTAGGGGAATAAACAAGGCCACTAGATGAAGGCATTCAAAGGTATGACTCAGTGTTTGAAATCCTCAGGTGGATTCAGTCAGGACAATGAAATAAATAAGTATGGTATTAGTGGTTAAGATCTTGAACCAAGAGGACCAAGGGGATCCAAGTCCATCCTGAATGATGGGAGCTTTCTGGGTGGTTTTTGGACCACTCATTCACTCTCAGACCAACCTCTCCCACAAGGCTGATATTGTGAGAAACCTGGACGTTCTGCTATGGAGAAAAGGAGGCATATGAATCAAACAAATTATCTAATTCAATCCACTTGCGTTAATATTTTGGATTTCTGCTTACTGTTTACTGGGCCACTGACTTCCATAAAGAAACAAACCATCAAACAAAAGAGAAAAGGGGTAAAAAGTGGTGGTGGTGGTTTGCAGACTGTCAAATGGTCCTTCTGTCCCTAAGTATCTTTGCATGATAAAAGGGATCTGGTATCTTAGCTCAGTCCAACAGAGGCCATCTCACATTCTAAAAAGCAGTTATTTGCTTACATGGGAGACTTGATCTGCTTCAGACCTTGGCAAGTGATCTTATCCCTGTATTATTTTATGTATCCCTGTATTATTTTCTCTTTACAGAAAGAGTCAATATAACTCCATACTTCATAATTTACATCAGAGGCAGGGGGAAGGTTCCATCTCTATTACCTTCTCCTACGTAGTCTCATCATGCAATTTCTATTTTCAGGCGGAAGTCTTAAATATACAGGTTGGCAATACAGTGCCCACCAAATCCTTGAGAGACTCTAGAATTTTTTTTTCCCCCAACAGTAAAAACTTTGCAACAATTGATGTAAGATTCTGGAATGTAAATTAGAATAAAGGGGATTCTTGCCAAAGAAAGAGAGCAATTATAAACAGAAAGGGAACAAAATCCACACTTTATTGGAGTGTTGTTATTTTAATTAATGCTAATTAATGAAAAGAATAATAATGAGAAGTGACATCAACGGTTCCAAATGCTTAACAACAAGTCTCTTTCTGCCCCTGACAGAAGCATTCTAACAAAGATATTGCCACGTTCTGAGGTTGAAAACCTGTGACCCTCTAGAATTTTGAGTGGATCATCTTCATCTCCACAGTGTGTGACCAACACCATGGGGGATGAGGAGCTGGTCAGACTGAGCAGTGGGCAGTTGGGTGTCTCTGCCTGCCCTCCCACCATCATGTCACACCTCCACTGGAGCTGGATTGCAGAACTTCAAGGCATTCGCAACAAGCTCAACATTGTTCTGCAGAAGCTGTGTGCATCTTGCTTTTACAGGATTTGTTTTACACTGTCTCTGCTGGAAGTTCCTCTTGAATGCCCTCCCTGTGGAATAAGCTGCCTGTGTATTCCCAGCTGAAGAGGCAGAAAGAATGGTATGCCCAGTTCTTGGAGGAAATAATTATTCAACCTGGAATAGCAAAAGCACATGTTGGAGTCTCCGGATGCAACCTTAGAGGACTATCCACTGAATCCAAACCTTAATAGCCAATGGAACTCTTACTTCAAGGACAACAAAGTGCTGTCACAGATAGACAGAGATGTCTAGAGGCTATATCCTGATATGTAGCCTTCTTTCAGCACCCAGTATCCTTATTTGTTGATCTTTGACCTCCAGAATGAATTTAAGACTCTTGAGAAGAGACAATCTCAAATCACACATAGCGGCAGGCAACTGGAGTACTGTCACCGATGTGAGCTCATCTCATAAAACATTAGCAATGAGTGAGGATGAAGTTCTGTGAGGCTCAGTGGGAAGTGGTAGAATGAATCTTCTTCATTTATGCCAAGCTGAATCCCAGAAATGCCTATGTCCAAGGGATGAATGAAATTATTGAGCCTCTTTACTTTTGCTACGTGCCCCAACAGTGAAGCAAACACCTTCTTCTGTAACATTAACTTCATGTTTGAGATCAGGGGTAACTCCATCAACAGTTTGGATGACTCTCAGTGCAGCAGGACTTTAGGGATGGTGAAACTGTTGTCCAGATGTTGTTTAGTTGGAGGAAGCCAAATGGATTTCCTTCACCCAATGTTCTTTTTCAACAGATGATGAGGAATATTCCTTGTAATGTGACTCTAGCATCCTATTCATGGAGGCAAATTATGGAGCTTCTATCTGTTATCCTGCAAATCAGCCAAGTCAAATTCATTTGTAGGGCACATTGTTATTTTACTTTCAACTACCACAGCAAATGAAGCACTCTTTGTGTAGATTATTACACACATTTCCACATCACACATACTCTACTAGGAAATCGTAACAGCCAATGGCTTACTGAATGAAATACTCTGAAGATATTCAGAGAGCTTCTAGTAGCATTTAAGGCTAAGAAGAGTCAAGGTCAGTAATGGAAAGTCGAATGAGATTAAGTGATCTCCAGCATGGCAACAACTATGACCTTTGCATTTCCTGTGGGAAAAAACAATCTGCCTGTCAGGTTAGGAAAATAATAGAATCTGGGACAGATTCCTCTTCTATTTCACTGAATAAATTAATGAGGTCCTCAAGCTTAAGATGTAAAATGCATGTATAGCAATTATACTGAAATATTTTAACATCAATGCAAGACCTTTTCGAAAACCGCTTTCTGGAATTTTGCCTTTGATAAAAAGAGGTGACACATCAAAAAACAGATACAGTCAGAAAGACAGTTCATGTTCTGGTCTCTCTGACATATTTACGGTATTGTGCACAAAGCCTATGGGCTATTGTATTGTGCGAATGCAGCAAGGTAGGGAAGGGTCCTATCTGATAATGAAATCACATTGCAGGAAGTATAGTTCATCTTCAAAAAGGCTGGGTTTACCTGATAACTAAGCAATAATGTGGTTTATTTGGGTTAGGAGTAGGGTAAACCATGGCTTACAGTTAGTCTGTTGTGTGAACTCAACCATCATTAAATAAACAACGAGGAAGAACATATCAAAAATATTTTGCTCCTTTGGTTCCATTGAACAGATACCTAGTAGGAACAGCTAAGAAGAATACATGACAGAGGTTTATAAAATTATCTGTCGGGTCAGATTTAAAAAACCTATAACTGAGTTTTCAGTATTCACTGCCACAAGATAGTGACTTGCAAAGCTATAATATTGTTTCTTTACTTTTAGCTTAGTGTATAATATGAAGTCTGGTTTATAAACCATGGTTGATGGCTTCACGTGTATGAATTCAAATGGTAACTTATTCTGGCTTCTGGTGGGAATGGCGAATTGAACGGCTGTGCTTGCAGGTTCATTTGGCGGAGCTGCCAACATGGTAACTTTTTCAGGCTCAGGAAGGTTTTTCTGAAGCCCAGAAATGTTCTCTGGATCAAGGAAAATACCTGGAATCTTCTCATCTGTCCTACAGATGGCTGCTTGTAGCCAGAAGATCGCAAACAGCATTTTGTGTTTGACTGGTAAGAGCCAGCTGGGAGGCGGGGACTTCGTTACCTTCCAAGCTTTAGCCTTAAAGGGACACTAAGATCAGCCCCAATATCTAAACCACCAATTTGTATTTTTTTTTAAGTATATGTACCCCAAGAGAGGCTTTCTACAGCAAGGAGAAGCTGTTATCTTGGTGCTTAATGTTATTTTTGGGATTATATATATATATTTTAAAAATACTTCTAAGTTTTGGATTTCGTTTTACTTTGAAAGGAAATTCCAAAGATTGAGACTAAACAATTGTCTTCCTGTTATTTTGTATTAAATTTGAAGATACTAGCATTTTCCTACACGTTGAATCAGCTGTTTTGAACCTTCAGCTTTCTGTTCACTTTCACTTGAGAACTGTCTGCTATTTCCCTCCCACTTTATGTAAACACACTACGGAAGTCTTCCATATCTTCAGCTTTCACTGGTTGAGCTCCTAGGGGGTGCCATAATCTACTGCATGAGACATGGAGGATTTCAAACAGATTCTTTCTGACTTCCACCAGGATTTTAAACAGATTTCTTCTGACTTCTATTGAGCTTTTATGCAAGATATCTAGGATATTGTGGAAAATATGAGACCTGAAATGTGACATCAGGTTGGGGATGTGGTGGATGAAATTGAGGAATTTAAGAGTACAAGGTCTTTTTTTAAGACTGAGATTGGGTTTTTTATTGAGATGCTGGACGAAGAGTGGATAATGGAGTTGGAGAAATCTAAGGGAGAGAGTGATCTGCAAACCATAAGTAAAATTGATCTCCTGGTGGAATGCCATGAAAAGACCTTGGAATCTTTAAGCGGGGCAGTTGGGCTGTCTGATTCTTTCAAGAGGAAAGCTTTGTGCATATGGTGGGGATATGTAACTGCCCTGGTTGATTTTGAAGTGGGATAAGGGTTGAAGAACGTTCATCTGGTTTGCTTGAAGGATTTGATTGATGCTATTCCCTTTCAAAGATATGGAATTACTGTTTTGAATTATTTTTGTTTTTTGGACTTATTAAATACTTCTAAATACTTATTAAGACTGAGATTATTAAAATTGTTGTATTATTAAGTATAACAGCAGACAACTTATGTGCTCTTTAATTTGATTCTTATTATAGTAGACAGAAATGCATAGAATAGTGCTAGGAAGGGAAGAATTAAATATGTTTTATCTTTTGAATGGGGAAAGAGGTTTAGGAGTTTTATATGAACATTTTTTTCCTTTATTTTAATATAAGGGGAAGGAGTAACTGTACTTAGTGATTTTTATTATGTGTTAAAGTGGAAATGACTTACAGAAATAATGTGGTGTTTTGGTTTAATATAGAGTAAGAGATTGATTGTGGAAATTTTTGTATATCCTTGCTGTTAAAAGTTGGAAGCCACATCTTTTTGTAAATTTGAAAAAAAAAATGTGTTTTCACACTTTTTTAGTTTTTTTCTTTTTTTTTGTAGTTTTTTGCGTTTCTGTAGTATTTTTTTCTTTTCTTCAAACCTAATAAAAATTACTATAAACAATGGTAGTTTATTCCAACAATCATAATTAAGTAAATCATAAGTTTGTGAGATGAGTGAACAAAGTCTACATATAAGCAGCAAACTACTGTAGATCCTTTCAGAATATGTAGTTAAAAACTGCATATATTCATTATTAGGGGTGGAAAAAAGTGAGGGTCCTGCTTGATGATTAGGTCCATCACCCCAGCAAAGGCAATGCACTCTGTGTTGATTCTCCATCCAGAGCTGCTAAAGCTGGGTTGAATTTCTTCAACCCAGGCAATCTCTATCAAAGCAAAGGGGTACATTGTCCTATTGGTTACTGCAGGGTGCTTCAGACTTGATTTAAAAAAAAATGCTTTAAGTTTATTTTTTTTATCGCCCATTCAATCATGTCCAATTCTGGGAGACTGCCCGGACAAGTCCCTGCAGTTTTCTTGGCAAGGTTTTTCAGAAGTGGTTTGCCACTGCCTCCTTTCTAGGGCTGAGGGAAAGTGGCTGGCCCAAGGTCCCCCAGCTGGCTTCGTGCCTAAGGTGGGACTAGAACTCACAGTCTCCCGGTTTCTAGCCTGGTGCCTTCACCACTACACCAAACTGGCTCTCACGCTTTAAGGTATACAGGAAGGCAAATATGACATCTGTCTGCAATTCTTTAAAGTAGTCATGACTTCTCCAGAGATTATGCAGCTGCAGAAGGACAGCCACACCAAGCCCAGGAAAAGACCTGGCTGCTTTAAAGAGTCGCAGAAGATGCCACATATGCATCCTTGCACATTCTGAAGCACCTTTTTGAAACTGGATCCAAAATGCTGCAGTTATTTTTGCGGTAATGATATTACCAATTGCCTAAGTTCAGATATTCCTGAAAAAAACAACAACCAGTGTTTAAAACCATTACTTGGGAATGCTTTTATCAGGACCAAGCTGCAAAACATGGCACTAAGAGGAATAATGTTGCTTGAATAATGTTGCATCGCAGCAAGTGGAGATAACAGCACACACTACTTAGGATAGTAATCTCATTCATATATACTGTATATGTGTGTATATATAATGTGTGTGTGTGTGTATACACACTATGTATGTATGTAAGTATATATATATATGTATATACATATGCACATGCACACACACATGGACACACACTAGCTCTCCGCATGACTGTGTGCTCCAATTTAATGTACCGAGTGGTTGTGTCTATATTTTCATAATGAGGCAAGCTGAAGGCCTGGGAGCCATCTTTGCAATGAGTTGCATAAAATACCTTGAGGTAGATCTGCTTAGTAACCATCCTATCCTGATTGACAGATGCTTCCCTATAGCTCGGAGGCATGTCTGTTCCGCTCCATTTTGCGTACCGGAGACATACTTTTAAAGTGAAAGCTATCTTGGATCCAGCACTAATTAGAGGCCCTGAGAATAAGAAAAGGATAGAATAGAGTTGCTTCTGCCAACAGCCCCAAATTTGGCAAGATGCTCCATTAGCAAGGTCTCATCCCACAATAGGCGTTCTAGTTTTCCTCCCCAACACATCATGCGCACCCTGTGATTTATAAATACATACTGTACGCCCATTGGAGCTGTAGAAATAGAAAGCTGTAAAAAGAGAATGAGGGAAGAGGATGAACAGCGATGCTGTTACTTGTATATAAAAGAGAGACTTGAAATCTCTTTCTCAAAATGATATGGTTTTGAAATAGCACTATGTGATGGTATGTGGGAATGACCTTGGGAGACAGGGGGAAGAGCCACAGCCAGGGAAATAGCCGGATAAGGGGCAGCTGAGCCCGCAGAAGGAATGGGGATGTGGCAAGCATCTCAGAAGGGACCCTCCCTAGTTCCTTGGGCTGTAAAGGACCGGGGGGTAGGGGGGCTTGCAAGATTGATGTCAGCCTTGCAAGATAGTCCAGACAGGAAGCATGCCCAGATGAACTAATTCCACTTTATTGTAAGGTTACATTAACAGAATCTTGCAAACCTTACATATAAAAACATCTTTAGGAGGAGCAGGGGGAACTTTGTCAGGTGTTCAAAATTCTATTATTTTACCTGACAACATTGAAGTAGAGTTCTCGTAGTCTTTCAGCTGCCTGTTTCCTAATCTGGCCTACCTTGAAGGTCTGAGAGGAAAGGATCTTCCACACTTGATGCCTTTTCATTGCAACAAGCCCCTTGACTATGGGTGACTATGAGCTTCAGATCCAAAGATTATTCTTTTCCAGTCCTCTATTCCACACTCACTCCCCAAGAAATCATCTATCCTCACTACTTCACACCGTTATGCCCACTTTGGGGAAGGGCTGTAAGCATGCACTTTCTTTCCTTTCTATTCACACAACTATATGTGAGTTTCTACTGTGACCCTGTCACTCAACCTGGTATCTTTGAAGCCCTTTTCAGGGTTCCCACATCAGTAGGTTGAGCCTGTGTATTGCCCCCACACTCCAGGGGAATCTATACTAAGTCTGGCCCAGTCAAACTGGCCCCACAATATATCACTCAAGCATGTATTTCATTTTCCCAAGCATGGCCAGATCACAATCTTCACGCCACACCCCTGTATGGTCCTTGATCAAGCTGTATGCACAAGACTTAAGAAGCAGAGGAGGTCTGTTTTTTTATTATTTGTTTACTTAAAGCCTAATATATTATTATAAAAGGTCGAAGTATGATAAGTGATATCAAACTTACACATCTTAATCTAAGAAAATGGGAAGGGACAAGGGAAAATCTGATTGGCCTCGATTCTGGTGGAAGGCATTAAATTTTTCCCATCTGGGGTGGTGTATGTTGGATTTGACAGCCCTGAAGTATTTTTTTGTCTTATCTTTATTATTGATTATTGTTTTAAGTTTATGTTAGCCACCCAGAGACACTTCAGCAAGTTGGACAGCCATATAAATTGGATGGATGGATGGATGGATGAAAGTGGGAAGCAGGGTAGAAGAAGGCCCCTTAAGAACTTCCTGATGTATTTAAGATGTAAGTTGCTGTAAAACTCTCACCATCCACTGTATTTTAATTTGTACTTCATAAGTCTCTCAGAGACACTGTCAAGTGAAATAGGGTATTGGGTAAAGTAAGAACCAACAGGCCTACTTGTCCCAGGAGGCAAAGTCAAGAATCTTCTCCCCCTCCATTCTGTAGGCCTCTCTACTTTTTAAACCTTAGAATGTCTTACCTCCTTGGACCATCCATGTTATTGAGCCTTTGCCCCACTTTTCTATATATGAGATGATCTTGTCCCCTTGTTCCAGTCTCTATGCCCACATTAACAAGTTGCTTGTACTTAATTTGCTTCAACCTGTTGTTTGTGATCAACTCATCAGGAAATAGATCAAAGGGAATGAGCTCTTCTTTGGTAGATGAAAACATGCAGATACAGATATCCTGCCTAATTAAAAAATAACGACAACAGCAACAAAAAGCCTCTTCTAGAAAATAATTTCACTCAAAGGAACAGCATGGAAAAAGTTGGGGAAAATTACTGTTGAAGTCACTCATGGATGCAGGGCACATCAATTTGCAATGGCCCCTGAATGGCCTTATCTGTCTGTGAGGATCACAAAAGTGGATGTTTTCCTTGGTAAACATGTCACAGGATGGAGGGGTAAGTAAAGCTCAGCAAGTTATTATAATTTCATGTTTGCAATTCATTTTGAACCTTTTTAGTGGAAGACCTTTAAACATTGCCATGATTCTTCCATCACTAGCTAAAATCTTTTCTGCACTTGCAGAAATACAGGGGCTCCCTGGATGTTTCTTTTAATAGGAAGACTTTAAATATGGCCTTCTTCCTAATTTCAGTCCTGGCTGCTTGGATTAAACTATTTTACATATGTAGCAGTTTAGCAACTGAGTAGCTGAAGTTTTACAGTATATTTTTTAGGTTTTCTCTACGATTTTAGTGCCTGCATTTATCTTTTACTTTAGTTTGTTCTAAGAACAAACTGAAGTAAACTATAAATGCAGATATTAAAAACTCTGTAATCTGCTTAGAAAACTTATTTTTATCTTCATATAAGCTTTTTTGCAGAACTGTGTACAGTTAAATAAAATGTATTTTTTTAAAAAAAATGTGATATCATTTATCTCCCAAAAATCCAATTTAATCACCCAATCAACAAGACCCCCCTTTTTTTGAAGCCTTTGGATTCTTCTGACCATGACTGCTAAAAATTGAAAGCACTGTTTCCCAATAGATTGAAGTGAAAAGTATATATTTAAAAAAAAACATGAAGCAAGCTCTAAAAAAGACATATTATGGTTGAAAAAGAAAACCCCAAACAGATGTGATCCCACCCCTTCATATTAAAGGCTAAAGGGTCTGAAAAGTTTGCCTGTGGTTAATTAAACACCAAAGTACACGTTGTGCTAACTGGGCAGAGCTATGGATGTCCTCTGCAAATCTGAGCTCTGTATGAAACTCCATTTGCCACTCCAAAGCAAAAATGTTGCAGAGCTGGAGTTCCATATTTGCCAAATCAAATCAAATTTATTACAGCCTTAAGTCCAGATACAATCAAGATATCTAGTAATAACAGTAGAGTCCTTGGTGCTCTCTGAGCCTTTGTTGTTTTCTTGCAGATGTTTCATTGCCAGGCTAGGCAACACCTTCAGGGCAAAGAGGGAGAGGGCCTTGCTCTCAGTTTATACACCGTGGCTTGCCCTGCCTGTGTTGCTGGGGGTGTTGTTCTCTCCTTGGGAGTTCTTTGATTGGGCTGTTGTTTGCTGCTTGGTTGATTGCCTGAGTTAATAGTTCCTTGATTAGGGTGTATTGTGCTGTTTGATGGTTCATCTGGTGTTGATCCTAGTGTTAATCTTTGCATACCTGGGTGTTGATTGCTGGCAAGGGAGTGTCCTGGTCTTTTGGCTTTTCTATTGTCTCTTCTGAATGGTATGTAAATGTTGTTTACTTCTATGTGTCTGGTGATGGCTGCTTTGTCTGAGTGCCAGGCTTCCAGGAATTCTCTCCCATTTTTGGATTTGGCTTGGTCTAGGATGCTCACAGTTTCCCAGTTGAAAGTGTGGTTGAGTCTGTCCATGTGTTGTGAGATTAAGGAGTAATCAGTGTAATAACAATATTACATATGTATATGTATAGGTATGGGACACGGTGGCGCTGAGGGTTAAACCGCTGAGCTGTCGATCGGAAGGTCGGCGGTTCGAAACCGCGCGGCGGGGTGAGCTCCCGTTGTTAATCCCAGCTCCTGCTCACCTAGCAGTTCGAAAACATGCAAATGTGAGTAGATCAATAGGTACCGCTTCGGCGGGAAGGTAACGGCGTTCCGAGTCGTCATGCTGGCCACATGACCTGGAAGTGTCTATGACAACACCGGCTCCAAGGCTTAGAAACGGAGATGAGCACCGCCCCCTAGAGTCGGATTCGACTGGACTTTACGTCAAGGGAAACCTTTACCTTTACTATGTATAGGTATAGGTATATATATAGGTATGTTGTTGTTGTTTATTCGTTTAGTCGCTTCCGACTCTTCGTGACTTCATGGACCAGCCCACGCCAGAGCTTCCTGTCGGTCGTCAACACCCCCAGCTCCCCCAGGGACGAGTCCGTCACCTCTAGAATATCATCCATCCATCTTGCCCTTGGTCGGCCCCTCTTCCTTTTGCCCTCCACTCTCCCTAGCATCAGCATCTTCTCCAGGGTGTCCTGTCTTCTCATTATGTGGCCAAAGTATTTCAGTTTTGCCTTTAATATCATTCCCTCAAGTGAGCAGTCTGGCTTTATTTCCTGGAGGATGGACTGGTTGGATCTTCTTGCAGTCCAAGGCACTCTCAGAATTTTCCTCCAACACCACAGTTCAAAAGCATCGATCTTCCTTCGCTCAGCCTTCCTTATGGTCCAGCTCTCGCAGCCATATGTTACTACAGGGAACACCATTGCTTTAACTATGCGGGCCTTTGTTGTCAGTGTGATGTCTCTGCTCTTCACTATTTTATCGAGATTTGTCATTGCTCTTCTTCCAAGGATTAAGCGTCTTCTGATTTCCTGACTGCAGTCAGCATCTGCAGTAATCTTTGCACCTAGGAATACAAAGTCTTTCACTGCTTCTACATTTTCTCCCTCTATTTGCCAGTTATCAATCAAGCTGGTTGCCATAATCTTGGTTTTTTTGAGGTTTAGCTGCAAGCCAGCTTTTGCACTTTCTTCTTTCACCTTCATCATAAGGCTCCTCAGTTCCTCTTCACTTTCAGCCATCAAAGTGGTATCATCTGCATATCTGAGATTGTTAATGTTTCTTCCAGAGATTTGAACTCCAGCCTTGGATTCCTCAAGGCCAGCTTGTCGCATGATGTGTTCTGCATACAAGTTGAATAGGTAGGGTGAGAGTATACAGCCCTGCCGTACTCCTTTCCCAATCTTAAACCAGTCCGTTGTTCCGTGGTCTGTTTTTACTGTTGCTACTTGGTCGTTATACAGATTCTTCAGGAGGCAGACAAGATGACTTGGTATCCCCATACCACTAAGAACTTGCCACAATTTGTTATGGTCCACACAGTCAAAGGCTTTAGAATAGTCAATAAAACAGAAATAGATGTTTTTCTGAAACTCCCTGGCTTTTTCCATTATCCAGCGGATATTGGCAATTTGGTCTCTAGTTCCTCTGCCTTTTCTAAACCCAGCTTGTACATCTGGCAATTCTCGCTCCATGAATTGCTGAAGTCTACCTTGCAGGATCTTGAGCATTACCTTACTGGCATGTGAAATGAGTGCCACTGTTCGATAGTTTGAACATTCTTTAGTGTTTCCCTTTTTTGGTATGGGGATATAAGTTGATTTTTTCCAGTCTGATGGCCATTCTTGTGTTTTCCAAATTTGCTGGCATATAGCATGCATTACCTTGACAGCATCATCTTGCAAGATTTTGAACAGTTCAGCTGGGATGCCGTCGTCTCCTGTTGCCTTGTTATTAGCAATGCTTCTTAAGGCCCACTCAACCTCACTCTTCAGGATGTCTGGCTCTAGCTCACCGACCACACTGTCAAAGCTATCCCCGATATTGTTATCCTTCCTATACAGGTCTTCTGTATATTCTTGCCACCTTTTCTTGATCTCTTCTTCTTCTGTTAGGTCCTTGCCATCTTTGTTTTTGATCATACCCATTTTGGCCTGGAATTTACCTCCAATGTTTCTAATTTTCTGGAAGAGGTCTCTTGTCCTTCCTATTCTATTGTCTTCTTCCACTTCCGCGCATTGCTTGTTTAAAAATAATTCCTTATCTCTTCTGGCTAACCTCTGGAATTTTGCATTTAATTGGGCATATCTCCCCCTATCACTGTTGCCTTTTGCTTTCCTTCTTTCTTGGGCTACTTCTAGTGTCTCAGCAGACAGCCATTTTGCCTTCTTGGTTTTCTCTTTCTTTGGGATGTATTTTGTTGCCGCCTCCTGAACAATGCTGCCAACTTCTGTCCAGAGTTCTTCCGGGACCCTATCTACTAAGTCCAGTCCCTTAAATCGATTCTTCACCTCCACTGCATATTCCTTAGGAATATTAGTGAGCTCATATCTAGCTGATCTGTGGGTCTTCCCTAATCTCTTTAGTCTGATCCTAAATTGTGCAAGAAGAAGTTCGTGATCTGAACTACAGTCAGCTCCAGGCCTTGTTTTTACCGACTGTACAGATGTCCGCCACCTTTGGCTGCAAAGGATGTAATCAATCTGATTTCGGTGTTGTCCATCTGGTGAAGTCCATGTATAAAGCCGTCTCTTAGGTTGTTGGAAGAGAGTGTTTGTTATGCAGAGTGAATTGTCTTGGCAAAATTCTATCAGCCTGTGTCCTGCTTCGTTTTGTTCTCCCAGGCCATACTTACCTGTAATTCGAGGTGTCATTTGACTGCCCACCTTAGCATTCCAGTCTCCTGTGATGAAAACAACATCTCTTTTAGGCGTGTTGTCCAGTAGTTGCTGCAGATCCTCATAGAACTGCTCTACTTCAGCTTCTTCAGCATTTGTGGTTGGGGCGTATATTTGGATCACTGTGATGTTAGATGGCTTGCCCTGAATTCGAATTGAGATCATTCTGTCATTTTTTGGGTTGTATCCAAGCACTGCTTTAGCCACTTTACTATTAATTATGAAGGCTACTCCATTTCTTCTGTGGTCCTCTTGTCCGCAGTAGTAGATCTGGTGGTCATTTGATGTGAAGTGGCCCATTCCAGTCCATTTCAGTTCACTGACGCCCAGAATGTCTATCTTTAATCTTGACATCTCACCAATAACCACATCCAATTTGCCCTGGCTCATAGATCTTACATTCCAGGTTCCAATGGTGTGTTGATCCTTAGAACATCGGATTCGCCGTTCACCACCAGCACCGTCGGCCGCTAGCCGTCCTTTCGGCTTTGAGCTAGCTGCGTCATCACGTCTGGGGCTAGTTGAGCTCATCCTCTGTTCCTCCCCAGTAGCATTTTGACCATCTTCCGACCTGGGGGTCTCATCTTCCGATGGTATACCGACATATCTCTGGTTGTACTGATCCATTTAGTTTTCACGGCAAGAATACTGAGGTGGGTTGCCATTACCTTCCCCAGGGATCGCATTTAGTCTGACCTCTCTGTCATGACCTTCCCGTCTTGGGTGGCCCTTCACGGTTTAGCTCATGGCATCATTGAGGTGCTCAAGCTCCAGCACCACGACAAGGTAACGATAGGTATAGGTATATGTAATACTGTTATTACTAGATATCTTGATTGTATCTGGACTTAAGGCTGTAATAAAATTGATTTGATTTGATGAATATGGAACTCCACCCTTGCAACATTTTTGCTTTGTAGTGGCAAATGGAGTTTCATACAGAGCTCAGATCTGCAGAGGACATCCACAAGTCTGCCCATAATTAATAAAAATAATAATTATTAATTAATTTTAGACTCTATTATACTTACTGTTTTTCTGTTGGAAAATATATAACATAAAAACAATAATAGAGTCTAAAATGAAGAATAAAAATACTAAAACAAATAAAAATAAAATACCACTTTAAGAAATTCTAAACCTATGTAATGGTGTGGTATATCATGCAGATGGTAGCACAAAACTGGGCAATTTGGGAGGATATTTTCGAGTCCTTGTCCAAAGGACGTAGCATTAAATAGAAGACACACTTCCTACCTGGAAATGTCTTCAGAATTGGATACATAAAGGTCTGTCTAGAGTCCTTATATAGGGAACAGTATAGTGATTTATGTTGCAGAGCTGGAATTCCATATTCGTCTGAATTAGGCACAGAAACTAATGCCTAGCCAACCATCTATCACCCATCCATAGGTAAATGACAAAACATATGTCACAATGTCAGGACAGAAACCAGTTATCTTACGTACTTATGCCTGAAATTAGGGCGCACATAGAAAAGATTGGGTTTTGCATCATGACATCATGTTGCACATTTTGCTATTTTCACATCATCTCAGTTTGTGCTAGATCTTCTATCCACAATCAATAATGTAAAATGTTGAAAATAATGATAATGATAATGATTATAATTTATCCGCACCTTTAGCAAGTTGTGAGACAGATCAAAAGGAAAACCCAATCGTTCTGTCCAATACAATTAGTTCAGCACTTAACAATCAACCCAGGAAAACCAATATTTACAACCAAACCAAATCAAACACAACCATAATATGTAAAGGAATGTTGTAAAATATTGCGTAGTGCACATACATGTATAATTAATAGAAAACAAATGCCAACCTGAAAACTACCAAACCTAACATAAATAGGATAAGATAAGCAGGTTGCACACTAACCTTCTGGTCAAACAAGGAAGTCTTTAAACCCCTTTAAAAGCCATAAACTCCAGAGGTGAAGGGAAGGAGGGAGCTGATTCCATAATCAAAAGGCCGTGTACCCTGTACACCCAAAGCCTTGAGACCACAAGCTGGAATGGGGAACAGGAAGATGACCCTGCCCAGAGGAATGCAGGGAGGGAGGGAGGAAAGCTTTCAGCACACATATAATGCATCCATCCATCCATCCATCCATCCAGATCAATTTTGCAATTTTGGAAAGAGACAGCCTTAGAGGGGGCTTATGGTGATCAGTTGTCCTCTGTAGATGTTAACACTGGGATGTGAACACAATATGGAATACTTCAAAAACCACCCAGTTAGCCTGGGTAGATTGACAGCCATCCCTCTTCTTCTTTGGAAAGCTTTGCTGGGTTTGGTTCTAATCTACCCCAGTACTCAGTTTCTTCCCAAATACAATTAAGAACAAGAATACTCAGCAAGTCGCTGACTTCTCTCGATCCCTAAAAGCATACCATGAGCCAAGAATCGCTTAAGAAATGTAGGTGCTTGTGAAAATGCAATCCCTTTTACAATTCCTTGTGTTAAAGTGCTTTGGTGATGCAGAATGAAGCAAATGCTTTAATTTAACATCTGTAATTATGTGTCTGAATTGTTCAGCAAACTGTGACTTCCGTTATACCAACTATTCTTGGTCTCATGACACAGTCTGAAAGTCTGACTGAAGAAACTATTTGGGATGCCCTCTTCTTTTGAACTCTGAACAATCCAGTGGTGATAAAAATCCCCATGTTGAATCTAGCTTGCAAGCCATTTTGCGGAAGGAGGGAATATGAAACTGAGATGTGACCTGTCTATCTTTGAGTCTGAAAAGTATATCCTGAATGGTATTAGAAGTGTGAACCTACTGTTGAGTATGAAGAGGAGGAGGAGGCAAAGTAGCTGTTAGGTTTCTCAACACTGTGGATAATTGATGCTTTGTGTTAGTGGCAGTTATCACTGTGCATTCACACCCCGCTATGTTCACTTTGCACTCAACCTTTGGGCATCAAACTCACAGTTGTCTTATTACTACAACTCCTGCCAATTCACACCTATTTCAACATTTTAAAACAGTGACACCGTGATTGTGAGAAATTAAAATGGGAAGCCAGGTAATTTACCAACAGGGTTTGGAACATGAATTTCTCAATGTCTTTCTCAGGGCTGGGAACAGTCTTGGCAGTTTCCATAAGGTGGCCCTTCCAAAGAGAGAGATGACAGAGGAGCTCTGCCACATATTCGGAACATGATGTTCTGGCCCTTCTGGCTGGAATAGGTTTGTAAGCAATTCAAGTCATAAATCTGTCAGGCAAGAGTGTGGTGATGCAGTAGGGCCCTAATTCAAGGGGACTCAGAATCCCCTGCAGTAACCATGTTTCCAGGGGCAGAGCAACTGACTTATCAGGAGCAGTCAGGAGTTGAGGTTTCCAAGTCAGAAAAAAGCAAGACAAGAGATGGAAAAGGCTAGCTGCAATGGAGGGTCGCAGAACCTCTCAAGCTCTGGTTGTACATGGCTGTCGCTGATCAGCCCGGATTCCCAGGGTCAAACTAGCCTATGTCAAGGGCTCCTTGGTGGAACTGTGTAACCCTCAGCCTCCTGGTTCTCTGGACCTCCAGAGGAGACAATAGCATTCTTGTGGGCTGGATGGGGAACACTCTGCCCCAAGGACTGGGTCAGCTGGGCCAGGGATAGGAGCTGTGGCCTGCTTCTGCATTTCCACAGTTGCTTGAATTTGGCCTTTCCATTTCTGCCCGGTCATGCTACATAAAGTGGATTGTTTGGGCTTGCCGCAAGTTAAAAGAAAGTGGAAGCAAAACAAATCAACTGGCTTGTTCCCCTCCAGTCTGAGCAGGTTTCACAAGAAGGGAGCTTCAAATCCACCTGTGCTATCATCAAAAGTAGCCACAGAGAGCAAAAAAAAGCAACTCATACCCTCCCAGAAACGCTGCGGGGCTACCCAGGTCTTCCCTCCACTCTGGATAATGACTGCAAGCCCCAGATGCCAAGTTGTAAAAGTGATTTTGGAGGGGTGAGCATCTGGTTCTTTGGCAGAGAGCATTGGCTTTGGTTCACTGGCCTCTGGGTTTTCTGAAAGTATTAGGATGTGGAAAGAATTGTGTTTCATCCTTAAAGTGTCATGTACTGCCTTCAGTAAAAGGTTATTTCCTGCTTCTGCAAACTGTTGCTCCCTTCCTGAGTGCAATATGTTTTACTTTCAGTGTAAACTGTGAACATTTAGAAATGTTCTAGAAATCACTAGAAATGTGATTCTATACTTGAATACTTAACATTTATTTAATTAAGGGCATGTTAAAAGTAGTGTAAGGGATGCGGTGGTGCTGCAGGTTAAACCGCTGAGCTGCTCAGCTTGCCGATCAGAAGGTCAGCAGTTCAAATCTGTGTGACGGGGTGAGCTCCCGTTGCTAGTCCCAGCTCCTGCCAACCTAGCAGTTCGAAAACATGCCAATGTGAGTAGATTAATAGGTACCGCTTTGGCAGGCAGGTAATGGCGTTCCGTTTAGTCATGCCGGCCACATGACCACAGAGGAAGTGTCTTCGGACAAATGCCGGCTCTTCGGCTGTGAAATGGAGATGAGCACTGCCCCCTAGAGTCGGACACGACTGGACTTAATGTCAAGGGAAAGCTTTACCTAAAAGTAGTGTGCCAGTTTGGTGTAGTGGCTAAGGCACTGAGCTAGAAAACGGGAGACTGTGAGTTTTAGTCCTGTTTTAAGGCACAAAGCCAGCTGAGAGACCTTGGGCCATTCACTCTCTCTCAGCCCTAGGAAGGAGGCAGTGGCAAACCACTTCCAAAAACCTTGCCAAGAAAACTGCAGGGATATCCCAGGTGGTTGCCAGGAGTCAAAAACGATTCAAAGGCACAAAAAGAAAGAAAGAAAGAAAGAAAGAAAGAAAGAAAGAAAGAAAGAAAGAAAGAAAGGAAGGAAGGAAGGAAGGAAGGAAGGAAGGAAGGAAGGAAGGAAGGAAGGAAGGATGGAAGGATGGAAGGATGGAAGGAAAGTAGAACATATTAGGGACATACTAAAAGCAAAATGGCCTTTGCATTTCTGTTGAATTCTGCGTTTCTTCTATTCCAGCATTCAGTTGCCAAAGCAATGAAATGGAAGGGGAAAGGATAGAAGAATGCACTACACAGACATTCATACCAGCCTCCTCTCACCACTACAGCATAAATACCCAGGGTGCCCAGGACAATTTTACACCACCCTGCTGCAACATGCAATGTAGTGAGGTTCTGTGCAGCAATGCTCAAAATTTGTTGTTTGATGACGACCGGTGCTAGAAACTGGATTTAAGGAGCACCTAATTCACCACATTAGAGTGCTTTGTACCTTGATATAGTCTTCCACACACTAACCTTTTATGCTCCCCTACACCCATCTAATGCTCCTACCCTTTCTTGGAGATTCTTGCTTTCTATATTTAGTATCCTTGCTTTTTATATATACTTTTAGTGTGTAATGCATATATCTTTTATATCTTCTAGCTTTTCATAATTTTTTTCGATTTTTAGTTTTGCTCTTGATGCATCCTTTATGCTTTTTTAAAGACTGTAGCCCACCTTTCTTACTTATTTGCAAGATTTACGTGGCCGCCTATCTCATACAATGACTCTAGCCGGCTCACAACAATTCATAAAAACATGGTTAAAAACAAAAGTACCCTTCCCCTCAGGTGCCAGCCCAAACATCTTCACAGCTCAACCCCCATCCTAGCCCAATGCTTGGGGGAAGAGCCAGGTCTTCGCAGCCTTTGATGGAATGTGTCTCCGAAGGGGACACATGATGGACTTCACTAATGCTGCTGGTTCTCAGGAAGGAGGGAGCGCATTCCAAGGAAGGGGGCAAGATAAGAGAAAATGCAGTCCAAGGATGGAACCTGGGAAGACTAAGATGATCAGGATAGCCCCGCCCTAGACCCTCCCAGGTTATTTCCCTTTAGGTTAGAGTAGAGTAGCTTGAGTTCGGAAAGATTCTGTCTATATGGTGTGAGCAAATAAAGAACTGAAGTTTGGCTGGATTGATTCTTTGTCATTTGTGGGCTGGGCCCGATACGCTCCCCCTTTTCTCCTTTAGGAAAGAGGACTTCCTTCTCTGTTTCTTGGGTTCCACTCAAGGAACGTAGTACATCCTCTTCTTCTTTTTCTTCCAAGGCTGTCTGTCTAGCATCTCGTCCAACAGTCCACAATTACACTCTCCTCAAACATCTTCTTTTCTTCTGTCCTTTCCCAGACAATGCTTTCAAAACCACTAAGAGTTCTGGAAGTACAGCAGAGTTAAACTTGGCCTTTATGGTACAGATCATCTAACAAGGCAATCAAGGTTGTCTTCATGATAAATCTGAGTTTAAGTCCTTACTGGAAAGAATAAAAGCCATCAAGATACGAAGAGTCACAGTACTCAAAGCTTAGCCACAAACAGCATTTGAATGGAGCATCTGGGACACTGGACAAAGAAGTGGATGTATCTATCTCTCTTTCATTATGAACAAATTCTTCCTTTGGGATTAAACAAATACATTCCTTTATGATTTGATAGCTGGTCTGCGCTCAAAAGCTAGGTAGCTTATTTATTTTCAAGAACATTTCTATTCTATAATTTCTTCCTAAAATAGAAATCTCAAAGGAGCCCCCACAGTTACGATAAATTAAAACACAATAATCCAGGAGAATGATATATCTTATTAAAAGAAAACTCACTGGGTCCACAAATCACATTAAGCCACTCTTTAATTGTTGCTTGTTGAATAAGCCACAATTGGCTAAATTCACACTTTGCTTCAAGCCATTAACCAAAGGTTACAGACTACAAGGACTGGGTTCACTAGTCAAAGACAGATAAATTACTTCATGGCTTTGGGCAATGTGGGAACCCAGATATAAAGTAGATAACTCACAGTTTAACTAGAAGAAGGCTCAAAACGTGTGCATGCACCCACACCCAATTTTTTTTTAAAAAAGGACATACTGCAAACAGCATGTAGTTATTGAAAATATTTGTTTAAATGTAATGTAAGTTAGCATAGCTTTACATTCTCAGAGCATTTTACAAATCCTAGTATAACTTATGTCCTATCTGTCTTAGTTATCTACAGCATTTAGATTATTCATTGTAACACCGATTGTAATTTTATAGGTTTTTCTCAGGTTTTAATTCCAGTACTTTGTAATTTTATGTTAATAAATTTATCTTTAGCTTATTTTATTCTATCAATAAGATTCTTTTAATTTTTATTTCTATTTTAGAGTGGTGGTTATGTTATTAGTTCTATGCTGGTCTAAGACTGGTGTTTTTTTTAATGTCCTCTCTTTAAAAATTATGCCCCTTCTTCACACAATGGATTTGACTGTAAGGCTGCACACAAACTTTGTGGTACTGATATTCCAGAACTCATTTCAAAACTTTTGTCACTTTTAAAAGCTATAGGTGGAGTCCTTCTGCAACTACCTGTAAGTATGTATGAATGTATTACATATATATCATACTCTGCCCAGTTTCAAATGAAATACTTTTTAAAGAAATGCACAATTAAAATATGTATTTTAGACCAATTATTTTCATTCTGCATAGCTTCCAAAACTCAAAAAGTATTATCTGCAGAAGAAATACAGGTGCTGCTATCTTGAGTTCTTCTCCGCTATTAATTTAGACCAGCCTTTCTCAACCTTTTGACCCTGGAGGAACCCTTGAAATATTTTTCAGGCCTCTGGGAAGGAACCCCTGCACTTTCAGGCTCAAATAGAGGCCGGAAGTTACAAATTATTATGTTTGTTTCATGGGTAGGCCTGTAGATATGCATTAACAGTGTTCTTCAACTAAAAATAAAGACTGAAACTTGCCTCCTTAATGTGGAGTTACCTGAATTTGAAAATAACTTTTTAAATAAATCGTGATCTCCCAGGGAACCCCTGGTGACCTCAGGCGGAACCCAAGGGTGCCACAGAACCCTGGTTGAGAAGCCCTGAATTAGACAAACCTTCAGCTGTTCACACATGCATTGCTATGCTGACTACTCCATGGGTACCTATAAAAATGAACGTGCAAAATCAAGCTGGAATCCAGAAGGGTCCCTCCTGCTTCCTCCCAAGTTTTTCCCAAAACAGATCCAAACACGACCCTTTGAAACTCATATTAAATACTATTCAGGTTTTATTAACAGATTTTAGCAAAGAGAAGTTTCTCCGATTTATTTTATTTTCCCCACAAGAAGGCAAGATTGTTTTTCAAATAATTGTTCATTAAAAGCTAATTGCTTGGCAGCAGACTTCCCTGGTGAAAAGCCAGGATGAATAGTATCCTGAAGATTAGCTGATGCTTGGGAGGGGCTCGTTGTCAAGTGAACCTGAATCCTTTTAACTTTCCTTTTTGACCCCGTGCTTCTAGTTTTCTTCTCTTCCCTTCTCACTCAGAGTGGTGACCCTTCCTTTCAATCCCATCCCCACCCCTTCTTGTTGCTGTTTCTGCTAGAAAGCAGAACACAAATACAAGTGTGCCTGTGTATTTGTGTGTGGTTGTGTGTGTGTGTGTTGTTTTGTGTAACTACCTCATGTAGTCTGCATGAAAAGGAAGAATGGTTTCTGTAGGTAGATGAGAATCAATTAATTTTGGAAATGAACTGGATATCTTATTTTATAGGCAATGTGGTACTTAATTCTATCATCATCATGATCATCTTCATGGGCCTGTCTAGGGCTCCTGGCACATCTACGCCTGTGTCTCATATATGTATTTCAGGAATAGTTTCAGCTGTCAATGGCAACCCTAGGTTTGAAAGGTGATCAAGCTGGACACTGCTTGAGAACTAGAAAGAATCCTGCTGGGTCTGCCTAGGCTCTTCAAGCCAGCACCTTCTCGCATGATCACTGACCAGAAATTTCAAGGAAGCCCATAAATAAGAGATCAAGTCCTCTCTTTTCATTAATGATTCCTATACACCTACTTTGTACAGGTAGATTGCCCCATCCCTGGTAGAAGCACTCATTATTCAAGGCTAGCTGCCACTGATAGATAGATATGTCCTCTAAGAACTGGTCTTCCCCCCTTTTGAACTAGCATATTCCACAGGTTGATTATACACTGCGTAAAGAAATATTCCTTCATGCACAGGACTGAAACACACTTGCACTGTGTTTATAATTTTCTTTCTTTGAAAATGAATTTCAGGGTAATCTTTCATGTACTCAAGTGAAATCGGCTACATTTAAGGAGATTCCTAATACCTGGCATGAGTAGATTAAGATCAACATTCATACATGCATCAATATTCATACCTCTGCAGTGATTAATAGTTTTCAGTTGTCAAAAGTATAGTGGCCGTGATAAAGCACTTTTTAAAACTCAGTGGAGATGCCTTGTGCTATTTAGAAATCGAGTTTTTCATTATGGGCACATCTTTAAGGAGGGAGAAATTACTGGGCAGGAAAAAAGAAAAGTAGAAGCGTGCCTTATCAGGATAATCATAATATTGTTCAGACTATCTTGCAATTAATCTTAGGGATTCTTTTTCTTTTTTTAACATATAATTTTATTAAAAGTTATCAAAAGTCATGTTCATTCCCTCCCTGAAAAAAAGCCCATTGCAGAACAGACCTCAGCAAATTTCTCCATTTATTAATTAAACCAAGAATGCTACAAAATTAATAAGTCAGATACCAATTTTAAAATCAATCTTTGGATGTAAGTAACCAATTTTAATACAATTTCTGCACAAGGTCTTATGAAGCACCTTGCTGGTTCCAATCAGTAACCCTTCTTAGTCCATGATGCTGTTTCTTATTGTGGTCAAACAGATACTTTCTTACAGTGGCTAAATGGATAAACCAGTTTTATGCCAGTTGTTTTTTATAGAAAGAAAAGTCTTATGCTGATACTTAAAAGGTAATCATATACTCATTAATAAAAATAAAACCACTTCAGCCTTTAGGGTTTCTCCATAACAGGAATATCTAAAGTGCCCTGAGACTCCCCCCTTGCCAGGCTCCCTGGATCAATAATGATTATTTCCAAGTATATACATATAACTCAATCAAAATTCCAAATGTGCCCACTAACCCCCAACATTTTTCCTTTGAACCCTGAAGAATGATGGGGAATGTATTTTGGTAGGTCAAAAACAACAGCAGGTTTTATCCCTTTGGGTGGGGGGGGGAGACATTTTCATGGTTAACAATACAACCTTCTTCAGGATTGTAGCCAAATTGACTAAGTGTCAAATGCTGAATGGTAGCAAATGCAATTGAAGGAGAGGAATTTTTAATATTATTGTTTGTTTTAATAATATTGTTTGTATTGCACCCTGGAAGTGCAGCATAAAAATAATGTCAGAAATCTTCTGAAAAATAAGGAAAGTCATCTCTATCTACCTGGGAACATTATTTTGAAATGCAAGCTTTTATGTTCAGTTGATAATACAGTGTGATTCAGTTTAAAAAAAAGGTGGTGGTGGTTGCTTAGTTTATATCAGAAAATATGAACGTAAGGCAGGTGATCAGTCTTGCACAACCAAAACAGTTACATCAAGAGCCCTGCAGATTAATTTAAGGGGCAGTTGAAGAAGAGGAAAGAAGAAGAAAGCCTATCCTGGCTGACCTTTCTTTGAGAAACAAGCTGTGGAAACCTTTTATCCCATCTGAAGAATGTTGAATCATCTGAAGCCTTCACTTCATGTTGAATCATCTGAAGCCTTCACGTGAATAGCAGTTCATATATCATTGCTCTGGCTCCCTGGGTGTAAATCTGTGTGGGAGTCAGCCCACATCTGCCTTAATAAATGATAAATAAGGCCCCAATAAGACCATATGCGAGGGACGCGGTGGCGCTGCGGGTTAAACCGCTGAGCTGCCGATCGGAAGGTCGGCGGTTCGAAACCGCGCGGCGGGGTGAGCTCCCGTTGCTCGTCCCAGCTCCTGCTCACCTAGCAGTTCAAAAACATGCAAATGTGAGTAGATCAATAGGTACCGCTTTGGCGGGAAGGTAATGGCGTTCCGTTTAGTCATGCTGGCCACATGACCACAGAGGAAGCGTCTTCAGACAAACGCCGGCTCTTCGGCTTAGAAACGGAGATGAGCACCGCCCCCTAGAGTCAGACTCGACTGGACTTTATGTCAAGGGAAACCTTTACCTTTACTAAGACCATATGCATTGATTTTTCTGTGAATGGAAATCATGAACTGATGTTAGGATTGAAAAAAAGAACCCAAATTTACTCATTTGGACCTACAGCAGATACTGTGATTCTAATACAATAAATAATTATGTCTTTGCTTCTGTGGTATGCAAATATTGGTTCAGAATAACAACAGTAGAAGTTCCATATTCCTAAATGCAGTCGATTCCAGTAAGAGTTATAAACCTATCTGGCTAAACATTGTTGGAACAACAGAGCTGGGTCACAATCATATGTGCTGTTTTACTTTCACGCCCAGAAATAAAATATATTTCACAATTAATCTTTGTTAGATAATACAGTGAATTATCCATAGTTTTGCAAAGAGAACATTGTCCAGCAGAGCAGTGATGGACCTTTAAATTCCACAAAAAGGAAATTTGTGATTAATCGGTGCTCTTCCCATTAATGCTATTACTTTGCTTTAAATAATAGACTAAGGGGGAAGCTGGAGAAAGAAATTGAATGCCACAGCAGCTATAGAAGTGAGGGTAAACTTTCTATAAAATCAGGCATCGGTTGTCTTAAAGACCAACATTTTGGTTGTCTGAAAAGTCTAGTAATTTTCTGTTTCAGATAGGTTAACTCCTGGAAATTGTTTTCCATTTAGTTTTTAAAGATCTAGGGAAGGAGGATAATAGGGGTCTTCATTAAGGTGTTGGATTTTAGGGAATCTAAGCACAATGCTGTGCCAGTGACAAACTTAATTGGGATGTAATATATAGTATTTTGTCCCCAGGGCAGATTGTCCACATATTATAGGTAGTCCTCACTTACCGATGGTAATTGGGACTGGGAACTCCGTCACTAAGTGATTAATCAGTGCTCTTCCCATTAATGCTATTAAAGGTAAAGGTAAAGGTTTCCCTTGACGTAAAGTCCAGTCGAGTCCGACTCTAGGGGGCGGTGCTCATCTCCGTTTCTAAGCCTTAGAGCCGGCGTTGTCATAGACACTTCCGGGTCATGTGGCCAGAATGATGACACGGAACGCCGTTACCTTCCCGCCGAAGCGGTACCAATTAATCTACTCACATTTGCATGTTTTCGAACTGCTAGATGAGCAGGAGCTGGGACTAGCAACGGGAGCTTCACCCCGCCACGTGGTTTCAAGCTTCCGATTGGCAGCTCAGCGGTTTAACCCGCAGCGCCACCACGTCCCCAAAAGTAATTAATGCTATTACTTTTCTTTAAATAATAGACTAAGGGGGAAGCTGGAGAAAGAAACTGACTTACAACCACCGTTCCGGAACTCCCAGTTGCCATCATTAGGTAAATCCCAAGCAGCTGCAGTGTCCCACAGTCACATGATCACTGTTCATGCCGTCCTGCCAGCTTCCCCAGTGACTTTGCTTGTTGGAAGGTGGCAGTGAAGGTCACAAATGGCAATCATGCGACCATGGGATGCTGCAACATCGCAATCACAAGCCAGTCCGAATCATGATCAAGTGACCACTTGGACACTGTGATGGCCACAACTACAACGACCCATTGTAAGTACCCTTTCTTCAGTGCCGTTGTAACTTTGAACAGTCACTGAATGAGCGGACATTAAGTGAGGACTATCTGTAAAGCCTGCCAAAACCGATCACAGAATACAATGTGGCTTCTAGAGAGCTTTCTGTAGTTTTATCCTAATGCATTCAAATTAGAAGATCCTGATCAAACTTCTCCAGCCTGAAGCGCCAGGGTTGTAAACTAACTAGGATAATTTCCAGGCAATGGTGGTTAAAGTGAAGTGTATGGTAGTTCAAAACCAACATATACGGAGCTACTAAGGTGGAGGAAGACTGCTGATGATCAAATAATAACAATAATAATCCATTACAAGGCCATTTCATAAAAGAAACTGAAAACAGAGTAGAAAAAAACAGTAATTGGTAATGGTTAGAAGTTCATACCACCAGAAGGATTAATTTTTGCAGCTTGAGAACAACCACTAAAAACAACTGTGATGAACTTAAGAATTTGGTATGCATCAAATAGCAGTAAATTCATACTTTGTAAAGTAAAAGGTGAAATCATGGATCAGATAATAAGTAGATTCAGCAAAATAGTTCAGACTGGCTATAAACAATGTCGTGACAGAGTAGTCACTATGAACTACTGAAATCTGCACAAAAATTATGATTCACAAGGTTTCCAAATTTAGTATGATCATAACTGGAAAAAAATTGTTGAAAATGGTGATGGTAACATTTTACTGGATGTTTATATACAAAGTGATAGTCAATTTCACCAGATAGACCAATAGTTGAAAAGAAAAAAAAATAATTTGGGTAGGTGTGGTAATACCCAAGGACAGCAGAATCAAGGGGAAAGTGGGGGAAAAATAGTAAAATATAGAGATCTAAAATGGGTAGATAATGGAAAAGTCATCCCTATAGTTATTGGTGGATTAGGGAAAATAACAAACAGGTTAAACAATTTCTAAATATGAACTGAATATTTCAGCAATATCTATGCTGCTCTATGACTTTGATAAATATTGATTTGATTTGATTTGATTTCAGTTATATCAACTGCAGATTTGCAAAAACAAAAAGCGAAAACAAAATTACCTTGCTGGGCAGTTATTGTATCTTGCAGTATCATTTGAATAATTCTTGGCTGAAATTCCTAAGGACACCAGTCAAATACGTGATTTTTGTTTGTTCTTTGTACTGTCTTATTCTTTGAGGAATACAAATGGATACAAATGGATAATTTCATTTTCCCAGATTTATCTGACTCAGATCCTTCCATCTTTAGTTCCTGGAATCTGATAGTGATGGGGCATTTTGATAACAGCTTACTAAATTTTCATTTCTGGAATCAAGAACAGAAGCACACGGTTTGCCTTTCTTGCATTTCCACTCATTCTGAGCCTTCTCAAAATTTTGGGATGGCGTTCTCCGTACAAAATATGCCTGAGATGCATACAGCATATATCAGGCTCACTATGAAAAAATAATGTACATAATGTGGGGGAAAACAGTTTGGACTAGTGGTGAAGGCACCAGGCTAGAAACCAGGAGACCGAGAGTTCCAGTCCCACCTTAGCCATGGCAGCCAGATGGGTGACTTTGGGCCAATCCCTCCCTGTCAGCCCAACCCACCTCACAGCGTTGTTCTTGTGGGGAAAATAGGAGGAAGGAGTGTTAGGTGAGTTCCCACCTTGAGTAATTTATAAAAATAATAAAGGTGAGATAAAAAAAATCTAACAAAAAAAAAACAGAACCTCCTCCCCAGATCAAAATCCCTTACAGGTAGTCCTCATTTAGTGACCACAATTGGGACTGGCAACTTGGTCATTAAGCAAAGCGGTTGCTAAGTGAAACAGCAACTATGCTTATGATCTGTCCTAACAACCAGGAAACACACTGAGACAAGGAACTGGTCTCTAATATTTATTGCTAGTACTTAACAGGAATCCTAACAAACTGAAGAAGCGTGGGAAAACCCAGACATATAACCCCCAAGGGTTAAGGCGGTCCCGATCTGTGTCTCTTTGAATGGCTGACCAATTCCTCAGTGCTACGCATGCGCTTGACAGTCTGGATGGGAGCCCCCTGCTCGCCATCCTTACTCATGACATGATCTTAGCTTAAGCTTTCCTTTGCTTTACAGACCTGCAAAGGTTGGAAATGCGAGTATTGGTCACAAAGTTACTTTTTCATCACTGTCATAACTGTGAATGGTTGCTAAATGAGGACTACCTGTACTTGACTCAACTGGAGATAAACCTCCAATTCACTTTGGCATTTAACAGTTGACAAAACTGAGGGGCAATTCCCATGCTATCACAAATGTTTCTCTTCCCTCTGTTATTTATTTATTTATTGAACTTTATCTGTTAGATGGATTCCTCCTAGTACAACTCATACACAGGAGATTACTTCTTAAGTTAAGGCTAATGGTTTTGAGATGGAAGGTTTGAGAAGCCAATGTCATCTAGGTCAGGACTACTTTTACTGTACTAGCTACAGTAACAGAATTTTGCAAGTCTAAATGGGTTTTACCCCTCCCTCCCTCACTTTATCATTGTGTGAACTAGGGAGGGGCCTGTCTGAGATGTTTTCTCAAGTTAGTTTCTTGGCCCAGGCTCAGGCCCCTCTTATCTGGCTACTGCCTTGCTAGCAGTTCTTCTTCCTGTCCTTCGAGGCCATTCCCTAGGCCCTCTACAATATTAGGCATAATGCTTACCTTTCTTTTGCTTGGCAGGTGACCATGTCTGCTTCTATAGTTTTGGAATAAAGGCATTTCAATAAGATTGTTATCCTTCAGAACACAGAGGTAGGGTTTTAGAGGACCTACTGAGCCCAAAATCAGACACACCAAATCTGTCATGGCCACTCAGACTCTGACGAAGCTGCCCCAGCTGAACCAGTGGAATGTCAGCCTCAGGAGAGATAAAGCCAGGAATCCCCTGAGGCTGATCAAACACAGACACCATCAGAACAGCTGGAGTGGTCCGATGATGAGGTACGGCCTCCAAGCCCTCGGACTCAGTGAGTAGAGGGGAGAGCAGAGCAAAGACTCTCAGTGAGGCTCCTTGCTAAGCAGGGAGTAGCTATCTTAACTGAGAATAGCTGGCTGCAGCCTGATTTCAGAGGCAGCCCTGACCCGCGTTTCTCCGCTGGAAACAACCATCTGATCTCCTGCTCTAGTGTGTCATTCCTGTGAATCCTGCTTGTGTAAAAAACCCTGAAACTCTGACCTTTGGACTGAGTGATGAATGTGGCTTGGCTCTCTGAACTTGGGACTGGATTTTGACTTGTCTTCTGTGTCTTCCCATTGAAAGCAAAACTACCCAGGCAAGCTTTCTTTCCAAGAGACTCTGTTTTGATTTACACTCCTTTCCTTGTCTGTTGTTTATCTACTCAGCCTTGAGTAAATTGCTATTCTTACCCAGCAACTGTGTGTGTTTGCCTCTGAAACCTGAAACAGGACAAAATCTTTTGAGTTTACTACATTACATTTTTCATAAATACCCTATTCCAGAAAGCTGCAATATCTCACCTGGATCTAGCAGTGCAAAGAGACACACTCAGATCCTGGGATACCTGCTCTGAATGGCCTTCCTCCTCTGAAGGCTGCCATTGCGGTGTTTTAACTTCCATTAAGTTGTCACTTTCCCAAGCTGCCACCTTTCCACAGGGAACAATTCATTGTGACAGAACTATGGGCTGTCACATACACTAACAGTTCAGTAGAAGTGAGCAGGAAAACCTTCAAAGCTGATGGATTTATTAGTGATTAGAGATGGCACCTCTACTACTTCCACACCAAAAGTAGAAAGATGAACAGCTCAAGCTCATTAATTCTGAATTGACCAGAAGGTTGCAATTCTGAAGAATGTGGAACAAGGGTGTTTTCAGACAAGATACATGAAGTTGAGAAAAGTAAGGCTATTATTTCATATCGCCATCATCACTGTTTGCACCATACCTTATTATTTATCACATGGAGGAGTAGTTATTAACATCAAAGTTCCTGTAGGGTGGGACATCTTGGTTTGGTCTACATACAGGTAGTCCTTGCTTAAGAACCACAATTGGGACTGAAATTTTGTTGCTCAGTGAAGCAGTCATTAAGCGAATCTGACCCAATTCCACCACCTCTTTTGTGGCAGTTATTAAGCAAATCACTGCAGGCATTAAGTGAACCACATGGTTGTTAAGCAAATCACATGGTTTCCCATTGATTTTGCTTGCCAGGAGCTGGCTGGGAAGGTCAAAAAAGGTGCTCATGTGGCCACAGGATGCTGTGATGTTCATAAATGCGAACCGGTTGCCAAGTGTCCAAATATTGATCATGTGACTGCAGGGATTCTGCAATGGTCATAAGTGTGAGGGTTGGATAGTCCAGACCATTGTTAGTCCAAACCATCACTAAACAAATGGTTGTTAAGTGAGGACTGCCTGTACTGTTGAGGGAGGGGATTTTCAAGTTTCCAGCCTTGAGAACCTTTTCTGCATTATCTTATCCACTGAGTTCTATTTTATAATAGGTTGCAAGTCTTCTGAAGTCAGTGTTTGAATCTTGACCTGGCTACTGGTAAGAACTTGCCTATTGACTCAGATGGTAGAGGATGAGCTGAGTCACAATACCATGCATGGAAGCACAATTATTGACCCTGATTCCCACAACTATTCCAAGAACAGTGGTGCTGGGATACCCATTCTTACCTATCCTAGGGCCTCCTCAGAACTTCCTTGCCAAACATGCCTTTGCCAGGCAACGGTTAAGCCTCCATCAATTTCAACTGCCCAGCATGGGACCGAGTAGCTATATTCATGTTGTTGTTTATTCATTCAGTTGCTTCCGACTCTTCGTGACTTCATGGACCGGCCCACGCCAGAGCTTCCTGTCGGTCGTCAACACCTCCAGCAACCCCAGGGATGAATCCATCACCTCTAGAATATCATCCGTCCACCTTGCCCTTGGTCGGCCCCTCTTCCTTTTAGCTATATTCATACCACTTGACAATCACAGCTACCAGACAGGTGCACCTGTTTGCCATCCTTGTTTGTTGCAGCTGCACACCTAAGAACCTAGAGGAGCACATCTAAAAATGTCATGTTTGAGGGGGCCAACTCTTAATCATGGATTCCAATTTGGGATCTTAATATTGAAAAGAGACTTCCCAAGACCCCAGGGTGGCAGTTGTGACAAACTGGGAAAAGTAAACCACACTCCCTGGCAACCCCCCTCCATCAATTCATCCCACCCACCACCTAAAACTTTTAACTATGCTCATCAATTACTCTTAACAGTCTAAATAGTTGGCAGTGTTTACCAACCATCCTTCCTGAGCATCTCGACTCAATCTTCCAGCTCATTAAAAGCATCTATTTATTTGCTATGTGTTACAGTCCTTAACTCTGGCACAATGTGTGAGGAGGAAGCCAATTTTGCTTTTCCCTGTGGTGTTAATTGGTGGAACATGCTGCCTGCCTCTTCATTAATTATGTCAGTATGTATGAAACTTCCATTTTTTGTAGTGGCCAATTAACAAAGCTTTTGAATAAGACTGACCGGAGAAAGGGGATTTAAAATGGGAGAGGGAGAAAAGGAAAAAAGGGAGAGGGAGAGAAGGGGAGGAAAAAAAAATACTTTTTTTTAAGAAGAAAGGGAGGTGGGAGCAAAAGGTACGGATGGTGATCAAAGCAAAAGAATTTATTGTGAAGCTCAATTGCTTTATATTTTGTTCTACATTTCAGGTTGTCAGCAAACTCATTTCTGATGGAAACAAAATCAGATACGACACAGACATCAGACTGGGGTCCTGGTGTGCTAGGATGAAAATGTTTGACTGGATCTTCCTGGCTTTAACCTCAACACTAGTTCCACTTCGACAGGCTGCAACCTGATTCATACCACAACTACTTAGGAAGGGAAATTAGGATGAGTGCTGTTTTTTTTTCCTCAGTAGGGGGACTCAGTAAGGGACGCGGTGGCGCTGCGGGTTAAACCGCTGAGCCGCTGAGCTTGCCGATCGGAAGGTCGGCGGTTTGAATCCGCGTGACGGGGTGAGCTCCCGTTGCTAGTCCCAGCTCCTGCCAACCTAGCAGTTCGAAAACATGCCAATGTGAGTCGATTAATAGGTACCGCTTTGGCGGGCAGGTGACAGCGTTCCCTTTTTGTCATGTTGGCCACATGACCACGGAAGTGTCTATGGACAAATGCCAGCTCTTTGGCTTTGAGACGGAGATGAGCACCGCCCTCTAGAGTCGGACATGACTGGACTTAACGTCAAGGGAAACCTTTACCTTTACCTAGGGGGACTTCTACTTGAGGACTCCAAGCTGTTCTGTTTTTATCTGTCTCCAACAGAAGATAATATATCTGTAGCTCAGGGTTGAACTGTGGAGTCCTTGGTCCTCTCTGAACTTGGTTGTTTGCTTGCAGACGTTCCATGACCCAACTAGGTAACATCCCCAGTCCTGGTGAGGGTGGGGTTTGCTCCCTGTTTATATAAACTAACTTGCCCTGCCAGTGTGGGTGGGGGTATGGTTTCCTCTTTGGTAGTTCCTTGATTAGGGTATTGTTTTCAGATTGACTGTTTGTCTGCTTGATTGTTCGTCTCCTAGTGGTTAAGGCAACGGGCTAGAAGCCAGGAGTCCGTGAGTTTCAGTCCTGTCTTAGGCATGAAAGCTGGCTAGGTGACCTTGGGCCAGTCCCTCTCTCTCAGCCCAACCCACCTCACAGGGTTGTTGTTGTGGGGAAAATAGGAGGAGGAAGGAGTATTAGGTATGTTTGATGCCTTGAGTTATTCATAAAAATAATAAAGTCAGGGTAGAAAATAAATAAACAAACAAATAAAGGCATTTTTTTCTGCTTGTTTGTCGCTGCTTATCTGGGTGTCGGCTGCTGGAGAGGATGTGTTCTGGTCTTTTTGTTTCCTTCTTAGGTTCTTTATTGTCTCTTTTGAATGGCGTGTACATGTGGTTTATCTCTATGTGGTTTATGTCTACTGTATTTTATCTACCTCTACAGTCCTCTGGAATCTTGACTATTGATGTCTCTGGCCTGCCTCACTAGTTGGTTTCGCTGCAGAGATCCAATCTGGATCCATGTTTCAGCGGGCTGCCCAGAGTGCAACATTCTCTGGAGTTTCTGAGGCAACATGCTACATTTACTTACTGTGCAACCATTTGATTTGCCTTACGTCCAACTGGAGTCCCTGGGACTCCTAGCTCAGATGGTGAAACTTGCCAGTATATTCAAACATGTAAGCAGGACGCATCTACTGTGATTTGTGTTCTTGGCTGATCTTGAAAAGCTAATCAGGGTCAATGGTTAGTCTCTGGAGGGGACACCAGCAGGAAATCCAACAACTGCAGGCTAGACTGGAAAGAACAAAGCAAATCAAAACAAAAACAGAAGAAGTCAATGGTAAGGTACTTCCTTAATCCACAGAGATGCACTCACTAGAAGTGAGTATTTGAGGATATCAAAGTTATTTTCAGGCCATTTTGTGAGCTGGGGGCGGGGGGCAGGGGAGGAGAGGGGAGGTCAAATAAATCAAGCACTTTCAGAAAACTAAGATTTACTCTACCCATCTGCAGCCTTCCTGGTTATTCCCATTTTCTGATCTGGAAAAAAAAATCAAGCGGGGTGGGTTCATTCACAAGATCTCCCTGGGCATCTAGAAAAGTTGTAGTTGCCAAAAGGAGGACTGTGCAGTTGAGGACAGGACACTCAGACATCACACCTTGACTACCACTTCACTAAATCAGTGGAATCTTGGATGTCAACACCCAAACCAACATTGAGTCATTTGCAAACATCAAGCTGTTGAAATGGCTGGCCAAGAATAACATGTATTTTCATACAAAAAAGTACCTAACAATGGGTCTGACTCAATATCTTCCCAAAACTAGATCCGACCAGCTGGATTCTATGATCAAATGTCGACAATTCCACCAAGTGCCATATTCTGAGAGAACGTGTGTTTGTGAAGCACCAGAAAAAGAAGACATTGCCCACGTCCTATTTAACTGCCAACCATATGTCCCAGCAAGGGCTCAGTACTTGCAGACACTACTTGATAGAACTACATATTAGGTAAAGGTAAAGGTTTCCCTTGACGTTAAGTCCAGTCGTGTCTGACTCTAGGGGGCGGTGCTCCTCTCCGTCTCAAAGCCGAAGAGTCGGCGTTTGTCCGTAGACACTTCCGTGGTCATGTGGCCGGCATGACTAAACGGAACGCCGTTACCTGCCCGCCGAAGCGGTACCTATTGATCTACTCACATTGGCACGTTTTCAAACTGCTAGGTTGGCAGGAGCTGGGACTAGCAACGGGAGCTCACCCTGTCACATGGATTTGAACCGCCGACCTTCCAATTGGCAAGCTCAGCAGTCAGCGGTTTAACCTGCAGTGCCACCGTGTCCCTTGAACCACATATTAGGACGATAAAAAAAAAAAACATTTCCTGCAAGGGACAAACACATTCATAGTCATTCAAACTGCTAAGTTTATAGTCAGGGCTGTTCAACTGAGAACATATTTTATAGAGCGCATTGGGGTTGCATGTAAAGGTGATTGGTTCATCTAAACACATACAGTTCTGTATTTTAGCACTCGTGTTTCCGTATCCTATTTTATCTTACACTCTTTCATCTCACTCTTTCATCTTTACCTTATTTAACTTTATTTTATCTCCTTACTTTATTTTATTTTATTTTATTTTATTTTATTTTATCTTATCTCATTTTATTTTATCAGTTTGTGACTGATGCACATTGTTTTGATACGGTCAATTGACTAATCAATAACATTATATTACTACTACATTAAATCAGGGCAAAATCCTCACACCCCATTCATAAAGGATGTCACTACAATCTTCTAATTAGGGAGAAATACATATTCAAAGCATTTTTTTTCTTTCTTTTACCCTAAAATGGAATGAGAAAGTTTGAAAGAAGTGCAGAAGAAGCCACTTTTATTACAGTTATGGCATAACTTTTCTTCTGAAAGCCCGATGTCCCAGCCTCATGCTTTATGCATATTCCCATCCTTAGTCAGGTGTTTTGGTCACACAGGAAAATTTGCACAGTATCATAAGTGGTGCTTAATACTGAATACCTTAAGCATTTTGAAAGTTTGGGAAGGGATTGTCCTTTGAAAGCTTACATCTCTAGTAATTGGCATACAACTGCAAAAGTTCCACGCAAAATCTCTGCACAGAAACATCATAGTGAATTTTAAAAGGCCTTTCCTTTGTGCTGACATTACACATCTTTAAAGTTTTTGTTTTTGTTTTTTTAAAATGCACACCACAGAGCTTTCTTGCCTTCTGCAAAACCTCTAAACTTGGGGGTTCATTAAATTCCACCACAAATGCATTGAACACACTGAAGATAGTGGTAATGTTTACTGGAAGGATTCTGATGCGGGAGTTGAAAACATTTTGCAATTGTTTGTCTTTGCCATAAATTACTTTGGCCAAGTTCATCTGGGGGAAAAAATGAAAATAATATTGTTATGCCCAGTAGATTTTGCCTGAAGAACACAACTGAATTGGAGATGGCTCATATATCATAAATAAAGTACACAACACCTAACCCTATCGATGAAGCTGTTAATCAATGCCTTCTTCTAGGATGCCTTTCCAACTTTTTGGTGTAGATTGCAGCCCTTGGATTTAATGGAGACCAGTGACTAATCAAGCCTGAACCTGGTTATCCTTTCAGGATCAGACAAGGGCATAAACCACAGTAGATGCATCATAAAGGTCTATCTGGAATCATAGCAGCAGGTGGTAAGAGTAGTTTTGCACACCTCATTATTAACTAGATCTATGAATATATAGAACAATTTTCCAGTAAGTTAATGTATTAGTTGTCAAGAGGTGACAAGCTCTAGAACAGTCTTTTTTTTTTTAATCCATTCAATCATGTCCAATTCTTGGAGACTGCCTGGAGAAGCCCCTGCAGTTTTCTTGGCAAGGTTTTTCGGAAGTGGTTTGCCATTGCCTGCTGGGAGTCAGCGACTGGCCCAAGGTCACCCAGCTGGCTTTGCCCAAGGCGGGACTAGAACTCCCAGTCTCCAAGTTTCTAGCCTGGTGCCTTAACCACGACACCAACCTGGCTCTCTTGTACAGTCTTTACTTAGTCATAATTTACAGAATAACAATACAAAAAAACCCAGTTGACTGGGTTCCCATATCATCCTAAACTAAAACTTATCAAACAAGACTATACCTTAGCATGATCTGTGATGCAGGCCAGATTGTTCTCACATTTGAAAGGTTTCAAAAAATCCTTACTGGTGGTGATGGTACAGGGAGGCATTTCCAATAACAGTTCTAAATTCCATAGAACACAGGAGATGACTCCATTAAAACATCTTACAACACTGAAAAATGTTTTTTGGAAGTCGTTCCCCCCCTTTTCCAAAATGCCCTGACTTTGGATTAGTTATTATTGGCAGCCTTTATTTATTAAGGTTTGTTAGTGGCAACAGCATGCTTTTGACTTATTTCCCACTACATTTTGCATTACCCGAGACTCTGGAATCAAAATACACATTTCTCCAAAGCAAAAGGATAGTAATCTAATCTAATCAGCCTACCACATGAAGTCAAGGATCTTTGTCTACCAATTATGATGTAGCATTTGCTCCTGGCCCCGTTGTGTCAACCTTACAAGCTATGGACGCTGCTTCTTTCTCACACAGATAAGCTTTCACAAGGTGATCTGCAAATCATGTCAAGCAAGAATAAGGATGTGCAGAGGCTGATGGACAAGACCTGGTTACCTTTCCTGGAAGACTTGCAATAACTAAGTCCCAGGGCTCTTGAAAAAAGAGAAATCCTGCCTCTAAGAAAATTCCAATATACCAGCAACGTATTAGATGCAAAAGACTGAGGGGTATGTGTGTGTGTGTGCGCGTGCGTTTGTGTGTGTGTGTTTTCCCCTTATTTACTTATATGCAAGTCAGGATTTTTAAAAGTAACAAACTAAGAGGACGGCTATATGGTAGAGGGAGGATAATAATAATGAATGCGCCACATCAATTTATTTATGTTAGCATGCTGTGTTGGCTCATTAACAAATTGCCTAATCAAGCCTTCTAGAAGCACTTAATCCAATGCATTCTGCCTTGTTTCACAAACCATGACTAAAGCAAACTATGGCTTAGTATGAAGTACAAATCCATCTCTTTAAAAGCAATGCCGGTAATTTACTCCAAATGATAGTCTGTCTTAACTAGTAATAGCAACATATTTAACCCAGAGTACAATGTGTAAATCTGGACTTAATTGGGAAAAAAAAGGCAGGGGAAAGGGACTGATATATAGGAAAATATGCATACGGATTTGCTATTCTTTGTACGTTTCCTAAATTTTTAGTGATTAAATGCTGAGGGCAGACGTTTGAGATGCTGCTCACTCAGGTGCCAACAGGGTGTGGAAATTTCAGTCTGGCATAGCATAGGATTACATCATACTCTTTGAGATGTCTTCATTCCCCTTGTTCCAGCAAGAAAAGCAGCAACATTCAGCTGTGTCTTAAATTGGGCCTTAGCCAAAATTCTGTAGCAGTTCTACCCCTGACTCTGATTTGTTGGTTCTGTGATTTCCAGCAGCATCATGGAAAAGGCACAGAACAAGCTCCAGCATTTATAATTCAGAACTACCTAGACTGATTTTTATTTTTTTATTTATATTTGGTTCTTTTGAGTCAGTTTTTGACTCCGGGTGACTGCCTGGACAAGTCCCTGCAGTTTTCTTGGCAAGATTTTGGAAGTGGTTTGCCATTGCCTGCTTCCCAAGGCTGAGAGATGGGGACCGGCCCAAGGTCTGGCTTCATGCCTAAGGCAGGACTAGAACTCCCAGTCTCCCGGTTTCTAGCCTGATGCCTTGACCATGACACTAAACTGGCTGATGCCAACCAATTATTTTAGGTGTCACCTCCCATGACTGTGGGGAAGTTTTGGAGGATGTCCCTCACTATATGCCTCTCTGTATGCATTCATGCATGGTTACTTTGCTTTGGTGGCACTCCCACTGGGTGGCACTCCCACTGCATAGGTTGCCCTATGCATGCACACACATACACAGCCAACAAAGACAGGCTTTGATGCCTCTGCCCAAACCTTCAAGAGAATGCCAGTGCTTTGGCACTTTCAAGGGGGTGCATTATGGAGCATCTTTTTTAAAGACTTTGCATGGCCTTAACAGCCAGTTCTAGGCCCGCCTTAGGCATGAAAGCCGGCTGGGTGCCCTTGGGCCAGTCCGTCTCTCTCAGCCCAAGAGCCAATCAGGCGTGGTATGAGAGTTCTAGTCCCGCCTTGGGCATGAAAGCCGGCTGGGTGCCCTTGGGCCAGTCCCTCTCTCTCAGCCCAAGAGCCAATCAGGGGTGGTATGAGAGTTCTAGTCCCGCCTTAGACATGAGAGCCTGCTGGGTGCCCTTGGGCCAGTCCCTCTCTCTCAGCCCAAGAGCCAATCAGGGGTGGTATGAGAGTTCTAGTCCCGCCTTAGACATGAGAGCCTGCTGGGTGACCTTGGGCCAGGCCCTCTCTCTCAGCCCAACCCACCTCTCAGGGTTATTGTTGTGGGGAAAATAGGAGGAGGAAGGAGTATTAGGTACGCTCGCTGCCTTGAGTTATTTATAAAAATAATAAAGGCGGGATAAAAACTAAATAAACGAACAAACTTGTCTAGGCAGTCTCTGAGAATCGGACATGATTGAATGGATTAAAAAAAAAACAGCAAATAGGAAAGGATGGTGAAAGTTGTACAGTATTCCAAAATATCTCAAAGACCCAGGGTTGCTGACCCTTATCATAAAAAAATACATATGCAATTTGGTAAAACAGTCAAGGGGGTTGGGGAGTGTTCTACCAAAAAGTAGTTCTGTTAAGAGCTTCATGCATTTTTCATGCAACCAGTTTTACTTTAATTATTATTACAAAAACAGTAGTGTCACAAAATGACTACATTCATTAAAACACAAACAGTTCAAAAAATTTGTAAAGCCTGTTGATCAACTTGTAGTTGGTTCTAATAAAACAATTAAAAAGAAAACATGCCTTCCAAAATGTCTTTATGGGTTCTGTTCTACCTCTCAAATAATTATAAAATGTTTGTGCTACAGTGCTTAATTGTTACATACTCTCATTTGAAGGATGAACAGCATGACTTTCGTAGAATATATTAAAATATATTAGAATGTATTTGCAGCTTCTGTAACTACAAGGATGGGTAACAATTAAAAAAAAATTAAGCAATCTGAGAGTATCAGGTTCAACTATGAACAAAAGAGGAAAAATATTTTCCTGAAATTTATAAATTATCAAACTATCATTTGATCTTTTAAAAAGAGGGATGTGTCAAGCAGGTCAACCAATTAAACAACCAATATTTACATTATCACTTGGCCATCTGGCTGATTAGCAGAACTATTTTTAATGAGCTCATTTTGTTTATGAAAGATAGGATTTTGTACCACACATCCCTCTGCTCGAAAGACACACACGCACACACACACACACACAGACATCAGAACCATTAATAGCTGAAAGTATCCAGTGTTATGAAAGGAAGACAAATGAATATTTACTACAACCAACTAAATATTTTATCAAGTACAAAAGGTCTGCTCAGTTAAAACTCTCCATTATGATCTTGTGGAGGTGAAAGGCGGGGGGAGGGAAGGACTCCATTTATGCACAAGGATGTAGTGGTGTCATGCCATCTCTGCCACCATTTTCAAATGTTTCCATGGCAACATGAGACAACTCAGGAAAATGCAATCCATAGTTCACATCCAGCACTTAGCCTTTTTTCAAAAAATTACTTCAGATGGATAGAAGCCTTAACTGTCTGAAAACATTTCTAAACATAGGTCCCTCAAACTGACACTAATGACTAAGTCCTAGAACCTAAGTTGAGCACCCCTCTTTGCCTCCTCTTGCCTATTTTCATGTGAGCTCTTTGTGCATATCCAAGACAGCGTGTAAGATTCAATGATATAGTTCTTCCTCTGCTTAACTGTAAGCACTATTCAAATTTCAGCTGTGTCTGCCCTTTTAATTAACCTCATGGAGAACCAACATATTATTAGGCTGATATGACTCCAGAGAACTGGATGGTGTTTCGGCTCAATCTTTTTACCATCCATGAAAAATGGAAGACCGGATTGCTGCATCTTTCATTTTGCTTTTGTATTGGGTACAATTTCTGGCAAAGAAGAGGAGAAGCTTCCTCTGAATAAAGCGTATCTGAAGAATACGTTCTCAGATAAGGCACTAGATCTACACCCCATCTATATTTCAAAGATACGATTGTTCTTTGGATTTTGGACTTCTCCAAATTCTGCAAGGCAGTTTGTCAGCTGAGAATACAATGGACGGAGTTGGGTAACAAGAGACATGGTTTTCCATAAATCAATATACATATAAAAACATAAACTTCAGGATTAAACGTATTTAGAATTATACATTTTGTAAGACAGTATCTCAACAGCATGCATCTATTTAACTGAATGTTCACACATTTTTTCTTAAATTAAAAAAATTGCAGAAAGAGCCAGAAATAGGATGGAATGGAATGAATGTGCATGTGACTCATTGCAACAGGCAAGACTTGTCTGTCCATTTTTGCCTGTAAGTTTGTATTTAGCACATGGAGTTTATTCTAATAAACATTTACAAATCTTCCTGGTTCCTACTTCCCTATCTTTGTGTGTTGTAAGCTATTCTGGGAAAATCTGGTTTTGGGGAAAATTTAAAAGTAAATGAAGATGCATTGTTGGTTTTGTTCACAGATCACATTCGTGCCCATTATTAGTTGACGTCCTTCCAAATTTGGCTTCATGCTACGAAGTTGACATGGAGAATTACCCTACACCATGTCTTCACCATGTCTTCTTTTTCATGACAGGTGCTGATCTTTATTTTCTTTAGCCTAGACTTTGAGCCAAAAATCATTAATATGGAATATATAGATTAAACCCTTGGCTTCAGTTAGGAAGACCTTGGTGTCTTTTGTCATAAAACTGTGAAACTAATTCACCAATTTTGGGCCAGACACTGATAGTACCAATTGGCAGATAAATGGTCCTGTATTTTTTCATTCAATAAAAGAGAACTTATCAACTCTTTCAAAGGAGAACAGAATTTGGGTGATGATTCTTCTGGGAAGTTCCTGTGTTTATTTGTTGGCAGGGTGGCCAAAGATGGTGTGTATTACTTGTCTCTTTGTACAACTTTTCTTCCCAAGATACAGCATCAGATGGGTACTCCTTCTTGCAGCAGGTTTTTTTCAAATAGTGGTGGTGCTGTTATCATTAAAGTGGGTCCTATTCTTGAGAATGTGATAAAAATGTCCCTTTTCCCTGGAGAAATTTGGCAAAAAAGATGATTCAGGTTCTCTCACTACACACTTGGTGTAGAACACCTGTGTGTCTCAAAGCCTTATCTAGTCTGTTCTGCATCACAGGGACCTATTGAAGAACAAGAGATCATGCATTTCATGTATGGCCATCTGAAACCCTTTTAAGGAATTGAGGGATGTAAGTGTACATGGTTTAAGGTATCAAATACTTTTAACTTTTTAATTTTTAATTTAGAGCTTGTTTTACGTTTAAATTACTGTTTGTCAGATGATCATTCTCAAGACAGTATGAACAGGTATATTTTTAAAAAAATAAAAACTATATCATTTTGATTGATTTCTCAAGAGGAAGCAATAAATGTAATTATTTAATAATCAAATTCATTATGGTAATCATTGTCCTTCCATCAGGCTGCAGCTAAGGGAGGAACAGGTTTTTTCCCTTAATAACTTCTCCTTAACTCTTCTGAGTAACCAAGTCAAGGCCTTTACCTGATTTCATGCATCTTTCGGTGGTGGTGGTGGTGGTGGTGGTGTGGGGGGCATACTCAGAATGAGTATCTGAATCTTCCTTTCCAGTACCTGCTTTCTCTTCCTTTCTCATCCTTGCTTTTGCAGTCTTTTTGATTCATGTCTTTGGGCAAGAAGTGCTTTGTTTATACCTTGCTCAAGTAAGCCACCCTGAAAATCTTTTCAAGTGAATAATTTCTCTGTATCCACTTTAATGATCAAATAAGTAAGTAAGTTAATCTTCTTAGAGGCCTTTGCAAGGAATTAGGCTATTGGCCACAGGAAGGCCCTGAAAGGGATTATGTGGGGTCAGGTCATATCTGGTGACTGGAATTAGGCTAACACCTTCCCCAGGTGCATAGCTGAAAGAAACCAAAAAAGTCCATGCCATCTGCAATCCAACATCTGCTATCCTGGTTTCCCAGCTGACAGCTTAAGACTCTTCTGCCCTTATCCAAGCTATCAGATCTTTAATGCACTGCCCTTAGAGTTGCATATGAAGTTAGAATCTGCTTAAAACTCATATGGGCATCCTTCTTCTTATCCCCCTCCATCATCCAACTGTTTCCTGCTTCAGGCTCAACCTTATCATCCTAATTATTGCTTTATTATGTTATAGTCTTCTTTTTCATTCACCTTGGACAAAGACATTTGAAAAAAGGTTAGAGACCTATTCCACAATGGGCGTCTTTGGATGTTAATATATTGAAACAAATCTCTTGTTACCTTTACTGACAGCCAGAATGAAAAGAGGTGAGGCAGCCCTAAACTCCATGGTTTCTGCAATAAAAAAAAAATGGGTAAAAAGTGGAGCGAGAATATCCCTACATTATCTTTGCCTTAGAATGAACGGCTAGGCATTTTTTTTTCTTTTACTTTGTTATAGCTTGAGTCAACTCCCAGGGGAATATGGGGTCTCAACTTTTATAGCTAGCTAGCTGTTGCTCTTCCATCATTACAAAACACCAAATATCTGTAAATATATCAGTACTACAGTTTGCATGTTAGCTTCAGCTTTTGTTTTGTTTAGGGTTTTTTGGTGCCTTTGAGTTGGTGGTGACTCCTGGTGACACCAGGACAGGTCTCTGCAGTTTCCTTGACAAGGTTTTTCAGAAGTGGTTTGCCATTGCCTCCTTTCTAGGGTGGAGAGGAAGTAAGTGGCTGGCCAGCTGGATTCCATGCCTAAGGCAGGACTAGAACTCACAGTCTCCCGTTTCTAGCCTGGTGCCTTAGCCACTGCCTCAAACTGCCTCTCGATGCAAATTAAGCAAGGACATTTGCAGTATATTTTATACTCTTTTTTGTTTAGGAAACATGTTGTTCTTTCTGCTCCCTTCCCTGCCTTTTCAAGCATTAATGTGCATATTTTGTTTTGTTACTGTTGCTGTTGTTTGCTCTTACTTAGAAAATAGGCAGGAAATTGTGATTTTAAGAGGTGATGTTTTGCCAGCAAATGTCAATGGCATCATCTCAGAAGGCTGCAAAAAACAAAACAAAAAAGGTAGGGGGAGACTGGGGTTGTGGACAGCCTGCACCAGAAAAGATGTCTGCAATTTAGTGGCCTTCCTCCAGACATAAGCAAACCATTTTCTTATAATGTTGGCCGATTTGCTATTTAATTGATAAATATAGTCATTTATGTGTGTACTATTTTTATTGCCTTTAAGAATGCGGGGGGGGGGGGCTCTTGTGATAGTTTATTCCATAGAGGTCTGTAAGGCTTCATTATGCATCGGAATGTGTGTGTGTGTGTGTAATTTTGATACACACACATACATATATTTGTATTATGTGTGTGTGTGTGTGTGTGTATGCATATACACAATATATATATATATACTATATATATACACACACACACATGCATGTATATATGCACACACTGTAATTCTGATACACACCCACACTCACACCCACATATATATACCCCCAAACATACTGGGTGTGTATGTGTGTGTAGTCAGACAAAGAAACACAGAAACAGTTGAGATACATTTCTTGCTATCTTTTAACGCATTACCCTAGATTTCTTAAAAGAGAAAAAGATGCAAACCTTTAAACACTCAGTGAATCCTGAATTATTAAAGATAAAAGGGTACTTCGGTAAATTTATTATCATGTTGGAGAGAATCATCATTGGAGATGTCTGGATTAAGCTCTTATCTTTGTAAATGGCCCCCTCAACACTGAGGTAAATTTCAAGATGCACGGCCATAAACTGCCAGACGCAGCACCACTTTTATAGTGCTTTGTTCTCAATATCATTAACTATCATTTCTCTGCGCAGTCAACAACCCTGCTGGAGAAAAATGGGTCAGACATCATCCTTGCTTTTCATTTGGCCAGTGAGGGAAGCTCAGTAGAGGAAATGGGTGGAACAGACCCCAGGAACTTTGTACTGCTGCACAATGGAGGTGCTGGATTTTAATTCCTGTCCGCCACAGCCAGCACCCCGAATGAGAAAGAAATGTGTGAGGACTAGACCTCTTTGGGTCTGAGAGAGAGCTGAAGATGCCCTGGTCACAGAGCCTGCCAGCCTCACGAGGTAGACCAGACCAGGAAATCAACCCCTCAGGAAAGCTGAAGCTACTTTTATTGAGATGGGCTGTAATAACAGAATCTTGAAAGTCTGATTGTGCAGCACCTTCTCCTCCTCCTTATACTCCAGTGAATTAGGAAGGTGTCTGCCTGGGCCGCCTCTGAATTAAATCTTGTTCTGGACTTAAAAATGCTTCAGTCCCTTTTGTCTGGGAAATGGTCCCTGCGTATTGTCATCAAGGTCATCTTCCTTCCTCTCTGCAGTGGCTCATCTCTCTAGTAAGGGACCTTCTCTTATGTTGCCTATAGGCTATAAAACCTGCTTCCTCAGGGTCAGGTTTGGTCTCTGCTTTCTGAGTGTTCAGAGGCACGTCCCTTTCACGAGGCTGTTGGAATTATTTGATGTTCATTTACATTTTAAATGTGTTTGGATTGTTTTTTTTTAGTTCCGCTAGCCACCTTGAATACTTGCTTGCAGTTCAAAAGGATTTTTTGCCGCCCCTCCCCTTAATCATTTTGTTTGCGCACCTCATATTTGTTAGGCTGAGCTTCCTGGAACTGCAACAATATGTGAACTGGAAGTTGTTAGTGGCACTGAGTTCCAGATTGCAAAATATGTCCAGTTTCTCTGAACTGATATACAGAACTCGCTATGGAACCAGTGAAATCTGACTTAAGTGACCATATGCAGTTGGTGTTCAGAATGGAGAACTGATTTTTAAAATTGAATTTGGCACACACGCACACACCCCCCCCCCCCCGTGTCATGGTGCCTTTGTGCAGTGCACAACTTGCACACCTGCTTGTGGTGGCCCTGGCTTCTTGGGTAGGAAGACAAAGAATAAATAGAATAAATGCCCATAGTTTATAATGGTAGGCGGATGGTTCCAGACATAGAACTTTCCTAGCTTTCTCCAGAAATAATATGAAAGAAATGTTCTACCATGTGCAGTGACATTTAACATGACTGAAAGACCAGAAGATGATTGATTGATTGATTGATTGATTGATAGAAATGAAAATGTTCCACCAAAGCAAGATTCAGTTCCAAACAAGCTGTAATCTTTATTAAAGGATGGAAGGTAGATAGACCTGGGGATCAAAACTGCCCAATATTTGCCACAAAGGAATGGAGTAGTGAGTCACCGGCTAAATTAAAGCTTCCAGAAGACAAATTTGGTGAATGATAGGCTTGGTCAAACTTAACAGCTGAGAAATCTCTAAATGGGGAAAGCTTTAATGCACTACAATCTGTTTCAGGAGGAGAGGGGGCAAATCTATGCAAATCTATCAAGGATATTGTTTATTTCCCCTAAGGCAGTCTTGAGGCTTGAAGTTAACATGCCAAGTATTAAGGGTCAGGCCTGGACCAGAATTCTAATCTCAGAATCATGTTCAACCCTCTAAGCCTGATGCCTCTGCTGTTGTCAGACAGCTACCAGTCTCATTGGTACCATACCTATATAGAACTTTGCAGTCTTGGCCTCTACCCTGAATATTTAGGCCAACTAACCCTGGAGAATGCCAAATCAATAGTAAAAGAAAGAATTAGGGACATTGATCGCCAACATGATTATCACCAGTGCTCCTGAATTCTATTGCCAAATGTTAGATAGCCACGAACCCTCTTCTGCAGGGTATCTATACAATCTAAGCAAATATGGATGGCTCTTTTCCAGAGCCCGCTTTGATGCCCTCCCTTCATCACTGCTGGTGAGAAGATTTCATGGGACTTCTTATTCACAGATATTTTGCCCTTGTGGATCCAGGGAGGTGGAAACTCTTGCCTGTGTCCTTTTTATGATGCCCCAAGACATGGTTTGCTCTCCCCTATCATCTCTAAATTTGAAGGTCATCCTGATAGATTTTATGTTTATTTCTTTTTAAGGGATGCTGACTCTACACTCACACACCAGGTGGCCAAATATTTTTCTTGAGTTACATAACTGCGCAAAACTTTTAATTAGACAAGTTGTTTTACTGTTTTATTGTTTTCCTTTTTTCCTGATAATGAATTGTGGGACTAAACTATTTCTCTTCTTCTGTTGTAAAGTCTGGTCAAAGACTGTAATAAAGATATTTAGATATTTGAATTGTTTATCTGAGAACAGATGCCATTAAGATCTTGTCCAGATCTTCACCACCTTCACTTGTGCATTCAAACGTCTGAAGTGGGCTTTCATGCCAATGTTTCAGATAGATCTAAAGAGATCTAGGCATATTTCATCCAGTCTAGTAAACATTCGATAACACATTTCTCCAGAAGGTTGGTTCTTCTTCCCATATTTCTGGTTCAAAATCTCAGAATTTTGATTCAATTTTTAAGCTGTCCACATCGGGGAACACTGCCCTGTAACATTGGAAACCGATGAATGTTACTACGCAGTTCTCCCAACACTGAATGATCAACCCGACCTAAATTCATTTCCCCTGATGTTAAATTTTGGAAGAGAATAGGTTCTGCCTATGATACAAACCATGACACAGTGCAACTGAGAATGGTGAGCAGAAAACTTCATAAACCGACATACATGGTAACTATGGCTGGAATGGATTTGCCAGGTTAACTAAATGGTTAATGCAGTGTTACAAAACTCCATTCAGCCCAACCATATGACTAAAGACCCAGATATATTCCTGGAATTACTTGCCCATGGTGAATTTAATCATGGCTTATTCATGACATGCTAAATCATAAAGCTAATCACATGGGCTGGTTCACATAACATGGAAGGCTAATAAGGTGCTTGATTAATTTGTGGTTTGGCATGTTGTATGAACCTAGTTGATGGAAAATTATTAGGAACCCCAACAAAATTCAAGGTAATTGATTTTCCATGGACTTCTGCTGTGCATCGGTAAGAAAAATAAAGTAGGACAGAGGTAGGAGAAGAAATTAGGAAAAGGGGGAAAAAAGGAAAGAAGTATTTCAACAGGACAGGAAAACAGAGTTTTTTGGGGGGTGTTAATATAAGAGAGAAAAGCACATCCTATAACTTAACAATAGTGGGAGAAAGTTGAGTGATCAAAGAAAGAGACAAATATACAGTAGAACCTCAGTTTATGGACTAATTTAGGAGAAAGGGTGACTGTGAAAGTTGAATGTTGAATAAATACAAATTTACATCATAGTGTGAATTTACATTATTTGCATAATTGATGTGAGTGATGCTTCCTTTGCAAAATTTGATATCATTTGCCTCAATTTAGGTTATTTGCGCAATGAAGGTAATTTATCTCAGTTGCATCACTGTGTCATTTGCGTAATTATGCAATGATGCAAACTGACACAATTGACATACAGTACACAGTTACACAATTGATGGAAATCCCTTCAGTTGTCCAGACTGCTTTGGAAACGACAGATTTGAGCTGTTATTTGGGGATTAAGTCCAAACTAAATGTTGTCCATTGCATCTGTCAGCTGAATGGGAAAAAGGGAAATCAAGGTTTTACTGTATGAAAATCTTCAATAATCCACATTTGTGCTTAGCAGTAATTCAGAGCAAAAATCAACAACAACAACAAAATAAGGGCTAATGCAGTATCTATAGACTCCTCACAGTGTCCACCAAGCTTCCAATCCCAGCTTATTCTTTTTACAGATCCCATTCACAAATACTTATCTAGGTAGGTAAAGGGTAAAGGTTTCCCTTGACGTAAAGTCCAATCGAATCCGACTCTAGGGGGTGGTGCTCATCTCCGTTTCTAAGCCTTGGAGCCGGCGTTGTCATAGACACTTCCGGGTCATGTGGCCAGCATGACGACTTGGAACGCCGTTACCTTCCCGCCGAAGCGGTACCTATTGATCTACTCACATTTGCATGTTTTCGAACTGCTAGGTGAGCAGGAGCTGGGACGAGCAACGGGAGCTCACCCCACCGCGCGGTTTCGAACCGCCGACCTTCCGATCGGCAGCTCAGCGGTTTAACCCGCAGCGCCACCGCGTCCCATTATATTTAGGTAGTTTACTACAAAATATCTAGGTAGTTTACTACAAAACAGAACACTAGCTCACAGTATTGTATGTATTTGCACTGCATCTTAAAATCTACCGTCCTACTGTGATGGTAGGAAGCATCCCAAAAGGCAAATTTACTTCCTTTTCATGTGCTTCTGTGTGCTGTGACCACCTCACATGACTGTGACTTGCAACTTCCTGCCAGCTGCCCCATTGACTTTGCTTGTTGGAAGCTGGCACGGAAGGTTGCAAATTGTGATTGCGTGACCTTGGCCCGCTGCAACTGTCATAAATGCGTGCTGGTTGCCAAGCAGCCAAATCACGATTACGTGACCACGGGGATGTTGCGACAGCCGTAAGTATGAGGACCTGTCGTAACTGCTACTTATTCAGCGCTGTCATAAGTTTGATCAGTCATTGAATGAGTGGTTGTTAAACAAGGACCACCTGTAAGGCAAGGAAACAATAGCCATAGAAAAGAAAGGGAGAATGAAGAGCTTTTTTTACTTATTGCTCAAATAACAGGTCACCAACGTCTGGGGTTTGTTCACTTGGCTTCTGAAAAAGTAGCAGGAAAAGAGCTAAGCGAGTACACATGAAACAGGAAGTTCCACAGCTGGAGTACTATGTTTAAGACAACTTGCTTCTGTGGGCTCCATTGAGCACAAGCCAGAAGTGACAGACCAAGAGACTGAGTGGGTTTTCATTAAAAGCTTAATGGGAACATTTGGAACATGACCTGTAAAGAGAACACAGGTTTCCATTTTGGGATAGGCAGAAGTTTGGACAGACGTGCTATGCTCATACAGGGGGAAAAAATTCCAGGAACTTTTGAAAAGTTGGTGAGGGCTTCGGTTTTGGATTCTTTGTTTGTCTGTCTGTTTGTTTGTTTAATTTTTTTGCTTTCAACATTTCCTCCTGAGTTACTACAGATTATTTCTGCCGACTGTTGAAAACTCACACTTCCTTGGTAGCAAGCCAACGATGAGTTCTAAGCCCACCCCCTCTCCCCAGAGATTCTGTCCGCCTCTTCCCCTTGTGATTAATAGCTTGAATAGGATATCTGCCTTCTATCCCATTAGGGGTAATTGCTTAGGTCTGACACTCTGAAACAAGTCTCTCCCCCCCACCCCAACCCCTGTGCAACAACAGCCGAGATTGACTAGACCCCGGGAGTGTTGCAGGGCAAGAGTGAGACACGTTTTTGCTGAAAACGGGTTTGCATTGTCTTGCATAAAGCTCACAGGCATGCATGCCTATAAATAGGTGCCCCCCCTCTACTAAACTGTTCAGCCACAGGCTCATCATTTGTAGACTGAATGATGACCTAGCTTTGATATTTTCCATATAAAACTAACTATGCACATTGACGTTGCCCATTTTCAGGTGTTTAGAGCAGTGTTTCTCAACCTTGGGAAAGTTAAGATGCATGGACTTCAATTCCCAGAATTCCCCAGCCAGCATGCTGGCTGGGGAATTCTGGGAGCTGAAGTCCATGCATCTTAAAGTTCTCAAGGTTGAGAAACACTGGGTTAGAGTGAATACCAATTTCTCTTCGGTGAGAGAGCTGAGATGCAGGTAGCAACATAGATGTTTGAGAGGGTAAATCTTCCCCTCCTCTTCACCAGTGAAAATGAATAAAAAATAAAGGTGTCAGAAAAATAAGGGTGGAGGAATTCAGAAATAAGCCCCCAGGATTAGGATGATAAAATGGGTTATTCTAAGCAGTTCCATACCATGCATTGCCAATTTTTTGTTCTTTAGTTTTAAATTGGCTAGTCTGTGAGTTTGTGTGTATGTGTTTTCATGCTGCCACCTGTTCAGTACAGCTCTTCTGGCTCAGAATTATAGCAACAATTAAGATTAAAACACACACACACAGACACACACAATCCTTTAAAACTACCCCACAGCTGTTTCATTTTAGTTGTGAGTGCCAGCATAGAGAAAAGCGTGAACCTCTAACCATATTTTAGTATAGCTTGTTGTGTCAGTTCAGCCCAAGTAGTTAGCTGATGATTCAATATACTGTGCGGAGCTAGAAAACGGGATTAATTGAGTAATCCATGGTTAGATTAACCCCAGGTAAATACACTACACAAGCTACAGTCAAATTCTGTAGCTCTTTCAGAAAGTTATCCATACTTAACTTTTGAAGAACCTCTGGAGCAACCTTCTCCATCTGGGCATCTCTGGTGGCTTCCTTTCATTACATGTACCTCTACCTAACAGTCTGTTCTGTCTAGCGGTTGGCTGCCAAGCTAACCAGGAACAAGTCCAGGAATACAGAATCAATAAACAGCCCAAGGCTCATACAGAAGTTTCAAGCAGGTGGTTAGGCATGAGAAAGGCAGCCTCCAAAAACTGAGTCCAAGGTCAATCCAGGAGCCAAAGTAACAGGAACAAAAATAAAGAAACACAATCAGGAGGCATTAGCAAGATGTTGACTGCTTCATAGGGCACCTTAAACTTAAATGCCATTGTCATTTTGAAGCACAGTTTTTGTAATACTCAATTAGCATTAAATTAGTGACCTTTTCTTTGATCAAAAAGCCAAGACCCTCTCTAAGGTTGTTCCCATACTCCAGAGTCCAGCTATTGAATCCTTTCTTCTACCAAATCCTGAATCCACCCAAAGTGCTTTGTACCTTTATAATGTTCAGATGGAGTCAAGAACTATCCTTTATCTCAGACGCCCAGCAAGAACAGCCCTGGGTTCAGCCTATGGCTTGCTTTTCCTAGTGGTCTTCCACTCTGAAGCCATTCTGGACCTGAGTTCTTCTTACTCTTTATCTTTATCCTTGCACTGTCCCTGGCTGACCCACTGTCTATGGCAAACAGTAAGTTCCCTGCACAGACAGAAATGCTCCTCCTAGCAAAATATCTTTTGTGACTTTCCAATGCAATTTTTCTGCTGAGAACTCAATACGTTTCCTTCCTTGGTTAGCCATGACTTGGAGACATTGACTTTGTTCAGGCCTACATGCCTCTAAATTCCATGAAGCCTTGCCTTGCAGTGAGATTATCATGCTGTATGCTATATGAATTTTGGATTCTAAATTAATTAGCTTACTCATTTGGTATATACTTTTGTTTTCTGGGCAGAGGGATTCTGATCTTCCATTCCTCCAGAAACTGATTCACTGAAGACTTTTTCTAAGATTAAGTTCCATAACTGGAGCCTGCAGATAGATTCAGCTTTTATTTTTCTGAGAAATTTCCTCTCTTTAATTTTCTCATTACAGGTAATCCTCGCTTAATGACCACAATTGGGACCAGAATTTTGGTTGCTAAGTGAAGTAGTCATTAGGCGAATTTGACCCAATTTCATGACCTTTTTTGCAATGGTCGTTAAGCAAATCACACAGTTCCCCATTGATTTTGCTTGCCAGAACTTGGTGAGGAAGGTCAAAAATGGCAATCACATGACCACAGGACACTGAGACAGTCATAAATGCAAACTGGTTGCAAAGTGCCCAAATTGTGATCACATGACTGTGGGGACATTGCAATGGTTGTAAGTATGAGGACCGGTCGTAAGTTGGTTTTTTGAGTACCGTTGTAAGTCCAAACCATCACTAAACAAATGGCTGTTAAGCGAGGACTACCTGTATATGCTACCAAATGTAGATGCATCAATTTACCCTAACCCTCTACACATTCATTCCTGGACATCATCAAAATATTGCACTAAAGAGTTTTAATATCGCCATACATACAATCATGACAAGATTCTTTAAAAACAATCATTGGAGAACAAACAAATAATGTGAAAGAACAGCTGTGCATACAAAGTGCCCAATACCACATTCAGAAAAGAGGATCTTGAGAATATGGGTTTCATAATAATACAAAAATTCAGAAATTCCCAGTATCAATTGGAAAAAATAATAGAGGATGAGGGTTTTCAAGGCAGGGATGTAAACGTACTCCATCACAGATTTCTACAGAAGTGAATGAATGTGATCTGTGAAAATGCTACAATGGAGTCCTCTAATATCTGATATTTTCTGGTTAAAAATCCACATAAAACAGAATGTATTTATGAAATTAGTGTAAAAGAATGCATAAATAAGAAATTTTCATACAAAAATATCATGTGTTTAAAAGTGTACATTGGGGAGGCATTACATTGATGAAATTTACGGTATATTAAATAACTAGTGCATTAGAGAAGTATAGAAAACATTAATAAAACTTGAACAGAAAAGTTCTACACATTAGGGATAGACTAATTGATGTTGAATTTTGACACAAAGTAGCTAGACCAGAAGAATTCCTCATTAATACAAACACTAACCTGGAATGGATTTATATGACTATGCATGGTCCCCCAGCCTCAGTGGACCCATTCTTACACAGGAAGAAGAAAAGACAAGAGGCTAACATTTTGGATTGTCTAAAGAGGATTCTTACTCATCATAGGTGACCCAGAAACTAGATCACCTTACATTAAATGAAAAACATTTGAAAAATGTGATGCATTAAATTACACTCACACCCACCAATGATCCCATTTTCTCTTTCTACCTTATCTCTCCCCATGGATTTAGCTCCAGAAGAAATAGCAAACATTAGCACAGATTTCTGAATCTTTCTTTAAGGCTTCTTGGAGCAAAAGTGGTTAACACACCAAATTATTTCCATAGTAATAGATGTGATGGAAATAGCTTTTATTCACATCATAACAAAAGCAGTTCTGTATTCAACCACTATGCATTATGTAAATAATAATAATAATAGTAATAGTAATAGTAATAATAATAATAATGCAAGCTACATGCTTAACATGGAATCCTATTCAGCCAGTGGAACTACACAGGGTAATAATACGCCTGGCTTTAAAGCAAAACTAATCTACTTGATTATTAAATTTAAATGTGATACAGTTTGAAAATGATATGTAAAATAAGATTCTTCTGTAGTGGTAAATGTCAAACCTGGAAAATTATATGCAATATAATGTACAAAATCAATGTCACTATGTCTTTCCACTCCAGTTTGATCAGTTCATTAAAAGAGGTATTAGAACCGAGAAGCAAATTTTTACAGTCACTGTGGTATAATAATTCATCACAAATATTTTATATGCTTGTCATCAGTGGATTAAAATTATAGGGTGGGGGATGGGAATGGCAGATTTGCGGTGCCACATGGCCCAGGATCCTTTAGCATCTGTCCCAAATGTGGCCATGGAATTATTTGACCCTTGATTTTGATTTCACTCACTTTTTCCAAATCAAGTCAAATTGTCAAATCACTTCATTTAGATCAGAGCTCCTAACCCTGCCCCATCTCATTAGGCTGCCAAAACTGGCTGGCACAAACAACCCAAGACTGGTGAAGTTATTTTTCTGAGGGAGGAAAGATACGGCAAATCCTAGCAAAGCACTCACTTGAGAAGATGCTCAAAGAATGAAGGGGAAAATCACTTTATGCCCACCTGTGCAATACGTCTTTGGAAACTTAGCACCATCATTTCTTCCCGTGTAACCTCAACACTCACCTTCACCCCAAATCTGTATGACTCCTAGACATCAAAAATGCCACCTTTTGTTCTGGTGCAAAGTCTGCAGTTTGCTCAACCTGTTGCAATCATAGCCTAACCCTACTGCATAGAACAACCATTGCCTCCTCCTTGACCTCCTAAGGACACCTGCTGAACCACAGAGGCAAGCAGAAGCTGTAACAGAAGAACATTTTCTTCAAATATAATTCTCTTTTGAATTAGTTTACGCATTTCTCAATTTCTACTGGCAGCCCTAGTAATTTTTTAATTGAACTATGATTAACAAACACTATCAAATAACTAAATAACATAAATCCATGATGTATAGAGGGAAAAGTTATAGAAAATGCATGAAATCTACTAAAATGTAAGTAAAGAAACAGGTGTTATACATGTTCAAGTTTACCAATACTGTATCTAGTAATCAACACTACAAGAAATTAGTGGCAGCCCTAGTAATTAACATTATGATAAATACTAAATTCTTCATGGTTTTCACACAGGCAAATAATTCTATAGTATTACATCCCTCTGAAACCCCTGTGCCCCTGGTAAAGAAGATAAATCACACTGGAATCTCACTGAAATTAATTGGTATTTTAATAGAATTGATATTTTTTATTTGTTCCGGATTGCTATTTGTACATCTCTCATTTCTGATCGATCGATCAATCAATCCTCACCATTCTAATTGTTCTTTAAGCAATATTTTCCAACTTTTAAAATTCTACTTATTTATTTAATTCAGACTTGGCGCCGCCCAACTGCAGATCAACTCTGGGAAGTTCATAATATAATAAACAATAAAAACACAAACAAGACGGGATCCAGTCACTCTATAGATAAACATAGGGGGAAAAAGATGCTCCATCCATAGGCTCCATCCATCTTATATACAGCATTTTAAATAAACAAGACCCAGTTATTGCATAAGCAGATTTCTTGATCTCTTGAGAATGGATTTCTTTTTCTGAACAAAACCACCTTTAAAGATGGTTTAAAATTAATGGAGTGATCCAAGGAATAGATCTGTTCTATGTAAGTAACGTGGCCAATTTTACCAAAGTACTTTTGAATTCCTTCAAGATTTCTTCATGCGCGCGCACACACGCACACACGAGAATAGTATAGGATAGTGTTAGGATAGCATATCCGATATGCCCTACTTCTGAAGATTTTAAGTTTAGCTTTAGCTAAAATGAAGCCACAAAACCACAGTAGTTAGAGCCTCATTTTGAAAATGCTCTTGTGCCTTATTGTGTCTTTCAGCTTCCCTTAAAATTCCTCATGTTCTTCCCACCGGGTGAGACTCTTCACTTTGCCTTATGATTCTGCCTGAGGTCAATTTCTATTCTTACTGTAGAGATTATAATGTGCTTTAATGTTTGCATGCACTGCAATTTTGATGTTTCCAAGAGGATTAAAATCTTACGGGGTTTTTAATCACCCTTTCCCCCAGCCTGGCATCTTCTATCCAGCTTTGATTTTCTGTTCTTATGGAGGACTACCGGTATTATCAAGGGAATTATTAGGGAAAGAGTATCATTTCAGGCACTTGGAGTGAGATAGCCCTAATCTAGCCTTATTGCTTGCAGACAAAAGGATTGGATCTAGTAGCACCCCCTGTAATAAATCTCTGTCAACCCATGAAGGAAATTACCTGTCAGAATCATTGCGGTCCAGATCCTGTGATTAAAAACAAACTTATTAGAGCCTCAAGGGTAGAACTGGGGAGCTACATAAAGCCACTTTCAATTTGTTTTTTTTTCCCCTTCTCTCTCTCTCTCTCTTATTAATTCTGTGGCCAACAGCAAACTCTACATATAGTAGAAAGAGAGGGAGAGAACATATATAAGGTAATTTATAAAACCAGTTGGATGAGTAGCCAAAGGTAAGAAGAGGAAATCTTCAAAACTGCCAACATTCCATGAACTTGCTTTTTCTTTATTAAGATATCCATTCAATACTTGAAAGAAAAACATGAATGTATAGGTCTTTAAATAGTACGGAAGCTGAAATGGTACATTTTAGGTAGCATTTGCTTCTTTGTCCCCCGCTCCCCCAGAATATTTTAAGTTTTATTGTGAGTAACCTTGAAGCATAGTCACTTTTATTTCAGTCACTGACCAGCAAGATTTACATTCAATACTAAAATTAAAGCCACCCCATCATGCTGACAGTTTAATGTTTGTACTATAAGAATAACTAGGGTTTAAGGCAAGATTTCTCAACCAGGGGTCTGTGGCACTCTAGGGTTCTGCAAGAGGTCACTAGGGGTTCCCTGGGAGATCAAGATTTAAAAAAAATATTTCAAATTTGGGCAACTTCACATTAAAGAGGTAAGTTTATTTCTTTATTTTTGCTTTAAGAGCGCCATTCATGCATCTATGCAGGCCTATCCATGAAACAAATATAATAATTTTGCAACTTCTGGCCTATATTTGAGCCTGAATGTGCAGAGGTTCCCCGAGGCCTGAAAAATATTTCAAGGGTTCCTCCAGGGTCAAAAGGTTGAGAAAGGCTGGTTTAAGGTGCTAGCACAAATGTCAAAACATACTACCAGTACCATTAAGATTATCTGTCTGTCTGTCTGTCTGTCTGTCTAATCTCTCTCTCTCTCTTTTAAATATCTATGTAAGAATTATACTATTACATAAAACTATACATAATGCTAAAAATTAACCTTGGACGGTAGAGAGGTTTTCAGCCTAAAATATATTGTTGAGAAGAGGACAACATCTTGTCTTTGGTCATCCTGAAGATGAGACGAGATCAAATGGGCTTGAGTTAAAGGTGATTCAATATTTTGAAGGTCATTTTTGAGAAGGGCACTATGTAACAAGAAGGAGACATGCAGTTTAATGCCCAAAGATACACCAACACGGATATCTCCCTTGATTCCATGCCCTGCCTAACTTTATTTATTGTTCTTTTTCTTATGCTGCATCTACCATCCTCTTTTCTGTACTGGAAAAATGAGAATTCCTCATTTTTCCTTTGAAAACCAACCAACCTGAAAATGGTCTCTGGCTGCTGCAGTGTTTTGTTTGGAAGGGGTATGGGTGGGGGTGGGGAAAAGAAAGATTACATGGAGTAGAAAAAAGATCTCTAGGGGCCAGAGGAAATCAGCCTCACCAGTTTGCTTCTAGGAAACACTATTTTACATCTGGTCACATACATTTTATGATGAGGCAAGTTAGTTCACAATGAACTACAGGCAGTCCTTTAGCAACTGCCTTCTTTAGCAACCGCTCGCAGTTATGACAGTGATGAAAAAGTAATTTTATGACCAATCCTCACATTTACGACCTTCTCAGGTCTGTAAAGCAAAAGAAAGCTGAAATTAGATCATAAGCACCATCGCAGTTTCACTTAGTGATCACTTCACTTAACGACTGAGTTGCCAGTTCCAATTGTGGTCGCTAAAAGAGGACTACCTGTACCTCCTGAATCTAGAAAGAAGATGAACTAGATGATGTTCAAAGTCCCCATTTGGTATTTAAAGCAGATAAGTACAGGCTATTCGGGAAAATAAGCATCACTTTGGCATGATATTAAATTGGCAGGAAAGATGGTAAAGTTCTCACAGCCTGGATGCTTATTGGTGTGTGGAAGGAATTTGTGTTTGGATTGTGCCCCTAGGAATTTAGGTAGAAACAGTTTTCCAGCCTCTCCTAGAGAGATGGTCACCCTCCCAGACACCATACCTACTTCCATCTCTCTCTCTCTCTCTCTGAATTCCTAAATATACATTTAAGGTATAGCACAGAACTGAATGACAATTTACTACATTAGGGCAGTCAGTAGATAGCTAACTTTCCAAGCTTCTCTTGCCTTTCCTGGCCCTTCCATACATTTTAGGAACCTTCTGGTAAGGTTAGACCACAAGAGCAGCAGCTTTAACATTTAGGCAAATCCTATTGTCCTAAGAGAAGTTTCAAACAGAGAGACTGAAGCATGCTCAAAATAAATACGTATTTAATCATATATAGTTCTAAGATCAAGGGAGGGGGACTTTTGGATAATACTTGCTCCAAGAAACTGACATGCATAAACACTTATCTGAAAATAACAGCAACAACAACAAAACATCGAAAGAGTGGAACGGGGCACATCTATTGCTAAAAAAATGACCTCTGTTGCAGCCCACTCTCTTTATTCCCTATGCATATACCCAGAAAAAAAAATGTTAATAGCTATTTGGCACTAGGAAGCAACACGCAACCAAAAACTAGTACAGAATCCATCTCAGAAGTAAAACCAGCCAAGACTTGGCCCCCATTCAAGTCCAAAAGTTTTCTTGCAACATAGCTTTAATGAAATACCTGCAAGGCAGGGGCAGGTATGTAAACAATGAGGCGGAAACAAGGAAACAAAATGGAGGACTTGTATTGAAGCTTAAACTGCGAGCTTTCACAAAGCAGCAATGACTTTCATGAAAGATCCTGACACTGGTATTCTAACTAGCACAAGCCATATGATTAATATATGCTATGGAAAGTAGCTGTGCGTTTATAAACATTAATTCAGCAACCTCCCCTGTTTAGGAACTGTCTCCTTAAAATGGGCTATAGATGATCCTCCTCTTAGTACTAACCAGGACTCAGCTCTCTTTAGGTAGTGAATCCTTAAGGGTAATATTAAAGTTACCAAATCTGGGCTGCAAAAGTCCAAATGACCATTAGATGGCAACAGGAAACAGATCGTGCACCTCTAGTAACTGTTGGGATTTTTGTAGCTTAGATACTGCCTAGGATTGGTTCTGGACAACTGAAACAGTCCTTTTCTGATGGCATGTGTCTGATGTCATACTGATGACATATATGTATTATGTAGGGTAACATCATTTGTTTATGCTCCCGTTGCTAGTCCCAGCTCCTGCCAACCTAGCAGTTCGAAAACATGCCAATGTGAGACGATTAATAGGTACCGCTTTGGCGGGCAGGTAATGGCGTTCCGTTTCGTCATGCCAGCCGCATGACCATGGAAGTGTCTAAGGACAAACATCGGCTCTTCGGCTTTGAAACGGAGATGAGCACCGCCCCCTAGAGTTGGACATGGCTGGACTTAATGTCAAGGGAAACCTCTACCTTTACCTATAGAAATGATATATGATATATGATATATGATATATGATATATGATATATGATATATGATAAATGATAAATGATATATGATATACGATATACGATATACGATATATGATCTTGGGAGATCTTATATTGGTTGGTTGCCCATTCTTGTACCTGCATTTACCCCTTGTAATGTGGTCACTTTTTGCAGATAAGTAGCTATTTTAGGTTAAGGGGGCTTTGTATAAGCAAGGACAGATTTATCACATAGATTTTACCACCTGGTACAAAGCTGTTATTATTTGGGGTGAATGCAGACCACTGATAACATGGAAGTCTTTTTTAGCAGGAAACTGCAGGTGACACAAGATTGCAAGCCTATCTTCCTCCCTCCCCCTTCCACTTGGACTCTATCCTATAGCAAGTAATTCCTAGGTACCAATTTACTTACTGGTAAATTACTGGTCTGCTTTTTCACTTCATTGAGTAGATATTGCAGTTAGAAAAAAAATGTCTAATGAAAATCCTTGGGTTGTGAGCTTCTGTCTGATGAGTCAGAAGAGATGAAATCAAAGGTGCTGCTTAACGCCTGTAAACTAGTTAACTGCCGAACACCACAGGCTCGTATTTTATCACAACCTGTCTCTGTTTTGGGTTTAGCAAAATATCTACAAGGAAACTTTACCGTAGCTTTTTTTTTTCTAATTTAAGAAATCTAGGCTCCCTCTGCCCAGCAGACTGCAACTAGAGACTTGGCAAATACTATTTTGCTCACAAATAAAATGCAGTCATGCTCAGAATGTAAAACAGCCCTTGAATATCAATAGCTGGTCATTTGGTGGTAGGGCTGTAACTAAAGGATTGATTTGCAAATTAAATCTGCTTACCCACAACAAGCAGCTAAATTTGCAGTTGCAACTTTATACTACAGCCAAAGTCATTTCCATCCTAAAAGCAGAGTAATTTGCACTCAGCTACTCAAATTGGATTTCTCTCTATTTGATTTATTTATATGATAAAAGAAAGTACATACACATACATACACACAAACTTATGTCTGCCAGTTTTACAAGTAACTGCAGGCTGGCCAAGGCTAAATGACCTTGAGAGTAAAGTTATTATCTACAATTCTGAAGTTTTATTCCACTTTTTACAACCGACTCTCATTGCCAATTTCCAAGAGAGACAAAGGTATTCCTTGACAAGATTAGAAAGCCTGTTACACAGCTTTATTTCACATTTCCATGTGTGTGTACGTGCCCATGCACACACAATATAGTATTATAGCATCGCTCTTTGAGTGAGATGGGCAGTGACTAAATTTGATAAATAAATAAATCAAGGGTTTTGCTGACAGAGTGGTCAAGTTAACTTTAGAGTCAATGGTCTTCTACCAATTAAAGAGTTAAACTAAAAGGGGAAGCTGAGCAGGTGGCAGCATTGAAGTGACCATGACTGACTTCAAAAAGCTACACAAGATTGAATGTGAGTAGTACTTGAGAATTCCAACGATTTAAACTAGGCTGAGAAGTTTTTAAAGAAACCCTTAAGTCAACAATGGCAAAGCATTTCCACATTGTTTCCAAAGAAAACAACACATTCATGTTTATGTAGTCAGCAAAAGTTGAGCTCAACTCAACAAAGTCTTTATCTGGGAAGTCCCAGTTTCCAAACCACACTTCACCATGAGGTTTACCAGTTGACCATAAGCCTATCAGTGGCTGAGTTAACACATGGTCTTAGATAATTACAGCATTTGCTTGTTTGGGCCTTAGCCTGGTGGTTGAATGCAACTCTTCAATTTTGTAAGCAGGCAGCTGTGACTAGGTTAGCAAACAGGACTGTTATAGGACATAATTGGAGGGAAGCATTACATAGACTCCTGGAGTCCCTGGAGAAAAAGTAAGATAGAAATGCAACAAATCCATAAATATTACTTCACTTGTTTCAAACTGAAATCAGCTCTACTTTGTTAGGGGTGTTCCTGCTCATTCTGCTAAATGCATCACCAAACATTTAACCCAAAACTCATGTCTGATGGCACCAGCATGTTTTACAAAATTTCACTTCAGCATAAAAAAAAGTTCTGTGCTATCCCTCCTCCATGGTGTTTCTTCAGTAGCCCAGGATTTCCACAAGATTATTGTATCTAAGTGTAAATGTGGCTATGCCAATAAAAGTCACCCAAAGATAAATTTTAATACCTAGGAATGTTGATGAACTTAGAGGCTTTATTCCACCTTTGAGACAAACTGCCATTAAGCAAGACCCATTTATTTCTTTGTGATATTTCTATCGGCATGCACCATCACATCAATGGTAGTGTCATATAATTTCAATCTGTTCACTATATATACACAAAATCTTTGGCTGTTAGGACAATTCCATGCCTATAGGGATAGAAAGACATTTTTCCAGCTCAATACCATTTTTCCATATGTTAATTAAAAATCCATTTCCATCCAATTTCCCCCATTCATCTATTTTTTAAAATAATCCCATGAAATAGTATTCAAATAAACTTATCTAAACAGATTGTGTCTCCCACTAGCATTTCTCCACCTATTTCTATTCTGCAATATAATATTCAAAGTACTGAATTAAGAATTGAACCCAACATTCGGGGACAGATGAAATGCAATGGAAAACTCTGTTGAATCCTTGAGTAATGTACGAAATGTGGATTTGCCCACTTCATAGCAGAATGCAGAAAAGATGGGATGCCTGATACAATCCCACATGCCAGTTCTCTGCATTCATTCCTTTATAATAAAAATAAGCCTGAACTGCAGCATCTATTCCGGGAACCCCATAATTAGAATAATTAAGCAGTCTCCAGTTTGGCACATCTTTGTATGAATTGTGGTATCCAGTAAATCGGTTCCAACAGAAGCAGCTTAATTTGAGGGAGAAAATAATGCAACTCACAGCATAAGCATATGACAGAAATAAACTCTACTTCCTAAGTAGCCCAAGCAAAAGCAACCACAATACTAATTTAGCTAAGAAATGCTCCTACATTGGTAACCTTTTAGGAGGGCTTCCAGAAATTCAGAGGCTGAATCCCAAATCATCCTTAGGGACAATTCAGAAATTTGGAATCCAAATCCCTGTAAGTTCCAATGTGCTCACCTTCATATAGATTGAAAATAACCAACAATATCTGAAAAACAGAAAATAATGCTTGAAAACATGGTCCTGAGACAGCTGCCTGCCATGCTTTCATGTTTGAAAATAATAATAATAATAATAAAACCAACAGCAACAGCAACAGCAACAGCAGCGACATTGTGGGTTCTCAGTTCAAACTGCATCACACCAAAGAGGAATCCCAGATGCAAAATAGCATTGAACCTGATACATTAATTAAGCAACAGTCAAAGGGGAATAGTCATAAAAGCAAAAAAGCAGACCCCTGCTCTGTGTGGCAGCTTTATCAGTTAGTTTATCATCTACCATATGGGATGCCAAGGAAAATCATAATAGCCTACTGCTGCTTACTATAAACTAAGATGCTGAATTATTATTTATAGTCTTGTTAATCAAATTAGTAAACTCAGAATAACTGGGTCACAATTGCAGGAGGTAAGTTCAGGGATTTAATAAAGCATTGTCTCCCAATAAAAGCATTTAAATCTCCAAATGTAGGTCACACCACAGCCAATGTGAGGAGATGACACCTCATGGTTCCTACCCATGGTGATGACATGTTTCATGGCTAAGCCCCCAAGCAAGCATGTTCTATCACTACACCTTTTATCAAAAAAGGATAGTTTACAGTAGGGGAGAGGGAAGAGCCCCACTTATCACCATGAAGCTTCCAAGTAACTGCTAGGCTCCTGTTCATGATTGCTAAGATGTCCTCACTGCTGAGTTCAGATGCTCTCTGGTCATCCTTGCATCATCCAAAATCTTTCCCAGCATGAAATGTATTGTTCCCATGGCTGATGCGTGTACTCCCTTACAAACCAGTTTCACATCATTGCAATCAACTGACTTTCCTGCAGGCAACATAAAACAATAACTAATAGATTTTTTACACCTTGTGGTTGCCCTTGGATAGGGCTGAAAGAAGAGGGAAATGGCTACATAAAAACAGTATAGCTAAGGAAGACTTCATCTCATCCCATTCATGGACTGGGAATGAGATGAAGGCAATATCATGGTAACCTGGGGTGAACAAAAAATGCCAATAGGGCATGTCTGGCCTCCAAATAGAGGAACACCCTAAGCCTCCAATGCGTTTTATTCCATGTGGTTTTCTGCCTCCATTTTTTTTTTCCAAAGAGTATAATGGCTAACAACAGCAACAACAAGAACTCAGCAAGGTTTCCTCAGCTAGCAACTCTCTTTTCCCAGCAGAGACATTCCTGACTCACACTAAGTCAGCACTCAGCATCTAATGGTTGAATTTTATTTTATTTTATTTTATTCCTACCTGCACTTTCTCTGCTACCAATATATTTTTTGTGCACTTTGGGCATCCGAGATGGAATACAAACAAATTCTAATGTAATCCAGCAGGTATAAAGAATTAGGTTTGATGTTCAGGTCTTGCCAGACTACATTAAATGAATGCATTTCAAAAGCAATGGAATTTGTGAATTTTCTGGTTGAAAATGGAATGTATTTTTTATAGCATTAGTGCTATTCCCTCCTTCCGTTCCTTGAATGCATGTGGCATATTAAAAATGGGGGTTAGGACTTAAAAAACAACCCAGTCAATTAGGAACTGAAAAACACATCTGTACAGGGTCATTTAACCTCAATTAAATAAAATTCACCTCCACATGTTTAAGTTTCATGCTCCTTCTAATCAACACTCAACCTCATCTCAAAAGACAAACTCTAGCATAAATTATTATCAACTTCAATTGATCATTCTGTACTTCTTCTGATGTCAAAATTATATGAAAATTCACATCTAAGGGTCCACCACAATGTCCAAAGAGTGGAAGATACAGTATATGACATAAAGACTTGGCTGAAACTGAAAAGGTATGAGTTGGTCAATGGCTCAGATACCATCTGAGAATCTAATAGAAACTGCTCAATTTTCTAGGATTTTGATCCTACCTTTTCTGCTCTGATGCCCTATTTTCAGCAGGTAAGTCAGCTTTCAAATAAGGAAACATGACGTTACTATAAAACAACATATTTCAAAATACACACACACACACAGACACACTCAAAACTGATTTTTTTTTTTAAAGACACAACCAGATACAAACAGAAAGCACCGGGGAATTAAACTGTCAACCAGGTAAAGTCCCAAACTTTCTGAAACAGGACGCTATACATCACAGCCACGATGCAGATCCACTGAACGTATTTTCCTAATATAGCCTCTAGAGAATGTTTATTTACATTTGCTCCCAACCATATATGAGAATCCTTAAATAAGACACTAGAATCCTGGGATATTTTAATTCCAATAAGCAACTTGTTTCTTTTTTTTACAAATGGGCTCTTAGGAGAAAGAAGTTAAAAAGTATTAGGCTGCCTACCATACAGTATTCTTAGCAAAATGCTAAGAATGCCTGTGCAGAAACAAATCTCCGTCTTTTCAGGAGAGCTTATCGCTGGTTAAGTTTGCATAAGCCTGCAGCCTGGAGGAGCTCTTTCTCCCCATTCCCCGTGTACCTCCCACCTCACCAAAAATAGAAAGTTACTTTGCAAGCCACTTTAAATAACTCAAAATTCAGGCTGCCAAGCCAAAGTGCTGAGCGCCATTTTCTTAGTAAACTCTGCCACCTAGCTCATTTTGAAAAAGCAGTTTTTCCGCTGCCAAATCCAGAGAAATTCAATCTACCCTTCATTTGGAATTTGGATGCTCAAATAACCCACACCAGACACTTACCCTCCTTCATTAAACACATGCAACCCTCTTTTAAAAAAAAAATGTATGCAGGAGGAAAATTCAGTGCGAAAAAGTGATAAGAAAAAGTAGGGTTTTTTTTTAATGCTATCTATAACTTAAATTTAATGTTGATTGATTCAGCATAAAGTAATGCATTTCACTTCAGTTATTCCCTTAAACGTAATTAACATTCTAAGCATTCCAAACATTTTAACATGCTCAAAATGTGAATTTTCAAGTTGGAAAAAAAGAGATGTTGCAATTGCTTTCGCTATTTTTAAGCTAAATAATAGCATACTTCCTTTCTTTTCCTTTCAGGAAAAAAAGAAACACATTTTTGCAAGGAAGGGTGATTTTGGTGTGAAACTTGTTCTTTCCCTAAACTTTCTGGGGGAAAAAAGATGATATGAAGACATGCAGGGTTCAATCTTATTATCTACAAGTAGGGCTGAAAGAAAGCTGAGCTGTTGGCAGAGACATGATGTTCTTCATTTTTTGGGGTGCTCTGGGCAAGAGTTTCATTGTGCCCCCAAAGAAAAGACTGATTGCTATAACCTACCAGGCTAATATATCTGACTTTATTTTAACATTTCATTGTCAACCCATGACACTAACCATGAAAATACTCCCTTTATAAAAAAGATATTAAAAAGTTAAATTCTTAAACATATCTGTATCTATCTATATCTTCATAATTATTTCATCCTATCTTTGTTGAGTTTAGCTTTTGTTTTTTCTGTTGTTCAATCATGTCTGATTCTTGGTGACTAGTCCCTGCAGTTTTCTTGACAAGATTTCAGAAGTTACCTATTGAATTCTGGCCATAACCAGGGCCTCTTTTCAAGTGTTCCATTTACTCATGCCTAAAGCCACCACTGGGCCAGACAATTCAGTGGATTAAGTGGCTCAAAGCAGAGCAACAGACATATGAAGAAAGGGGAGGAGGAGGAGGAGGAGGAAGAGGACCATCCAGACCCATGACTTTATGTTCAACCCTAGTGAAGGTCCAATTATTCTTACAGTAGTTGCTCTCTAACATAACTATCTGGCTTCACACTTTCTGCTTTTCAAATCAATCATTCCCAATTTTCATTTCATTTCAGCCCTTTGGACCACCTACACTCTACACTTTCTGAAGACTTTCAAAGGCAACTCCAGATAGAACACGTTGTCATATTCAATGAAAGATGGAAATAGGACTTCGGCAAAATGTGACATTTCAAGTGCACTAGAGTAAGCTATGCAAAAGCCGTCTTTCCTGAAAGGGTGGCCAGACGTAAAAAAAGATAGGGCTTCTATAAATTTCTTCATGACTCTTAAACTATTCAGCAATTGCAGCTTCAGTAAGGGGTTACGGGCATTGACATACTACGGAGTCTAGCTATTAAAAGTGATGGAAGTATTCTTTCTTTCATCTTCCCACTCTGGCCATCCTGGAGAACATGCAAATTGCAAGATGTGGTGTTTGAAGGGACTGCTTGGAACTCCATCCAAGGAAGACAATGTCTTCATTTCAATGTTTCTGGTGGCAGGCAGACCCCAACCACACTACAGTTTCTCTGTTGTCTGATTATAATACTTTATTGATTAGCCATTAGGCCATATCAGCTCTTATTATAAGAACAGAACTTGTAGCTCTCTAGAGAGGTTCACACATCACACCAGCCTTTCTCAACCTTTTGACCCTGGAGGAACCCTTGAAATATTTTTCAAGCCTCAGAGAACCCCTGCACATTCAGGCTCAAAGATAGGCCACAAGTTGCAAAATTATTATATTCAGTTCATTTGTAGGCCTACACACACACACACACACACACACACACACACAGTATATAGATATAGATATACACAGTAGATATATACATACAGTGTATGTGTCCTAACAGCCAGGAACCACGCTGAGACAAGGAATAGGTCTCTAGTGTTTTATTACTGCTACATAACAGAAAATCCTAACAAACTGAAGAAGCGTGGGGAAAACCCAGACAGATAAACCCCAAAAGTCAAGGCGGGCCCAATCTGTGTCTCTTTGAACGGCTACCTAATTCCTCAGTACTACGCATGCGCTTTACAGCCTGGATGGGAGCCCCCTGCTCACCATCCTTACTCATGACAGTGTGTGTGTGTGTGTGTGTGTGTGTGTTTGCATTGACAGTGTTCTGAAACTAAAAATCAAGAACTTTTTACCAGCCATTTTTTGGAACATATTACTTATTAAGAAGACTGCTTTTACTGTACTGTTTTACTGTTTCATTGTATTTTAATTAATGTTTTATTCCTATTTTATGTAAACATGGGGGACTCTATGCCCAGAGTCCCTCTCTGAGTGAGATGGGTGGGGAATAAATTTGATATAAAAACAAATGAACAAATAATAAAGACTGAAGCTTACCTCTTTAATGTGAAGTTGCCTGAATTTGAAATATTTTTTTAAATAAATCGTGATCTCCCAGGGAACCCCTAGGTGACCTCTTGAGGAACCCTAGAGTTCCATGGAATCCTGGTCGAGAAACCCTGCATTACACTAAGGCCTGGTTTGTCTAACCATGGTATACTGAATAATCTACAATTGCCTGTATTTGCACAATACTCAGTTGGAAGTTTTATTATAAGCCATCATTTACAAGGGCTGAGGGTTAGGGTGATATTAAGATAAAACCAAACAAACCACCACATAGCATAACCGTAAACTGCCCAGAGTCACTTGCGAGATGGGCAGTGTAGAAATATAATCAATCAATCAATCAATCAATCAATAACACATTAACTCAGCTGTTACTAAATTTCTATGAACCCTAGCCAGAATGAACAATAATGGGGGAACATAGGAGCTGTTACAAATTGTAGGGCAACACATTTATTACCCTGTTTTACCAGCTTTTTAAAAAAACTTTTCCTTTCCTTTCACCTCCCTTTTGTTTAGATTGTTCAGTTATCTTTAACTCACTCCCTTGCCCCCACCCCCCCTGTAATACTGTTACCTACATCTGGTCATTGAGCATAATAAAGGGTTTAATTTGATAGGTAAAGGTAAAGGTTTCCCTCGACGTAAAGTCCAGTCGAGTCCGACTCTAAGGGGCGGTGCTCATCTCCGTTTCTAAGCCTTGGAGCCGGCGTTGTCATAGACACTTCCGGGTCATGTGGCCAGCATGACTCACGGAACGCCGTTACCTTCCCGCCGAAGCGGTACCTATTGATCTACTCACATTTGCATGTTTTCGAACTGCTAGGTGAGCAGGAGCTGGGACTAGCAACGGGAGCTCACCCCATCATGCTAACGGTACTATTATTGTACTCCAACTTCCTCAAGGTTTCCTTTGTGAAACAGGTTTCTGATCGGCAGCTCAGCGGTTTAACCCGCAGCGCCACCACGTCCCATTTTAATTTGATACCCTGTCTTAAACAATCAGGTGAGTTGGACATTAGAGGGACACTGGCAAAGTGTAAGTGAAGGAACTGCCAAGGTTCAACAGAACATACAAACTGGCATATTCTGATTTGCTGTCTAGCAGAGAGAGCAGAAAATACTCCTACTGCTAGAAGGGAGGATTAAAAAAAAATCTAAAACAAAAATAAAACTTTAAAAAGCAGCTCAATCCCTGGGTTCATCCTCTATTTTCCTTGCCATTTTACTTAGTACATCTAAAGAACAGGTAATTAAGAAATACACTTTAGTTAAGAAATATATTTATATTTTGATCAACAACAGGGAAGAGAACTGGCATGGAAAAGATCCATCATCAATTTTAAGAGATCAGTACTCAAAGTGGATGGACCATTTTGTCAATTTTGGTAAATTCTGATTTGACAACACTAACAACAAATGAAATTCTCATCCATTTCATTAAGTAATGCACATTTTTTAAAAAAAATCTGTTAAAAATCTAAATACATAATCATTTCTTTTTCTCAATGCACCTATCAGTTCTGAATAAATCAACTCCGTTTTATTTAAAACAATAGGTTGAAATTACAGCTCACGTCCTGCTATATTGTACCCTCTATAAGGACTCAAGGACTTGCCTTATAACTCCTTACTTGGAAATTCTGATCTTTTTTATGTACAGTTGTTGTTATCAGATCAGTATGATTCGGTCTCCTTGAACATAGCTAAATTTTGTTATACTGCCTGTAAAATTAGGCAGACTTTGATTATCCACTGACGAACTCACCACTAATTGCAATATTTTATCTTGTTTTGTTTTTACTTTATTTTTTGCTTTTAATGTGTTTTTGTTTGCAATTCTGGTCAGTGACTGTAATAAAAATATTCACTCATACTTAAAACAATCTAAACTTCCATCTTACCACCATAAGTCTTATGGAGACCCTCTACTTATGACCAGAGCTCCATTCATGAAAATCTTCCCCAACCTATTATCCTCCAAATGAGTGGGTTTTAATACCCCTAATCTCTAGCCAAGATAGCTCTTGGCCATGTTGGCTTGGGCTGGGAGATACCAAGATATCTGGAATGCATCCAGATGGGAAATTCTAGAATGCCTGTTTTGAAAGCAGTCTCTGTCCTGGGACACAGATCTCTGAATTCTGGCTTTAGGAATTGCAGGGAATTCCCACACTTCATTTTGGGACAATTTTTTTTTAAAAAAATGTTCAACTGCACAGTATTTCAGAGTCTCACCAATTCTAAACTCTTTATTTATTACTTTCATGTATTTCTTCAAATAAATCTCAAAGACCAAAACAAGCATACAGGAAAACAGTAATATCCAGAAATTAGCATAGTGGTATACATAAAAGTACTGAGGTTCCCAAATGGCTAAACAGTTGAGCATCTAATAGTGATAATACCAGTAATAAATTTGGCTACTCTTCTAGAAATATCTGGAGACCTGCCAGCTAAGAATAGGGGTGTGGGCTTTTCCTCTGAGCTGGTATGAAAAGGTGTTAGCAGAGGTGCAATTAAATTAACTTGTCATGGTGTGTAGAAGGGGGTCTGCAAAAGTATATGGGAAATGTTCCGGCAAACAGGGACATGTCTGTTCTGTGAGGGAACCTTTTAAATCTACCTTCTAGCAGATAGGACAGGAAAAATTTGTAGCAGGGAGGAGTAAAAGCTCTTCCATGAACTGGTCCATGAATATTTGGTAAGCACTTAGCATGGAAAAACTGCTCTGAGTGCCAAATTTGATAAATAAATAAATAGTAGCTCTGTGAAATTCATAGTGTGTTTTATATTGAAATTTTATTATATGTTTATTGTTTTATACTGTAAACCTCCCAGAGTCCCTCCGGTCGGAGGAGATGGGCGGTGACAAATTTGATAAATAAAATATGCTTTTGAAGCTACTTAACAAATGTGGACTCCACTTCTGAACGGCAAAATGAAATGGCCACCTTTTTCACTTACTGTTGCTTCTGAGCCCATCTCTAGTATGTTCACATGAGCATCCATGGGGTGGGGACAAGTGACAAGATGAGTGTCATGACGATGTGGCACAAACCCCATGACTTATGTCCTTATGTCAGGATACAAGAACAAAAAGTCAGGGTTTACATCAGAATGACACATAATTTTGTCCGCATTGTGGGTAACTTCTACACACCCTATAGAGGGATGTGATGAAGATGACTTCCAAAGAAATGCACAGTGTCTGGGTGAGGCAAATCACAACATCGCAGCAATTCAACATGAAGTATCGTCCCCTCCACAACTCACACACTGAAATGGAACAATGCTTCCATGCATTGGAAAAGCCCACCCATCTCCTCCTTGGCTGCAAAAAAAAAAAAAAAAGTTTATATCAAGATTCCTTAAGCTGGTGCCAACCTAGAAAATTGTCAGAAGTTCTGGGAGCTGTGGTCCAAAGATTTGAAGGACTGCCAGTGAGTTACTCCTGATCTTGTCAAACATTTTGCTTATTTATTATGCCTTTTTATTCCATTCTGCTTCAAGAGAGCCGTTTGGAGCAGAAAAGCAGATACAACTATTTTAATCAAAGAATGAACTCTTTGAAACAGAATACCCTACCGTTTCTTTGTTTGTCCAGAGAACAGGTGCGCTATTGTGTACTCATATGTACATCCAGGTTGAAAAAGGCTCTTTTTAAAAAAGAAAAAAAAAATTAGAAGGGAATACATTGCATGCAGATGAAGGACTTTTATACCATATTTATATGCAACACGTTTCTTTAGCAAATGGATCATTTCAGTCACTGATGAGCAACATTCTCATTGCCCCTTTGGTGTTCATGAGGAAGAAAAAAAATACCGCATAAAAATCTAGTCTTTAACAGATCCTTGATCATCAGAAAACATCAATTGTGCTCAGGCAATGACCAAGTCAATGAGGATTTGCAAACATAACTGGCACATAATTGTGATCAGGATGAAGATGGATGGGTCCACACAGCGTGTTAGGGTTGCTTTTTATCTTTCACATTTTGCCTGACTGACTGAATTAGAAAGCCTATCTTGACATGAGACTTAAATTATATTCACACAATTGTATTATATCCAATTAAAAGAAAAAGTGCACATACACATACAGCAGTATTGACACCATGACGTAACATCAGCATTAATAATCAACGTGTTTTCTAATTTGTACAGCTTAGAGTCACTTGGGACTGAGATAATCAGTAAATCTTGTAAGCAAATAAATACATAACAGGAAGGAAAAAAAATAAGAACAGGCCTATCATAAGGATAACTTTTCCAAGAAATTGGTCATATTGTTCAAACTTCTCCAAAAAATGTCCATACTGCCCTAACAACTTAGCCCCCTGTTTGAGGGGGGGGCAGAATCCTAATTCAAATGTTCATGAACACACATCAAATATCTAGTATTGCAAATAAGGTGGAGGATTCTCCATCTAGTGTTGTACAATCATTATTTGGCTCATATTCCACAAAGCACCCAGTTCTTGAGGTCTTAATTCCAAGTGCTAAGGATATAGCCATGAAAGACACACCAATTAATCCAGAGTTATATGAACAATCTTGCTGATTTCAGACATAAATGCAGCATTAGCAGGATAAGTCCAGACCATGAGTTGGTTCTCTAATTCTGAACTGCAGCATTCAAAAAGCAGGTCTTGAAACTTCCTTGTACTCTATAGCCTTTAAGACAGTCAATACACACGAAACGATGTTTAATTATATCAACTCCATTTTATGACAAAAATAAACTGATTCCACATTATTTTAAGCAGGTCTCCAACTATTACCCAAAGTACATTCAAGCTTACTACTCCTGAAGCTGCATAAACAGCATAAATATAAAGCAAGATGATAAACCTCCTGCACTAATATAGGAAGCACAATAGATTGTCCCACAACCTTCAACCAGAACCAGCAGAACTTCAGAAACAGCAGAGACATCTGGATCAAACAGACCAGCTGAGAAATGCTTGAGCTGACAAAACTATTTTTAAGTCTGTACACTTTTAGAAACTGCATTCCTCAAAATGGAATTAATCCAAAATAATAATATTGTGAGAGGCCCAGTTTAGCCAGAAAGCGGATTGACCCAGTGTTTTTAAACTATGGTTATCCCACAATGCAAGCTTTCCTTAGGTGAAAGAGTAGAAATTATATCTGTGGCTCAATAATTGTTATATTTACCTTGTGTGCAAGGAAGTCTGAGAGAAACATTGGCAATGATTAAAACCCTGGATTTTAAGGAAAAATAAAAACATGAAGTGCAAAATTCAGACCTTCAAGGCTTTCCCAGAAGATTCTTAATGGAAAAAAAAAAAAAAGAATTAGGCTCCTTTGCTAGTTCTTAGAAAGATGGAGCTTATTATTAAGCTAGTATTGCATTTCCAGATCCAATAATGTTTGCAATAATACTTTGAGAGTTTCTGAAGCTGAAATCCCAAGGTTACATACACATACCGAAGCACCTGACATCGAGTCCCCCAATATCCCCCTAAAAGTTGTTGCTAAATTGTAATGTTTATCATGAGAAAACAACAAGACACATTAATTGCTCATTTCCAATCTTTCTTGTTTAGCTATGGATTCGGAGTTCTCCGCCCAGTAGGCAAGCAAAATATTTGGTGAGAGTATTTTCATTTCATTTGTGTTGTGCTGAAATGGCAAGCATCAGCATCAGCATCAGCAACTGTGTTGGCAGCCTGGCCATCATTTAGCATCTGCCATAATCTCTCTTCTCCCTCCCCGCAAAAAGTGGGATGCAGGAGAATTTTGATCTTTGGGAATTCCAAGGCAACAGATCAGTCCTGCATCTCCTATGAAGCTAAAGATATGGTTACCTTGGGCTTTCATGGTTTCCAAATGCTTTGCAGTGCTCGAAAGATGGGGGAAAGTAATACACTGAGAAATACACATTTTCAGGGAAGACATAAATAACACAACTTTTCAATTTATGATTTTAATGCAAATCTATACATTACGTATGTACAGATTAATGCAGAGAAAGAAATTATTGGGTTTAGGCAAACGTCTATGAATGGGCACAGACTATAAAGAAATTGATTCACCCAATTTTACTAGCACTGAATTACACTGTAACTTATCAACTAGAAAAGGGCAACACAAGTGTCTTCCACTAACTCCTCACTACCAATTCATAGTTCCAAAGACAACAAAGTTTTATACATATTTCTCTTTTTTTATTTGTAGGTATTATCTACTGACTAAATTCACACGTAGCTATGCTTTGCCATGAAAATGTAGCATTTAAATTACCTGCTATAGTAAAGGTAAAGGTTTCCCTTGACGTAAAGTCCAGTCGTGTCCGACTCTAGGGGGCGGTGCTCATCTCCGTTTCTAAGCCTTGGAGCCGGCGTTGTCATAGACACTTCCGGGTCATGTGGCCAGCATGACTCACGGAACGCCGTTACCTTCCCGCCGAAGCGGTACCTATTGATCTACTCACATTTGCATGTTTTCGAACTGCTAGGTGAGCAGGAGCTGGGACAAGCAACGGGAGCTCACCCCACCACGCGGTTTCGAACCGCCAACCTTCCAATCGACAGCTCAGAGGTTTAACCCGCAGCGCCACTGCGCCTGCTATATGTCAGAATAAATCAGGAGCTTACTTGCTACTTGAGTCCCACTAAAGTGCTATAAATGATGGCTTGCAAGCTTGTTTTGTCCTTGTCTCTAATTCACATTTATTTTACCAACTCAGCAATGTAGAACAAAGAGAAAATCAAAATACAAATTCATCAATACATCCCACTATTACAACCACTCATTTACTTCACAGACTAAACTGAGCTATAAAATTCTAATAGCAACTGTGGAAGACAAATAACTTTAATGAGGCTTTCTTGAGTTTCAGAATTTATACTTTCTAGGCTGATGCAAATCTAGTTTATGATTTCCAAGGTGTACAATCTTATTCTGCCATTAAAAACAAACAAATTATAATGTAATACAATCAACAATATTATTACTTGTCTCTTATGGAGGGGCTGGTTACTCAGAAGAGCCATTGGTTACCATTACAATCTGCTACACATACCACATTAAGCCATGGATTAATAACTTTTCATTGAATAAACCACTATTATCTAGATTGACACAACACACTGAGCTATAAACTACGCTTTACTACTCACACTGCCCGGAGTCCCATGTCACAATGAATTATCGACAAACAAACTATATTTGAATGTGAAATGTACAGACCTACTTGACGAGCTATGTTAATTTCAATAGCCCCTCAAAAGGACACTTAAGGAACAGATAAGAGCTGGCCAGCTCTGTATTTAGTGGGAAAATGTGCAGACCAGAAGTTAATTGTTCACTTTTTTTCTCCTGGTACTTCCCAAATACTCAATATCCATTTACCAGGCAGATTAGTAGCAAGAATTCTCAATAGCATCAAGTTATTCCCAGGTTACTATGCAGTATCTCTGCTTCTCTCTTGCTCTCTTTCTGTACCAGCAGACATACTTACTGACAGCTTATCTCATTTTTAATTTTCTAATAATGCATATAGTGTGTTGCTGCAGAGCAAGCCAACCACCACTCCAGTTGTTGTTGTTTATCTAATGCAAACGGAAAAGGAAGGAAAGATGCAGAAATGGTTGCTGCATTTTTTCCAAGACTTTAACCCAGCCTTTCTCAGTCTTTTGACCCTGGAGGAACCCTTGAAATAATTTTCAGGCCTTGGGAAACCCCTGCACACTCAAGCTCAAATAGAGGCCACAAGTTACAAAATGATTATATTTGTTTCATGGGTAGGCCTGTATAGATGCATTAACAGTGTTCTTAAACTGAAAATAATGACACTTACCTCTTTCATGTGAAGTTGCCCAAATTTGAAATAATGTTTAAATAAATTGTGATCTCCCAGGAAAGCCCCATTTCCAAACTTGGTCTTTCCTTTGCCTGTTATTTTTACCATGCTAAATATGGGTCTATTCTGTTCAGGTTCTGGACAATTATCATCCTGACAGACAGAAAGACAGATAGATAAAATCCTGACCCCTTTTATTTATTTCCAACAGGCTGTTGGGTTGGAAAAAAACAAGATGTTAGATGGCTCTGTAACTTGACAGACACAGGTTATATACTCCTTTGGGTTGAAATTATCTCATGTTATGTTTCTCTCTCACACACACTTCCATACCCAAATTGTGTCTGAATCAGAGAAGGATACAATGAATCACAACCATTTGTAATGGCGGTAAGTGAACAATCATACAAATACTATATAAGCAACAAATAATCATTCTTGCTTTAAAGAATGTGAGGGAGAGAGGAAGCACACACCCACAGTTGAATCAGACCAAGTTATAAATCTCAAACACCTAATGACTTTACTTAGCATGAATGCCTTTACAGCTAAGTCAATGCTATATATTTTGGGACCTAACCTATTAATATCCCTCTGCAGTTTGTATTCCAGATCAGCCATAAGGCTCCCTTGCCAGATTTGGCTCCATTCACACCCCAAATCTCTTTCACAGACTAACATTCCAAAACAGGATGCTATTCTGCACCATGATTGTGCAAATTCCACTCAATTAATGAGCAATGCATTGGAAGCCTGGCCTTGCTTCACGGTGCGCCTTATATTCATTTCCAGGCTGTAGGATTATCTTGCATTACAAATGTTTCAGTGCTGGAGTTTTTCCTAGGGAATCATTCAGCAAACAAGTATTCCAAAGCCTAGTGCCTTTCATGGCAACAAGCCCAAGGAAAAGGCTTTTTGAAATGCGCAAGGCCCTCTGCAAATACATTATCAGATGTGTTTCCTTCTATTAACATTTCACTGATGAGAACAGCATGGCACTCATCATTCCACTTTGATCTGCTTAATGACGCCCAAGCTTTGCAATGTTCAGTGACATAATCAGATGGAATTGGGCCAGAGACAATGGCCAACTGATCATTTCTGTCCACCTCATACAACTTGGCCACAATTTTGCTCCAAAAGATAGTGGCGAGATGTGGAATGACACAGATTATAAAGGAATAAACAAGTGCTCAAGAAACGGGAAAGTAAATAGTATATAGTCAGATAAAATATGCACACCCTTTGGCTTATGGCAAGGAAGAGGACATCTGATGAGCCTTGTGTGTTTGATTCCTCCTCCTCTTTTTCCTCCTCCTTCCTATTTCTAATTTGATTCAATCCCCACCATCAACAGGGAAGAAAAGGAAATATTAAAAAAAGTCCTCTCATCACTCAGAATGGTGCAACACGTTTAAAAGAATGAAAACAAAGAGACTGTTCTTCTCTGGCTGTTTCTTTGGATTTTTTGTTAGATTTACAGTACATCCCACCTTTCATTCAAGAGGTCAGTTCAGCCTAAGTAGCACACCTTCCTCTCATCTTCTTTTCCTCACAACAACACCCCGTGAGGTAGCTTGTGCTGAAAGCAAATGACTTGCTTGGAGTCACTCAGGGAGCCTTGGGGGCCAAGAGGGGACTTAAAACAGGGTCTCCCCAGTGCCAGTTTAGCACCTGATCCATGATAAATGAATACGGATGAATAAATTGATATCTTAAAGCTGTGAATAAGCTCTTTCCATTTCTTCTTCTTTCGTGTCCAGATCAAACCTCAAACTGCCAATACGATGCCACCTTCTTGGCTTTGTCATTGGCCAAAAACAGGTCATTTTCAGTGCACGCTATTGGTAAAAATCGGCAGGTCAGCAGGTGGGCCGAATTCTGTCTCTCTCCACATTCACACGGCATATTATTATCCATCAGCAATCCCCACTTGAGCACATTCGTCTTACACCGAGGCACTCCAACCCTCCACCTATTCAGAGTCCTCCAAATGACATAAGGGAGGTTGAATCCCTCGGCCATACTCTCCTCTGGGACTATTCCTCGGTCAGTGATTTCTCTCCTCCATCTTCCAATTTGGTTTTGCTCTTGCCTGCCCTCAGGAGTATTTGTTCTTGCCATGAAACTCTTTCCATTAAATGCAGCAGATACCTAGCTGGCACATGCAAACTTGGATTATGGCATTATTTATGTGAAGAGTGGCAGAACACAAGTTTTGGATAAACACGGTCCAAGGTTCAGTTGCTACGGAAACCATACCAGGTAGCCAATAAGTCTCTGGATGGATAAATACTCCAACCCAGTGTAACACAGCTTTTTAGGTTCCTCTCTGCTCCCCAAAAGACTAGATGCTGAAAAACATCTTCCTCTGTTATCAAGCAGCTGATCTGAGGAGGGAAACACTGCATGGGTCCACATGGACATTAGTCACAACAGCCTGTGAACATCTTACTGGTAATGCAGAAGGAGCTCCTTGGACATCTAAAGATGAACAGATCTTTTGGGTTTCACCAGCATGGAACAATTTATCCTGACTTCTATCCTTATGCAGTACTGGGGCATAACCAGGCCCTATCTGGACTTCCTCTTTTTCACTGACACCTGGCCTTACAATGCTCTCCAAAATGCAAGCTAACCTCAGAGTAAACCCATTAGCATTAAGATACAAGCCTCTGTGTGTGTTTTTAATGTTCTGAATGTTTCTGAACTTTTTTTTTAATTTAGGTTACTCAACTTTGGTTTCCTGGGATCTTTAAAGGGAGGTCCAGAAGTGTTAGTGTCACTGGCAATATTTAATAGAGGTTGAGACTCATTCCAGTTAGCTGTTATGTGGCCAGCTTTAGCAAAAGGGATTGTCTTTGACAAAGTAGCTCATTAGTGCAAGTGAACCCTAAAGCACCAGCGACTGGTTGCACAATTCTCTGCCTCAAATGTTCAGATACAATATTGAATATCAAGGGCACAATGGCCCAATTAGCTGTTAGAAGCCAAAGATAGCAGGAATGCTATGACCTCAGTATATTGCAGAGTTGGGTCAATAGTAATAATAATAAAATGCTATTCCAAAGAGATACATGTTGCATGTAAGATAAAAGGTCCATAATATCAGAATAAAACAGATACACACTTTCTAGATGGCAATGCTAATGAGAACAATATAGGGATTGCCAAGGAACAAAGATCAAACGTTCAAAAGTATGTGCACAGCACTGAAGGAACTTGTGTCCATTTCCTCAGTTTTACTTGTAAGATAAATTGGGCCTGATTTCTAGGAGAAGCTCTAAAAAGAAGGGACTGCAAGAAACAAGCAGAGAAAGAAACAAGAAACAAGCAGAGAAAGGAACAAGAAACAAGCAGAGAAGATCAACAAAGATGATAAGGGGTCTGGAGGCTAACTCCTAGGAAGAACGGCTAAAGGAACTAGGGATGTTCAGCTTTATGAAGAGAAGACCAAGGGGAGACATGATAGCAGTCTTCCCATACTTGAAGGGCTTCCATAGGGAAGAGAGCATCAATTTATTCTCCATGGCATCTGAGGGTAGGACAAGAAGCCATGGGTGGAAGCTCATCAGAGGGAGATCCAACCTGGAAACAAGGAGGAATTTCCTGACAGAGAGAACTATTAAGCAGTGGAACAGCCTGCGTCCCAGAGTTGTGGGTGCTCCATCGCTGGAGGTTTTCAAGAAAAGATTGGACAACCATTTGTCCAAGATGGTCTGAGGATTCCTGCCCTGGACAGGGGGTTGGACTAGGAGACCTCCAATGTCCCTTCCAATCCTATGATTCTAAGTAATACGTAGAGAGTAATGCAGTAAACCCTTCTCAGTAGATACTGAGTCCTTTGACCCTTCTCAGTCCACTTTGCTCCTTCCTTCTTTTCCCCATAAAGTGCACCTTGTTACCAGCAAAAATATTTCAGGCTTTCATTCTGTCTGTGTGTCACATTTAATTTCTAGAATCCAGAATTTTTGCACATATTATGGTGGTCTCCAGATGTGCTGCACTTCAATTTTTGCCTGGGAGGTGAAATCGATATATTTGGAGCCTGCCAGGCTGAAGAAAACTGATCTTCGTTTCCCTAAATTAAAGGGGATGATTCACACTTGCAATATTTACCTGAATGTGGTAACTTAACGCAGTTTTTATTTGTGTTGGGGGCAGTAATGTTTGCATCCTGATCTTGTCCATGGACTCAAGCTGCATTTCCTCTTGCCTTTTTTTTTATATAAAGTATCAACTTGTACTCCTTCAGATTATTTGCAATTATCTCTTGCTTGATCTGGCTTCCCACAGCTATCCAAAGAACCTGTTTTTTCTATCATTTCAATAAAAATATTCCCTCCTTGTGCTTAGGAGTACATCAGGTGTTACTCATGTCAAAGGTCTGTCTGACTCCTGAAAGATCTGTTGAAGGACAATGCCGTGCTTATGCCTGAATCTTTCTGGGTTTTTTAACAGACAAAACCTGGAGCCAAAATGGTTTCTTCTGTTAGTTCCTTCAAAACCACACCATGCTATGCTGAAATCTATTTGCTAGAGACTTTTTTTTCCTGATATGTATGTTGCCATTACTTTGTGGGGAGGCAAAGCCTGTTAGAGTTTTTGTCAGTCACAGTGATCCATGACACAAGCAGGTTGCCTTATTTGGTGTCACTGTATGGCTACACCATTCCAGCTGATTCCTGCTGTGCAGGTTGGGAAGGAGCTGACAATATTTATCTACCATCCATCTAAACTGAGGATGTGGGGGTCCTAAACATGGATGCAGTTATGTTGCCTGTTTTGACCAGGCACTTTAAAGCTTTGCATTCCCTCTCTTTTTTCATTATCTTTTCTTTTTTGGGTGTGTGTGTGTGTGTGTGTGTGTGTGCTTGAACTCCTAAGAAATATTTGTCAGACCACACAAGGCTAGGAACTATATTCATTTTTAAAAATGCTGTCTTGGCCATTTTGTTTGCAAAGAACTTTTCTCAAGTGCTTCTTGGAATGACATGTGACCATGCACTGCCACACACAAGAAGGGAAGGGAAAGGAAGGGAAAGGAAGGGAAGAAGGAAAGAAGCTGCTGTTCAAAGAATTGGGATTTGCTGAGAAAGTAAAGAAAGTACCTATTTTCTTTTCTTGAAGGAAAGATAGATACTTTCTTCTGCTAACACCCATATACCCTGGGTATGTTCTTAGAGGGCTCAGTAGCAGAATCTTACTGACTTATTTTACATCTCTACAGTGAAGTCCACATTCATGGATCTTGAGTCATGGAGGACAGTACAAGAATTGCATTAAGGCTTAAACGCCCCTGTCCCCACCTCCTAAGCCAAGTGTAATGCAAAAGGGAGAAAGGGAGCATAACGCAATGTTAGGAAACTGTTAGGAAGAAGTTAGGCAGGGGATATTAACCTGGTTGGCCAATAGTTGGCTTTTCTATTGCCATTACTGGCCCAGCCATAAAAGCAGTTGGAGTTCCATCAGCCTCAGTACTGATAATGGGAAGAGGTTTTAACAAGTAAACACAAGATAACTCATTGTATTTGTGAAACTTAAGCCAAGAACAGCCAAGATGTCAGTAATGTCAACAACCACTCATCTTCGAAGTCATGATGTGCACAGTGAAGGAAATGTGGGAAAGGCAGGGAATGCAATGGGCCTAGACTTGCCAGAGGGCAACTAACCCTTTCTTATGGCTTCATTCTAGTTTGCAGTAAAAACATCTGTGAAGTATCTGAGAGACTTCTGCTGAGTTTGGCCACCTAGTTAAGCCACATGATTTACAGCCAAACCCTGATCAGAGGAACCAAACAGAATTCCAATCCAGAAATGCATTTCTCAAGCTCTCTTATGCCTCCTCTAGCTATTTTCTCCTTTAAACCAATCTACACATCCTTAAGCATTTATCCTGGGAACAGACTGAGCATTCCACCTCCCATTTTGTCCTTTTTATCCATTGGCTATCTGAACAGGGAAACTGTTTCTCCTATAGAAACTAAACCACCCTTTCTCAATCTTTTGACCCTGGAGAAACCCTTGAAATATTTTTTCAGGCCTCGGGGAAGGAACCCCTGCACATTCAGGCTCAAATAGGGGCCAGAAGTTACAAATTATTATGTTCGTTTCATGGGTAGGCCTGTAGATATGCATTAACCGTGTTCTTCAACTAACAGTAAAGAAGGAAACTTACCTCTTTAATATGAAGTTGCCTGAATTTGAAATATTTTTTTAAATAAATCATGATCCCCCAAGGAACCCCTAGTGACCTCTCATGGAACCCAAGGGTGCCACAGAACCCTGGTTGAGAAACCCTCAGCTAAACTCTCATAAGAACGGAGCTCTTGCCCTGACATGAACTTTGTGGCATACAGCCACATTATTTGGGGCTATAAGATGCTAGCAACCTTTCTATAACTATCAACAATCAACACATTGTCAAAAGCAAAGCAAAAAAAAAAATAGAAAGACAAACGTGCTGCAGAAAGCTTCCAGATTTATAGATGTTCTGATGCAAACCATCCCTAATGATGTGTTTCCACTGTATTCGTAATGATAGTTATTATCAAATTAGAAATCAGCTTAAAAAAATAAGAGGATAAAAGAGTTCAAAATAAAAGGTTTAAGAAAGAAATGTCTGGATCTAAGCTAGACTGGGAATTACACCACAATACTTAGAATGCCTCACTCTGTTTCTTTTCCTTTCGATCTCCTTTTGGTTTTACATCTGCCAGGCAGCAAATGATACATCTCTTTTGACCATTAAGGCAACCCATTAGATCTGCTGCCCATTAAACCTAGCTGTGGGTTTTTGTTTTGCAACCAGTAATGAGCCTTTCCAGTTACCTGCTACTGGGTTATTCACCAGGGGTGGGGGTGGGATCCTCTGTATATCACATAACTAAGACAACTGGGAAGCCATTTAGATAATACCCAGATATCTAACATATTTTTAAAGCCTTCCACATTACTGCTAGGCTTGAACAATGTTTGACTGCAAATGTACAGTTGTTTAATTGACTTCTTATTTAGCTAAGAAGCTGTGGACACTGTAAAATTGTGTAACGTTGAACTGAAAGCACAAATTTCTCCTACATGACAAATATCAGATGGTGCACCCTCTCACTCCCTCGTGCATCAGTTTACCATTTGAGGAAGAACACAGCGTCTCTTTTTCTTGTCAGACCAGAGGAATCATTTGGACTAAGATAATGCAAGAAAAGGTGCTAATACCGTTGTCAGGTGGCCTCAAAAGCCTTATGAAGAGCAACAGCACAAAGAAGGTAGAGGGGGACTGGGTGACACTGAGTTTATGAACTAGGAAATGAGACAAAAGAGAGGTTATGTCATGAGCACTGATGGTGAGCAGGAGGGGGCCCCTCTCCAGGGGAGAAAACACATGCGTAGTTTAGAGACTTTGAGCTGTCATTCAAAGAGACACAGAACAGACCCGCCTTGACTTTGGGGGTTTATCTGTCTGGGTTTTTCCCATGCTTCTTCAGTTTGTTAGGATTTTCTATCTAATGTAGCAGTAATAAAACACTAGAGACCTATTCCTCATCTCAGCGTGGTTCCTGACTGTTAGGACAGGTTATCAGGGAGTAGTTTGGGTTGGGGAAGAAAGGGAGGGCACTTGAAAAGCTGCATGAAGGAGCAAAAGGAACCAGCCCTCAACTAGAAGGAGCTGAGGTAGGGAGAGTTTGCCCAATTAAAGGTAACTCCTCAGAGCAGACCACACAGGCAGGAGACCTAAGCTGGAGAAGAGAAGTAAGGAAGGAGATGTTAAGGTTCTTCAACATTACTGCTGCTTATAAATCCCCTTTTTTCCCCCTTAAAGAAGATATCTCTATATAACGTTTACAAGCCATAATACAGATAAATCCAGGCTAACAGCTACTGCAGGGCTGTTTCTGAAAGAAATGTCTGGATTCTAGTAATTCTAATTCTAACAGTAACTTTTGCAACCTTCTGCTGCTCAGCTTGGTGTTCCTGGAACGAAAGCCTTCTCCCATGCCTAATTCCTGGAATGCTGAGGTCCTGTAAGGTGGGTTCCACCAGCATCCAAAACAACATTTATTTTCTTCCTCCTCACTGTAGGCTGAAAAAGTTTAATGATGGCTTTTTAATTAAGAAATGTTGTAGCATCTAATATGGGCCCATCTTATCATTGTCAATGTCATTCTTTAAGAAGGACAATATATACCTAACATTTTAAAGAGTGTTTTGAACTGTCCTGGCCAAGCTGAGGACTTGGAGGAAACTAATGATGAATTGGGTGCTCGTGGAGGATGGAAGAAGCCCGAATAAAGGCTGAGCTTTGATGGACCGAGATACTGCTAGAACTCCGTATTAGAGGCCAAGTTACTTCTCAGCAAGACAGACAATAGCCTTGAGAAAGTTGACAAGGCCAGATGATCCCTTAGATGCAATTCTACTGATGCCAACTTTTGATTTCATGTGTGACTGAGAAACTATATAGAACATGGGAAAACAATGCACTGAAGCAAAATAACAGAAGAGCTACATCTTCGGAACTGGGAGACACAGAAGGAAGTGCTGAAGACTTATCTTGAGATTCATCATCCTTGAAGTCACCTACAGGCCCTTTCTGAGATCCTGATCTGATGATCTACCCATATAACTCATACTGATCTTCCAATATTTTGTGTGAATATTCTTTAATTATCAACGCTGTGATTTTTACTTTACTCTGTGCCTGTTTTGTGATTAAAATATGAGCTCAACGTTCTTAAATATAAAGGAAATGAAAACTTTTGGGCAAGCATCAGAGCTTTCTTTAATAAGTCTCCCATGCCAAAGTCAGCATCACGTTTACCTGTAAATTATTGGTTTGGGTACCAATCATTTTTGTGGCCATTAGTCAGAAACAAGGCTGTTGTGCGTATGTATGCGTGTGCCTGTAGTATGTTTTCATTTGTAAATCAGAACATTTACAGATGAGAACAATGCAGAAGGTAAATATCTTCTTCTATTCCCAAGAGAAACATTCTTATATTGAAAGAATAGTCAGAATAAAACTGTCACAAATTTATTTCTTTATTTTCTATCCTGCCTTTATTATTTTTATAAATAACTCAAGGTGGCGAGCATACCTAATACTCCCTCCTCTTCCTATTTTCCCCACAACAACAACCCTGTGAGGTGAGTTGGGCTGAGAGAGAGCAACTGGCCCAAGGTCGCCCAGCCGGCTTTCATGCCTAAGGCGGGACTAGAACTCTCATACCATGCCTGATTGGCTCTTGGGCTGAGAGAGAGCAACTGGCCCAAGGTCGCCCAGCCGGCTTTCATGCCTAAGGCGGGACTAGAACTCTCATACCATGCCTGATTGGCTCTTGGGCTGAGAGAGAGGGACTGGCCCAAGGTCGCCCAGCCAGCTTTCGTGCCTAAGGCGGGACTAGAACTCTCATACCATGCCTGATTGGCTCTTGGGCTGAGAGAGAGGGACTGGCCCAAGGTCGCCCAGCCAGCTTTCGTGCCTAAGGCGGGACTAGAACTCTCCTACCATGCCTGATTGGCTCTTAGGCTGAGAGAGAGGGACTGGCCCAAGGTCGCCCAGCCAGCTTTCGTGCCTAAGGCAGGACTAGAACTCTCATACCATGCCTGATTGGCTCTTGGGCTGAGAGAGAGGGACTGGCCCAAGGTCGCCCAGCCAGCTTTCGTGCCTAAGGCAGGACTAGAACTCTCATACCATGCCTGATTGGCTCTTGGGCTGAGAGAGAGGGACTGGCCCAAGGTCGCCCAGCCAGCTTTCGTGCCTAAGGCGGGACTAGAACTCTCATACCATGCCTGATTGGCTCTTGGGCTGAGAGAGAGGGACTGGCCCAAGGTCACCCAGCTGGCTTTCAGGCCTAAGGCAGGACTAGAGCTCTCGGTCTCCTGGTTTCTAGTCCGTTGCCTTAACCATTAAGAGAAAGGATGACACAAGATGCTGGAATCTTCCCTACAGAAGGAAACTGACTGAACCATTCTGATGCAGAATGAAAAGAATACATTGCTCTTGTAATAATTCTGCAAATATTTTTAAAAAATGAAGAAGACATCTAAGCACCCTGAGAAGATGGAATATATGCAAGCAAGGCCTCTGGAATAATTATGTGTTGTTAATTGAAAAAATGTTAATCATGTCTTATTAGGAAGCAGACAGGGTTAAATTGGTAAAATTTCAATTCACTTAGGCCTTATCTCTTGTTGAAATGAACCAGATGATTAATCCTTAATATTCTTCAGGGATACAGAGAACATCAGCAATTAAATTAACAACTACAAAGTTTATGCTTGGAGATTCAAAAAATGAAAGACAGAAACACTTTAATTTTTCACAAGTTGTTACCTTAATTATCTTCTTATTGCCTCTGTCTCTTCTCCCTCATTACAAAAACACACCCCTTAGTATTCACGGATCTCTTTAATTTGTTGCAGCTCGGCAACTATGTGGGAAATGTCATCTGAGCAGCAAAAGTCATAAATCTTACTTTGTGCATGCTCATTGAAAATAAATCGTTCTGCTATACTTAGTCCCACTGTTCAAACTGCAAAGTGCTGACAAATTTATTCTTCTTTACAAACAATCAGTAGTGTCGATCAAACGTGGGAGCAGAAAATGCCTGTTTTTCCTCTCTTAGCGTATAAAGTCAGTAGAAATGCATCCTTTGTAGGCAAGGGTCAGCCCACTCTTTGGACCAAAGAGGCATCTTCCCATTGGAGAGCATGCTTAAAGGTCTTTCTACAATACATCTCTGACCAAAACAGAAATATACCTCATTACATAGGGCAGCAAAAGGAAGAACACAAAATGTTTAACTGACTTCCCCATAGTATATTATGTCATATAATATTAAACTATTAAATCTTAATAATAAAATCTCAATATGGCACCTAAATATTAATATTTAATTTTCAGCATTTACAAGTAAGAGAAGGTTGACAACAAGCTGTTCCACATGAAGAGACAATGAATCATCTCCCCCCTGCCTTGTCATGGTGCAAAGCCAGAAAAGAGGACAAAGCCTTGGCCAAATAATGTGATTAAAATTACAAAGCATTGGGGTTGATTATCTCTAGCAGAAGCAACATGATTTGATATTTAAATAAAAGCCCGGGGATAAAGGCGACAATTAACACACAGTGCTATAAGTATACTTGAAATAATCTGCTGCAAATTGTACAGACTGGTGGATTATGCAACTGACTTGCCAGCATTTGTTATCATTAATTGGGTCCCATGCAGGCAGCCCAATCTACAACACCTGCGCATGGAGACAAAACATTGGCGAAACTCCCAAGTGATCTCCCTGTGCCTCTGTTTCATTTGAGTTTGGGAATCAGGGACAGATGTTTTATGAAGTCCTGATTCCAGCCCTGTTTGGATTATGCCCTTGCAGTCCTGTTTGCCTGGAAGGTAGAGAATTAGGAATCTCCCAGACAGGACATCATAAGGGGAGATGCTTCAGGATGTGCAAAACGTGCGCCTTTTTTTCTATTGCATAGAAATCCACATCCCTAAAATTGGATATGAATTTAATCCACACATTTCCTTAATCTGGTGTTATGGACCTTTTAAAAGCACAGGCCTCTGTAAGCAGGCTTGAATTATTCTTACATATTACATAGGCAGATTTATTTTGCCCATTCATCTGCTATTTCCTTTTTTTTTTTAAAGACATAACGGTAAATGTTTTTTATTGAGGTGGTATGTGCAGTGTACCTACATGTGCACATTATACGTAGCATCACACCAATGTATCATTACCCACAACTGCATCCCTATTAGGTTAATTTGCCGGAAAGTAACCATCTTTCACTGACATCTCCTTCCCCAGTCAAAAAACACAGCATTCATCCCCCATTACCTTAGCAGTATAAGACAAGTCAAAACCATCTTTTGAACATCATATATAAAGTTGGCAAATTTCATATATTCCTACAATTTACTCTATAAATTGCTGTAAATAATAAATTTAAAGTGCTGACCGAAACATCAAATGCTGCAAAATACAACAACAAAGCTATTGACTGGTGTAAAATGAAAGGATCTGGGCCCTATGATCTGATGGAAACAGGCCTCTTGGAGAATAGAAATACGAATCCAGAGATATGAAAAATAAACTATTGGTTCACGAGGAGGGGGCTTTTTCCTTTTTAATGTCAAACTATGGAATCTACAGCTTAGGATATTGCATTCATCCTTCATTTGCTCCCCTGTTAGAAAAGGAATTAAGGGTTACATCTTCAATCAGGCCTTTAATATCTGCTTTAATATCTGTTCATGCATTTTAGTTAGCCTACTTCATTTTATTTCTCTTAGTTGTTGTGGTTAGAACGCTTGATCATCCTGAGTAATAGTAACACTTGATCATCCTGGGATAGAAATCAAATACACACTAAATAATAAGAATCATTACATTAAAGTCATTTTTTTTTCCTCCAAAGGTCTAAAAATAACACTTGCCAACCTATTCTGTGTTTAAAACACTGTCTATAGTAGTAAGAGTAGCCAGAAATATCAAATGTGTGTGACATTTTGTTGGATCTCTAATACTGGGAAAGGGTCAAGCCTATGAGTGCGAACATGTTTCCCAGCTACACCAGTGGTACATCTTAGATTTAATGATCTCATTATATTATATCCTACAATATACCCCTGGATGTCCTTATTCCATGAGACTTCCTGCATATGCCTCTTTCCTCTTCTCATCATCAGAAAGAGAAGACAAGACATTCCAACATTTATTTTGAGTCTAGCTACAGCTAGAGTGAATCAAACTACACGGACCTTTTAATATCCAGGAGCTTTACAGACTGGGTATGCTTACACCTGTGGCTGATCCTCTGAAGAGCTCCAGCCACTATGGATAAATGTTAAAATAACACTTCTATGTCAGGGCTTGTCCCTGATTCTTCATTCCTTATAGTTTCTGACTCTCACCTTTACAGACTGTTTTCCTGGCTTCTGATTCCTACTCCTTGATATTCACCACCTTTGCTCACATTACAGACTGACACCTTGCTATTGACACTGATTTCACCTTATTCAATTTCATCTGAATTTAGTGACTTCTGTCAGTCCAGGCAACTACAGACAACTTTTTTAACCATGGTGCATTCAGGGTTTCAATTCAGGTTACTAAACTTTAAAAGTATTATTATAACGTATCAGGGAAGGATGTCCTCATGACTGCTCATTAACTAACATGTAGCACGGGGAGGTAGGGAAGGAAGAACAACCTTAACTAATTTTTATCTAGCTCTTTTCTGAAGCTATAAAGTATATTAGTGCGCGCGCACACACACACACTTCTACTGACCCAATTTTTTATTATCACTACTGGATTTGCCAGGAAATCAGATTTATACAGCCTAACAAACTGCCAAGTGCTAAAGTGGTTTCCTTTATTACTGAGATCTGTCTATTAGACTGCAGATATCGCAGGATTGAGAATGCAATGCCGCTGGACTTAATCCTATCATCTAATCAAGGAGCAACCATTTACTCAAATATGGAATTGAGTTTAGACTTTGATTTTTCCTGCTGTCCAATCAGTTTTATGTACTGAAATCTGGGGGCTTACATTGGTGATGTGTGGATATTGTCCTAAGCTGTGCTTTGTTGTCATCATGATTTTTGAATCGAGATTTTTTTTTTTTTGGTTCTCATAAAATGCTAAACCAGTTGCCAAACTAGAATAGCTACATTCTAATTATCCCCATCATCCCTATCATACCACATAGCCAACTACTTGTGAAAGTAGGAGGGAAGGCTCTTTGAGACAATTATATATATGGCACATACATACACAAAATGCACAGTACTATCCAAAAATAGCAACAAAAATATTAAAACTGATTTCATTCACAGCATTCACTCTTATATGAGATTCCTCCATGCTGTTGGCTTGCAGGGAAAACCCTTTTAACTTGACCTGTATCAATCATGTAGCTAAAGGTTGCATTTGCAATTATACGATTGCTTTCCATGACTGTGTCATAATGTCCTTAGCATTATGTAACCCCCAGGATACAGAGACATTTTAAATCAGGAAAAATACAACTTGAGAAAGCTGGAAATAGACAAAAACCAAATGTTGTGGGATCATCAAATGCTACAAGGAGCTGGACAATATTTTAAAATAAGCGTAACGACTGCTCATACAGTACATCCACATGTTCAGTCCAAATGATATGAAGCACATTAAACCAAAATGAACTCCTGCCTCTCTTTTTTAATCTGCCAAGTGCATTACTTACATTTTCTTTAGTGAATTAAATGGAGTAATTTCATTTATATGTTTCTTAACCTATAGAAAATATCAGGGTGGGTTTGGGATGCCACTGCAGTGTGAATTGATTTTGATTTCTAACCTTGGTAATCCCAGCCATCTGTTATAGGTCTGTTCCTGTCTTGATAGCTCAACAAGAACAATGAATGGTAGTTTCGCACAATAATTCCCATTCATTTGAGAGGAAATATCAAGAAAAAAAAATCTTAGTGGCCCATTACCTTTTTCTCTGCTTTCTTTTCTTTAGACCTGAGATGTTAATTCCTGCTGAACTGTCAGATTCGGAAATGCAGATCTGTCAGGTGGAGTGAGAGGCAAGACTGGAGATGGTCAAGCACAGCTACAATTAAGATCCCAGCATATAAGAAAAACTGCCACTGATCTTTCAGGACCATGGACAGAGGCCACGGGGCATATTTGTTCCAAGGGAAAAAAATAGTCACTCAAATAAGTCCTTTAACACTCCCTTATTGAAGAGAAAAGTACCAGTAGAACAGTTTTTATTATCACACTCAGAGACCAAAATAACAAACAGCAACATTAAAGTCAAGAATTAAATTGCACTAAATAGCATTTAGAATTGTTCGAACAAGAGAAAAACAATGCCTAAATAAAATTGGGAGAAAGGACTACGAGCACATTGACAGCATTATTTCAAGAATCCTTAAACTACCCTGGAGTATAAGGAAGTCAAACAACGGATAACTGCTGATGTATTCCGCAAACCTGGCTCCATTTGCAGTTACGGTTTAATTCTGATCAAGTAATAGGTGTTGACTATGAAATTCATCTGGCCAACCAAAAAAACATTTGACTATAGGAGAATATTTAGCTTCTAAGCAACAAGCCAATTTCTAATTGGGTCCACCAAAGGAAGTGTATTTAAAGTCAAATAATTTTATGGTGGCATGGGTATAGCCAGCTCCAAAGGTACAACATAAAAACTGCAGTTCTTTATTCAAGAGAGTGCATTCTAATACTTCTCCATGTTATTTCATATGACTTGCTGCCTCTGCTGCTGTGTGCTTTAGTGGTCGCTGTGAAAATGAGGATGGTGACTCCTCAGAACACTGATGATTATGTTCTGCAATCTCTCAGGTTTGACACTTGACTTCAAGTTCAAGAATTATCTCGTTGTTTATTTATTTCATTTGATTTATATTGAAATGATTTATATGACCACACATCCCACAGCAGTGAGACTTTAATTCCCAATTCCTCTTCATAATCAGGACTTTACTTTTTATGTATCACTAATGAAGTTTGAGGTCATGTAAAAACACACACAGACACACACAGACACACCCCTCAAGATTAAGTGCTGCTGCTGAAAAGAAATCACTTCCAAACTCCAACAAAGCAACAAGCACTTCCCTATTCTGTTTCTACTTCTGAAGGCACCAATTCTTTCACTGCAGGTAATAACTAGCTCGTAGGTCTGCCACTCAACAGCCAAAGTTATTGTTGTCATTGTTTTAATACATATAATAGACTGGTCATGCCCATTCTCAGAATAGCAAATACAGAACATGGAATAAGTTTATAGTCAGGCTGGGAAATCATTCCTAAACAAATACGAAGGATGAACTTTGCCAAAGTGGGTTTCTCATTTCCTTGGCTTTTATGGATTGTAAACTGCCACAAGATCCTATTTATGCTACTGTGTAATTTCTGATGTCTGCTAACAGAATTCTTATGAAAAACTGAGAGGTGACTCTTTAGGAAAGGTGCCACAAGGTATTTTTTTTTAGGTTAAAAAGAACATCTTTCCTTCCTCTTATGATATGAATTAAGGGAAGCAGCAAATCCATCCTGTCCCTGAAAGATCCCCCCCTCCCCTGCAAAGGCCTATTTCATAGGGAGTAAAGTCTTCAATGCAGCTGGTTAAGGGTTTGGGCTCAGCAATATATCTGAAAACGTTATTCATCCAAAGAAATCTCTTACTGAACCTGGACTGTCTACCTGCTAAGAAATAAAGCCCTTCCAATACAATCTAGGCATCTGGCCTCCAAGTTAAATTGTCTTCTGCCATGAAGACCATCAATCCTCTTAGCTACATACTTTACATATCCTACTCTTCTAGATACACTTCGCCTCTAAAGAGCACTGGTGCTCCGAAGTATTACAAATGGTCTTTCCTGGTCCTCCTACTAGAGGACTTCCCCCATCCTCCAGTTGGGTATAGTAAGAATAAAACCTTTTTTTTCCCCAAGCAAAACATGTGCTTTACCATCAGACAACCTCCTAGCTTCCCTACAGAAGACATATGGAAGACACACTACTCTTACAGAAATTGGATCACTGTACAGTATCTGTTTGTTTAAATATTCACCAACCACAGCCAAAAAAAGAAAACCCCTCTAGAATTCAAATGCAAAACATTTCTTTGTTTTACTAATCCTCAGCTAAGCATCCTTCAAGTCTGGCTGCTTCAACCACTTTAGATGTTGGCAACAGAAAGCAGCTTAATGAATCATTTAATTGCAGGTATCTTGGCATATCTCCAGAAAGTATGCATTACTTTTCGTAATGCACATGTTCTGAACTCCTTTCAAGAAGTAATTTTCAACTGGTAATAGTTTGTGAAATGCATATATGGTGTATATGGAGATTGTGACAAGGTATGTCCTTTCCTCAGTAAGCAAAACAGCTCCTCGCCCCCAATTCTAGATATTGGCTATTTTCACGGGCAATTCTCAATCACTAGAAATGGTATTTTGAAAGAGAGGAAAGTTGAGACAGCCCTTCCTTAAGAACAGTGTTTCTTAAAGTATGATTCTAAGACCCCTGGTGGTCCCCCCAAACCCTCTCAGGGGTCTGCGAAATCAAAATTATTTGCCAGCCTACATTGAGAAATAATACAGTATTAAAATCCCATCAAACAATTGCGAGAGGCGGTAGCAGCAGCGAATGTATCAATTTTAATTTTTAATATGGTAAATATCAATAAATATAACCCATACAAACAAAAGGTCTTCTGGGGTCCTCCATAATTTTTAAAAGTGGGGAGGGGGTCCTGGGAGAAAAAAGTTTGAGAAACACTAGAAGATTCCTATAAGAATCCAAGTTCATTCTTTCTCTCTCCTCCTGTGCAGTGATTTATCATTATACAAATCAACTTTAAAGGGCAGTAGAGAAGTACACAGGAACTAAAGAAAACTGATGATTGCCATAAACGGTGCAGACATATTCTACATAAAAACTTAGAAACAAACAGCTCAATAATAGAGGTGTCCCATGCATTTTGAAAACCCAATCACATAATTCTGACCTTCGAAATCCAGAATGAAACTCAAATGACAATTTGGGGAGCATTCCCTAGATTAGCAGTGCTAATGGTGGTGGTGGCAGGGAGTTCATTAAAAAAAAATCTACAAAACTTGTCCTGCACAAATTAAAAAATAAAATTAAGGAGGCAAAGGAAATAGCTCATGATAGAATTAAGACTGCTGATCTATTTCACTTTTTTTTTTCTGTAGGTTATCTCTGTCTCCCTGCATCTGTTATTTAAAAGCAAAGCTGCCTGAAAATTCTTACTGAAATTATTTTTTTCTTTCAGAATATGCATTTCTAAACATATTTTACATTAGGTGTTCGTGACAGTCAGCAAAGATTTCCTACTTCTTCAAAAGATTCTGAGTTCCAGAAACCAGCAATGCTTTCCTCAAAAAAAAGTGTTGATGAAGCTTTGGCATAAACTTTTAATTCAAATACTCTGCAATTAAAGTTGAGCATATGTGACCGCATCAACAGATGTAGTCCCCTTATAAACCTGAACACCATATTCATGGCTCTTGAGGTGTATTGGACAGAAGACTTTAAGTTTCTTGAGGCAATGGGGGGGGGGGGTGTTTGTTAAATGGGATATCTGAGCCCAACCATTGTGATGTGTAAACCATAGTTTATATCTATATAGGAACTCAGCCAATTTTAGTTTATTTAATCATAGCAAAACAAATAGTAGCTTAGCATGAGGTGTGCATCTATTGAACATGCAAATTATGTTGAGGTTTCCCAAAAGGAATGCTTGTGACATTGTTTTCTGTCCAACTCATATGGACCTCAGACTGTAGTGTGACAATGTCTTGTCTTTCATGCATTTCCAGAACTGCACATTACATACACAATTTGGGAAAATATTTACTTTAGAGAAAGAGAAGCTGCTGACATTTTTAAAATGCCAATTTTTTAAAATTTACCTTGATAATTTTATCTTTATTTTATTCTATCAATATGACTTTTTATTTTTATTTCTATTTCAGCGTAATTGTTACGTTATTAGTTATATGCTGGTTTGTGACCAAAATAAAATTGATTGATTGATTGAAAATGCCAATGGAGATCATTAAAAGGTCTATGGTTTTGCATAACTATGTACACTCTTGAAACCAAGTTTGGTTACGATAACCCTCTGGATTTCTCTGTCACTTGAATTAATTCCAAAGCTCTTGCTGTAAATATCTGTAACCACTTGTTTCAAAGTTCTTAAACTCAGAACCAGCAGAATACTATTCAGTTAAACAATACACTGTAATTTTGATATCTTGATTTAGTTATCTCCCACCCAAGTACTTACCAGGTTCTGACTCAGCTTAGTTTTTTGAGATCAACTGGGCTGATTGACAATTGGGTGCTGCCATGACTATTGCTGATACAGGTTGTTTTTTTAGAATCATGTTTCTGTTTGTCTGCCTATCTATCTCTACCTATTTACTAATATAGGCATTTGTGTATATGTGTGTGCTTTCCCCCAACATAAATTTTACTGTATGCATCATAAAACTTCTACAGCCTCGTGTGGCACAGAGTGGTAGGCGGCAGCATTGCAACTGAAACTCTCCCCATGACCCGAGTTCGATCCAAGCGGAAGCTGGATTCTCAGGTAGCCGGCTCAGGTTGACTCAGCCTTCCATCCTTCTGAGATTGGTAAAATGAGCACCCGGCTTGCTGGGGAAGGTGACGACTGGGGAAGGCAATGGCAAACCACCCCGCTATGGTATGCCAAGGAAGCGTCGCGAAAGTGGCGTCCCCCCAGAGGGTCAGACATGACTCGGTGCTTGCACAGGGGACCTTTCACATCATAAAACTTAGAGAAATGCTGTTGCCATATTTATCCCATCTTGTGTACATACTACAAATTAAGGATCCTGGCACCCTGCAAATGTTTTGGACTTTATCAGCCTTAGTCAATGTTAGGAGCTATGGGGCTTATAATCCAGAGCCTCCGAAGGGAACCAGAATGTGTTCCTCTGAAATACAGCTTTGGGAAATACAAATCAGGCAAATTCTCATGAAATGTGAACAAAATGCTCCCAATTCCCTATCAATGAGCAGCAACTATTAGTGTGTTGCACTAAGCACTGATGTCCATCTAATTAGGACTATAAGCATAGAGAAATGGGCTTCAGCACTCTACTTCCTGGTTGCTTCTCTAGTCCTCACTTCTAGAAAAACATCTTGCTTAATTAAGAGTTCTGGAGAAACTGAAAGCCTGTATGAACAAGTTCATTATTACTCCAACATGATCTGGACCAAACTTGAATTTATTTATGATTTTTTTTTTTCATTTAAAAAGTAGACTTTTTTGAAGTGACAAATAGTCTTCCTGAAATGGAAGGGTCTCTTTTAAAGCAGAGAGAAGATTTCATGCTTGAAATTTCATCAACAATACTTGTTCTGCTTGCAGTCTCTCAATCAAGAGCAAGGAACAACTATTTATAATATACATGCAGTGCCCAAATGAAATACATGCAGCTGGATTTTAAAAGGGAGAGGTGAAGAGTCCGCTTGAAAATTAGACTGTGTTTTCTAATCTCCCAAAAGTTGCTGCTTGGGTAATTTTATTTTTGGAGGAAAAAAAATGTGACAAGTGATTCTTCTTTTTTTGTAAAAGGTTAATGCTAAATCTTCCAACTTTTATAAATTAGTCTCTTTCTATAAAATAAACTCTTGCATGCTGGTGTGTAAGATTAGCAAAAAAGTGTTCATGCTGCTGAAAATTGATGGTTTTTCCATTTCAAGGTGACAAATACAATGTCAGGCACAATCAATCGATCACTGCATAATTATTATTGCAAATGATCCATATCCACACTGCAAATCTTAAGGGGAATTTAATGAAGCAGTAAGAACATCAATAATAAGATCTACTTGGTCTCTGTTAAATCTCACAGTATCTGTGTGTGTGTGTGTGTGTGTATAATACACACACAAACAAACACACGAAATCTTTTAGAAATATTTAAAGACCAAAATAAATGTGCAAAACACATTTCTTTTTACAAAGTCAAGTATAGTTAGGACAGAATACGACCAAGTAGAAATGCTCAGAGCCATCTATTTTGAAATAAGTCCAATTATTCTGGCTGGATCTGCCAATCCAGTTTCTCCCCATTTAACATTAGTGGCCTGTGTTCACCCTAAAAATGCACAATGACTGCATTTTGAACCACTTAATTTCTTAACTGTCCAAACACTTTATGTAAGCATACTGTCTTGTGAGTTCATCATTCTGTTTTCTCTATGTTCACCCAAAGTTTTTGAAGAAGTTGAATAAAATAGATGTATGTAATGCATGACATTACATGATCCGATCCTTGGCAAATGCTTTTGGAAGATATCTCACCCGACACAGTTAATCATGCAGGGACAAGGGGCAGCCTCAAAATGTATATTTCATTGGCTTTACAGCCAATGAAAGGTCAGGACAAACTTATCTGTTCCCCTTCTCAGTGGACAAGCTTTGTAGAGAAATGTTTTGGTCCCTAACAAATAGTTGACAAATTTGTCTTATAGTATAGCTACAACTGCTACAATCCACTGTTTTTTAAGTGTCACTCTAGTTATGACTCTGGAAGAGTAGATTAAAACAGAAGACAATGCCTAGAAGTTTTGTTTTCATTTCTAAGGAAACCCAAAGCACAAGTGTCTCAGAAATTTCTGAATGATGTATATGGTTCCAGGGCTTATTAAGGGCCATGCTGTGCTTTTGCAAACTCTTAGTCACTGAGATGCATGCTGAAAATATAGAAAATTGATTATAATGGTGGGAAATATGACCAGAAACTTTGACAACCAAAGACAAAGGACTCTCCCACAGATGCTTGGGACAACAATTAATTCCAATTTTACTAAGTCATAATGTGGTTTATGAGCCCAGCCATTTCTTTTAAACAAAATATACTTTATAACTAGATGCAATGTGCAAACCCAGCCATTTATTATTCAATAAACAACTTTTCAGCAAGCAGTCGCTTAGTATAATGTAGCCAGAGTTTATTTTCAGAAAAGTTTGGCTTTTTGAGGATCGTTATATCAGCTTGATCATTTCTCGGGGCTACATCTGTACCATGCCTGGCTTCATACAGCCACTAAAGTGAAGATTATTGTCGTATTTTGAAATAAGGATAGTTATCCATATCTTCATAATAGCTTGAATAGACTATAATGATGGAGTTCATGGGACAGTTTAGAAACTTTGGTTGCTTGGATACAGAACTGTCAGTTATCAAAAAGGATGGATAGAAAGGCACATCTTTCACCAGAGCTTCAGTGTCTACAGGCTGGTTCAGATACGATTCAAAGCGTGATCTGGATTGGGACTACATTTCACACTGGAATCTTTTTTGATAATATAAAACCCAACTGGAGATTGGCTTGGGGTTCTTTCACTTTGTGAGGTGACTTAGAGAACTCACGAGAGGTAGGGCTTTCTTACAAGTGGTTCCTGGAGATAAGTCTGTGAGAGATAGACAAACACTGCATGTTTTAAGTCAATGCTGACAAATGTGATGCTATTAGTATAACTAAATCCACCCCCCCCCCCTTTCTTCATCTCAAAGTGAAGAAATGTATCTTGGAAGCAGGACAACAAAAGCGAAAACTCAGGAGTCCCCATAGGGCCACCTCCATCCCACCCTTGATTCCACTGGGGACTAGATGCCAGAATCCCTGGTGAGGTATTAGGGATTCTGGAATTTGTAATCTAAGTGCAGGAAATTTCTTTTCCAGAAGCTGGGAGCTACTGTGGTCCATCTCTAAGTCTGACTGCCAGCATAGCAACAGCCTCCACAGAGTAAGTCAAAAGAGGCAAGTGGTAGTTGCAGCTTCATACTCCCAGCTCTGTGCTTTTTGTGCATGCTCTGCACACGGTTTCCCATATGTCATTCTACTGCTGGTTTTCTACAGATACTAGAGTCAGTTTTATTTCCTCTCTGGAAATAAAATATCCAGACCGTACCAATTTATCCTACATACAGCTGATCAGACGGAGTCACCACATTTCTTTATGTTCCTAGTAAAATCACACAAGGGATGATGGCTCCTCCAGCTTCAAAAATACGGAAATCTTAGATTTAACCCTTTCTTCTCAGTTTATGGATCTAGCCCCAGTTTATAACCAGAAATATAGAGTTCATGGGAATTACGGAATTATAGTATCAGTACTAACAAAAATAGTTGTTTTAATCTTGACAGTTGTTATGGTATTTGTGGAAATGAACATACTGCCTTATTCTGTTTTCTGACTGAACTCATGTTCAAGCCCAGTGTTTCTGGTTTTGGCTGTTCTAATGAAACCTGGTTTGTTAGTGTGATGTGATTCTGGGCAATGCCTGAAATAAAAGTTTGATTAGATTCCAATTCCACAACCATCATGTTGCCTGGTTTTGAACCACCCTGAAGCAAAGGATTTTTCTGTATTATGAACAGGAAGAATGGAAGCCGGTGGCAACAGCTTAGTCAGGATTTGATCAAGCAGCCCGCCACAGTGACGCAGAGCCCAGTAGTAGTGCTCTAATTATAGAGTGCATGATCCAGCTAGGAGTAGAAAAATGTTTGCCAACATCATAAAGCCCCATAAATTATTGTTTTGTATTATTTTTAATTACAGAAAAAAGAGTAATTATTAGTTTCGTAACTAGCATGGCAAAGACTGATACTGGATACTCAGCCTATGTACAAGGCTGCTGTTAGCCAACAGACTCTAACTGTGGGAATCTTCAGAATGAAAAGAAACCATCACACTATGCACACAGAGAAGCTTTTAGGGAATTACACTATACCACTTAGTTCTTTCTTCTAAAACTCCATTTGCTGGGTAAAAATAAATATATGGAATTTGCCCCATCTAATTTTTTTCTTTTCTTTTCTGGTCAATGGTGCCTGATTCTCAGAGACTGCCTGGAAAAGTCCCTGCAGTTTTCTTGGCAAGGTTTTTCTGAAATAGTTTGGCATTGCCTCCTTCCTACGGCTGAGAGAGAAGGACTGGCCCAAGGTCACCCAGCTGGCTTTGTGCCCAAGGTGGGACTAGAACTCCCAGTCTCCTGGTTTCTAGCCTGATGCCTTAACCACTACACCAAACTGGCTCTCCCATCTAAATTAAACTTTACTATGTAGCCATGATCTTCTGCCTATTTAGTCAAGTCTTTTAGGGATATTTTCCAGAGAAATAGGAACATTGGCTTAAGGGAGGTGTTAAATACTGATAGTGCTGAATGAACAGTCTGCAAAAAGGGTAGATGAACATTTAAAAAAAAATCAGAATCAACATGTTCCATTTTTTATTATTATTATTATTATTATTATTAGAGGGAACAAAATTGTTATTCTAATATGCTGAATATAAAGAAAGCAAAACTGACAGATTCATTCAGCCCTATTTTGTGCAGTGATACGACCTAAATAGAGTGAATGGTAAAACATCCTAATAGGGCTGAAATTCTTAAGATTTGAAGTGAGCATGGAATACCCCAGGAATTAATCTCTTACTGAAATTAGTAGCAAAAGTTTTTTTTTTCCCTCACAGAAGATGAAAGGCCTGCTTTCTGACTGATCCATATGTAGCATACAATTTAATTTTGATCAATGTTCTTCATGTGAGGGAGACAGATACGTATCTTGTTTTCCTGCAATTTCCACATCCAAAACCACACAGCTGACTTTTCAGTGACTTTCCCTGCTGCCTAACCCTCACTAGCTGAAATCTAAATTTAATGAGACTAAAATGGAACTCTGCCTTGAATTCCTTCCAACTTTTCAAGGGATAGATGCAGAGGAGCACTTCATTTTGAGAAGGCAAGTGTCTTTTTTCATTTATCCTTTCCCTTGTTTTTCTTTCCCCTTGCATTTTTTTCCTGCTTCCACTTCATATGAGATAATTACTGGTTAATTTGCTATTTCCTAAAGTTTGTTTTTATGTGTTACACAAGGTGGCTACACCCAGATGATCTTGGATGACCTTGAAAACCTTGTAGCCACCAGGAAATCCCATGCCTAGATTAGCATTTATTAGATTTATGTCCCACCTTTATTTTGTACAACTCAAGGCAGTATATCTGCCTCCTATTTTCCTGATGTGTGAGATGCTTTGGACCCCCATCTCCCAGTTAGAAGTCTTGGGGAATAGCATATTCCCTTTTAAAGATCCCAGTGGTAACTGTTTTTGAATGTCTTTCAAGGGACAGAAAACCGGTTATGTGGACATTTGGTGAAAATCTTGATGAGTGTGTTAATCATTACTTATTACCTCTGTCTCAATACTCTGTCCAGCTCCAAGGCTCTGCATAAGTCTAAGACTTGAGTGGAGGTTGGTTTTACACACACACAACACATACATGAATACAGACAGTGAAAGTTCATAGCTGGGACTGGAAGCCAATGAGAATTTTCATTTGATTTGATTATAGCCATATCAAGGCAGCAAGGCAAGAAAGCTTTCTTCCTTCATTCTGTTCCTTCACCAGGAAAACAAACAGCATCTGAGAAATGCCTGCCTGCTTTTAAAGGGGCAAGCAGTCTCCCACAGAAGCAGAAGTGGAAACTGGCCTTTTCAAAGCCAGCCAAAGTCTATCAATTGTCTCATGCCAGCTCAGGCTGCACAACACACAGGCCGTTTTCCAGGGTTACAAAAGCAGCACAGTGGGAAAGCTTTTGAAACCTGTGTCAGCTAATTGTGGCTTCATTTTCATTCAGCTCTTACCTTTTCAATTGGCTCTTTCAGTCCCCAGCCTAGGATTGCTCTTTTGTATTCCAAGTTACTCCATTATTCAGCATTATTGAGTCAAAACCCCCTTGAAGATGCTTGAAATTCATATGTGTGCTCTCTTATTAAACCATTCCAAGTTCTTCTTTCTCTCTTCTCCCCCCTCCTCTGCTGTGTCAATAGCAAAAAGTACATATTTATCCAACAGCGGTGGTCACAGACACAGAGCAAGTGTGCCTTGTTTGTTCACACACAGAACAAATAAATAAATCTACCCATCAATTCGGGAGCCTTGGAAGAAGGTGACAGTTTCCCAGATAACAAGGTTGAGTTCTTGTAACTACATCCCAAATTAAAATTACTGAATTATCCAAATGTAATTACTTAAATTTACTGAATTATCCATCAACCTTGCAAAATTCAGGGGTATATTTCATTCTTGCCCTGCCATCAGATGGAACACAGGACCTTTTTAAACACACAACACTGTTGATTATTATGCCTCACGTTTATTTGAAAGCAAAAGAGAAATTGAGGAAGCCTGTTGCTACCATTTGCTTTTCATATGATATAAACATTTTGGTGAGAAGCGGGGCTCTCCCTTCCCCAAGCAAAGTAATAAAGGTAAGTCTGATCCTGAGCTGCATTTGTCAAAGATAGCTTTCATATTTTCATCTGGAAAAAGAAAATCCAATCCAATTTTTGAGACATGTTTCCATAAATAAAAGTAGAAGGAATTCATCTCAAACTACTTATAAATACACCCCTGACGGGCATTGGCACACAACTGTCAATGCCTAAATATGGTACAGCTACAAAGTTTGTAGCCTATTTAACAAAATAATAAGTGGATCTGTAATAGTGTTTTTTAAATAAATTTTATTAAAAGTTTTACAAAGAACATAAAAACTAACACAAACTAATAGAGAGTAAAAGGAGCAAAGAAAGAAAGAAAAAGGAAAGAAAGAAAGGAAAGAAAAAGTGCTGAAAGAGAGAATAGAAAGAAATAGAAAGAAAAGCTTCCAATTTTTTTTGCAGCAAATATAAGTACTATTACAAAATTAGCTCTTACTCTATGGCTGCAAAAAAAAAGTTCACCTTTTTCTATTATCCAGGTTTGTTTGTTTTATAATCTGTAATAATATTTGAGGGTACTGTATTAGCTAACACACAAGATCTAGTTCTCCTGTAAGCTATATCTGGCTGCTTAGCAAAAAAAATAAAAAGAAGGAAGGAAGGAAGGAAGGAAGGAAGGAAGGAAGGAAGGAAGGAAGGAAGGAAGGATCTGGATAACCAGAGAGAGACAATATTAAAGAGTGAATTATGTCTGTATCTGCAAAACATACACAGAGACACAATAAAGGAATAAATGACCAATCATTTCAATGGTTCCAGAAAATTTCATTAAAAGAGGGCTTGTCTAAGCTAGCATTTATGGAAGCTGATGGAAGAACATTAAAAGAAGCCTTGGAAAAGCTTGGTTGGGGGTCCTCTGTATTTGAGCACAGTCAGGTTGTAAGGAAAAACCTGGTTCCCAGCTACTGGAATTGCATTATTTATTTGCACACGCCTTTTCTGATTACAGGAATTGGGGCTGCTTCGCTGGTAGACCCACAGAGAACACTGTTCCACCGACCAATTTCAGAAAGGCGCCTTGAGTGAAGCTTTATCAAAGCAAAGTATCTCTTCAAAGCTTTGGGTGGTTGGTTTATAAAAGGTTGCTTTTATTGGAGAATAATAAAGAATTTGCTCTAATTGTAGCTTTGTCTATCTAGAAATACGTTCTACTGAGTTTAGTACGGTTGCCTCTCAGATAGATCTAAAATTAGAGCCTTAAATACATTTATAAATAATAAGCTGCATACCTGGGGAATCTATTAGTAGAGTTTTGCAAAATGATCATGAATAAAAAACAAACATGGAATAAGTAAAAATTCTTGGTGTAAGATTAATGCTACATTAAATCTAAGGATGACAAGGAGATGTATGCAGCTCTTTAACCCACCTAACATGCCTATGTAGAAATATATGGACATTGGGGGAAAATGCATGGAAATTTGCATCTGTCAGAGAAAAAAATACAGAAAAAGGTAGGCTCTTATTTACTTTTGTGTATAAGTGTTTGAATTTCCTCTCCTTTTACTTTTTTTTTTTTTTGCATATTTAAAAAATATTTAAATATAATAAATATCATCTTAACCTGAAATATTCCAAGTTCCTGGAAACACTTGCAAAATTATATTTGTGTTTCTTGTTTTAATTCTGTCAAAAATCAAAGAAATCTATCAAGCATGTTGTTGATTTATATTATGTAACCTGACTTTCTGCGTAAGAGTGGTGATGTGTATGTCAGTATGTAACACTCTCCCTCAAGTTAATATACTTCACAGGTTTATTGATTTAAGGAAGATTCCAGTATATCTCAACTTGAGCTCTCCAAGAAAGATTACATAAGAAGAAATGTATATGCAAATAGTTAAATGTTTTTAATTGTACGTATACAGTTATTTATCTAAATGTTACATAAATTTCTGGGACTTTGACATTTTTCTTTCCAGCATAAATAAATAAAATTCTTGATGTCTGGGTTATTGTATGTATAGAGGCATAAGGTTTCATGTACCATGTCTACTCAAAAATAAACCTAAGTGAAATACCAAGATTTACAGCCTCCAACTGCATTCTATTTCCTTCTACCTGTTTGTAAATTACATTGTCAAAACCGTGCCAAAAATATATCATAATATAATTCTGTATAGAAATGAATCAACAGTCTAAGTCATGAAATGTTTTACTGATATAATGTGTGCTCTTGCACAAAGGAAAATATAATATTTATGGTATTTTAATATGAATGTCTATTCTGCTTATATCTATAATGATTTGATAATTGCAAAACACCTCAAAGAAAAAGCAAGTCAGCAGTCTAAATATATATTAAAAAAAAACTGACAATAACAAACTAAAAAGGATTCTGAACTTTCCTGCAAGGTAAAAACAATCAAGCAACCTGTGAAATCAGAGGATGATTGCTGCTGAAACCAAGTGATAATCCCCACCAAGAAATACTGTACATGCTCGGATTGTAACTTCTCTATCCCAACTTTCTCACACATGTTGCATTGCAAGAAACAATTTTATTATCCAAAAAAGCAGAGCAATAAATCAGTCACAATCTCCCTATCACATTTGTATATATTGATAATTGGATTCCTTTTAAACCCTGTTATTCAGAAAATGAGAAATCCCATTCTCAAATACAAAATTCTCTTGAAATACAAAACACTAGCATTGTGATCCTTGTATGGCTATCAAGATGCAAATTCTCTGAAAATAACATTTTACTTCTAGGTAAATGTGTAAGTACTGTGCTATTAAGCTTGCTGGCACTTCATTATTCTCTGTGTGTGTGTGTGTGTGCACGTACACACGTGTCTTAAGGGAGACAAAATCAGAAAATGTACTTGTTGGCTAGGCTTACACAACATGATATATCCTAAGTTCAAGCTGATGAAAAATTACTGTTGTTCAGAAAACATACTATGCATAAATAAATCATACTTCACAGCATGGTCTAGCTCGCACAGCATTTCAGACATTAGATGACTTCACTGCTCTCAACCACAAAGTGTCTCACCCAGCATCAAGTGTCAGATTCTATGCATCAGTGCCAATCATCTTTCAATTACAGTTAACTGCTACATGGTCCATTCACTGAACATGCTCCTCTGGATCAAAGGGGTGAGTGAGTGTCAGTATGCCATGCAATCCCTTTAACCCAGTTTGTTTAACAACAAACCAAGAGGAGATTTGGAGCAATCCAGAGGTTGTTTTCAGATGAACTAACTCCCTCTAGTCAACTATATGATGAAAATGGATTACTTGAGGGTTAAAGTTCCATTCCTTTTCTAGAAATGCAATTCTAGAACATGCCTGAAAAAGTGGAGCCTTCCTAGGCATTGCCACCTTTCTTTCCCACCAATCATGGTGACCCAGAGTGGAAGAGGGTCAGAAAGGACTGGACAAGGTCTTCAAATTCTGTCTGCCATAGTCTGTCTGATTATGCCATTGTACTTAAAAATAATTTTTAAAAAGTTTTGGTGGGCTGTGGGGGAATGGGAACAGTTCAACCTCCTTTGTTTTGGCTGGAGCACTCTGAAAATAACTACTTCCCAATGACTGGGTGATCTGCTAGCAGGTGCTTGCTGCTGGGGTAAATCTATTGCCCAGGAAAGCAAGTGAGTCACTCACCTTTTCAGAATGCAGGCAATACCTACTACGAGGATTGCTCATGACATGTATCAAAATGTTAACTGCCGTGGCATGCCAATTGTCATGTATCATGCACTGAACACAATTATCAGTCAATGAAACTTTGCCCTCCGCATTTGTCATCAGTTGTTTTCCAACACTGCTGTTTAGACTTGGACACTTATAATTTTTATTAATCCATGACATACTGACACCTGGGTCACTTGAAAACTCCCATGATGGCACAAACTAGCTCCATTTATTATCCTTCGGGCTCTGTTCACATAACTTGCTAACCTGAATCGAGGAAAAGGAATTAATTTATCATACAAAACTAGTAAGTGTGTTACTATTTATTAGTTTATAATGTAATAGTAGTAAGCAATGAGGTTAGCTTGGTCCCAGATAGCTCCTAGGCATGCTGTATGAATAGGCATCACTGTAGGGTGAACCTCTTCTTGCCGTTGGAAAAATGGGATGATTTTATGTACATATACCATCTCTGTTCCCACTGAAATCTTCACCTTAGTACCACATGGAAGGAGTGGTGAAACGGGTAAAAAAGGGATAACGGTGGGTAAGCTACCCCATCCCAATCCATGGTGATCTTCAATCCAACCAAACCACTTTGGATTTATCAGGACAAGCAGCATCAAGAATGGCTTGTGAAGGCATTGCTAAGATTGCTAAGATTGGAAGAATGTTACATAGAGATCTGTAAGAGAGATGTGCAGGAAAAAATAAAATGAATAAAATAAAGAATGCATGGCATGGCATGGCATGGCATGGCACAGCATGGAATAGAGAAAATGTCAAAGTGGAGAGGGAAAAAAAGAAGAATAAAAAGAAAAATTGCAAATTGTCAAAAATTGTGAAGACACTTATTTTATAACCTCTTCACTCATATTTTCATTATTCCCTTTAATTCACAAATCAGTCACAATGGTCCCCACCCATATTATTTTTATTTCACATAAAGGGGTGAGACATTGAGCATATTCACCCATCCCTTAAGATCATTTGAAAATACCATTTGACTTGCAGTACAAATTAAGACTGGTGAATATTCAAAATGATGCCTGATTCATATCGGAAGCAAAGGGAAGTATCAGGGTCTATTTAGGAAAACAAAAGAACCCTTTGATTGAAATGAAGAATCACTGCAAGTTGAACTGATCAACTATAGTAAGAGGAAGCAAAGAGTTCAAATCCATTCATCCATCCACCCATCCATCTATCCATTCTTCTATCCATCCATCTGTTTTATGAAAGTCACCCCCCCCCATTTTATTCATGAAATAATAAAGACGTAAGATTTTCATCCTGAAATGTTAAGACTTTCTTTGAGAAAAGAAAGTGTACAGTCTGAACTATGGATGCAGCATTTCTCATTATTATAGTTCCCATACAGCAGTTTAAACCACATTGAGATGGGATTACAATCCGTTTTCCATTTTAAAAGGAGCTAGGATCCAGATATCAATTTTTAATCTCAGCTCTGTTTGGGTTTTTTGTTTGTTTTTGTTTGTTCTTTACACAGTGGGACTGAAATCTACTTCTACTTTTGAGCTAACTGGATATTTTCGATATCTGTGATCTGTTCTAATTGTAGCTGGTTAAGAAACTCAGATAACTGCATTTAGAACATACCATAGTTCATGTGACTCAGCATGGTTGATTTCTTCCTTCTTCCATATATAGGAAGAAATGACAAAGAGAAGAACATGGTTTATTTGGTGTTTTTTCAGAAACCATGAGTTACCCAAGAACACTGAAGTGCTTATATTTCTTTAAAAAAAAGTAGTTATGGATATAAGTGAGGGTATCCATGAAGTGAAGAAAATATTGAACATGGTGAAAGTCTTGGATATGGATACTTTGGATCATAGTCATTTTTTTTTCTCCCGTGTAAAGATGGGCTGATTCAACTTAAGGCCAAAATCAATGGCTTCAGGGCCAGTGTATTCCCATCCATCATTTAAATAATAACGGATCCTTTTGGACAGCTCTTTAGGCCTCCATTTTGTTTTCTTACTGGGAATGCATTAGAACTCCACCGCAATATTATGCAACGTATCCAACAGATATGAAGTTATTCCAGATCCAGCAACTAGTTCAATGAATTTTAACACCAACTCTAAAACCATTGAAGGCTTTAAATGTAGGAGAAAAGGTAACGTAATTGCAAAAGTTCCCTGAAATAAAGCAGAAACTATTCTACTGGAGTGTCTGAAAGAACCTTCCTTTAACATCTTACTTTTGCAGGTATTTTCAAATTGGTAATGAATATGGGACTGTGGAATATGAATGATACTGCTTCCTCTACACATGTTGCTATAACATCTGGAAAGACAGCCAAAGTGCTGCCTTTTTCTTCAACTGGACTGTGAATCTGAGGCTCTACCAGTGAATGGAACCATTCTTGGCAACTTGCAATGGTTGGGTACAAGGCATAGTATATTTAATAAAAGGCTGTTCTCGTTGCTATGCCTTTCGTCCACACTAACATCTTTGTGAAGCTAAGCATCAAACATATTATTTTGCTTCAGAGCATAACTGATGTAACACACATTGATTCTCAGCTCTGCATGTACTTGGATGTGCCTGGCCACAATTAGAAGGGAGAATTATAAGGTTGAACTGGACACTTACATCATGCTTTATAAGTGTCTAATTCATTTTTAATGATACAAGGAACTCATTGACTATATCTGGTTCCAGAAATGAACAAGAGTCAATAGGTTTTCTGGGCTTTGCTCTTCCATATCAGGAAGGAATATCACAAAGGAGTAATATGCAAATTAAATTAATTTGAACTAACAGCTTTCAAATCACACATATAGAGAACCCACTTCAATTTAGTAATGCAGATACTCAAATTGATGCTGCAAACTAGGAGAAATCATATGCTGGATATCAAATTCTGACTTGCAAAGTTCGAGAAAACTTGACTGATTGCAGGAAGTTAATGCAGTAGGTGTTCATAAATCAGAGGCAACTCATTTCCCCCCTCCCCCCATCCAAAAATGATTACCTGTTTGCATTGCTAAGGGAAAGGAAAAGTAATATACACCTAAAGGAACCAACTCAATTTTCCCAGGCATGAGGCTACTCAAAGAATATTAATACTGTTGACTTGCAGGGACATAGTCATATTAAATACTGCAGTTAGTGTCAGTAATGTGTCTTTGATTTCAGACTGTTCTATAAATTTCCACATTTTACTTTCAAGATACTATATTCTTTGTTGAGAGAAAATTTAATGCTGACAGAGATTCCAAACTCTATGTATTAGAGGGGTCTTCTTCTTAAAACCACCACTATGACAAAGTACAATCAGTTTTCAATTGGATTTTGTGGGAGTGTGTGGGGAAGTGAAAGAAAGTGTGCATATAGGCATACCAACACATATTAAAACTTATTGAAGTATATCTACCATTTGTTTATACTTAGATACATATCTTGAAGTTTGAGACTGAAAGTAATCAAATGAGTCCCCTAAATTCACAGTGGTTGTGTTCAGACAACACACACTTCCTTATCTCAAATTAACAAAAGCAGAACTATACAAATAGCCTAGATTCATACAATAAATTTAGCCACAAACTAACCAAAAACTAACCAAGGTTACAACTAACTAAGAATAGCATCTTATGCAAATATTTGAACTTGGGGAAGTTTGGGCGAACACAGCCAAAATGCAGTTAACTCAACTGATTTTGTGAATTTTATTAAAATGATTGATTTACATATTTCTATAACCAAATGAATACTAGAAAATAGTGTTTTCCTATGTGAATATAACAGGACATAAGGAGGAACAAATAATTTATAGAAAGCCTCACTGATGAATCCTTCTAAAAAACAACCTGACCTGCCATAAAATGCTGGTCAAAAAAAGAAAACAGAAATTGAAAAACTTGGCTTTCAAAGGTCAAAGGTTAATTACTAAGAAAGCACTTCAGCAAATGTTTCAAACCCAGGAGGGTACCCCATAAAAGGCTGTTTGTTTTTGTGATCTGAAATCTCAGCAATGGCTGGGGAAAAGGAAGAAAAAATCTTTATAAATAATAAGAATTTCACTTCTTCTCTATTGCAACAATTGAAGGTTGAATTGGTAACTGTCATTAACCTTTTGTTAAAAATAAGGTTTTCAGTCAGCAAGGTTTTATGGGGCCAGACCTTCTTATCATAACTGTCCATATGCAAAATAAATAAAATCACTACTACATATGTTATCATCACTGTTTATCCCCTGCATTTATCAATTAAAAAAAACGGCAAGAGAAAAATTCTTTCTGTTGTAGTTTTCAAATACAGTGTTTAATTTGCTTAAATGGAAAACACAACCACGCACACAGAAACACACATTTTACAGCCAGACATGTTAAATTTGTCACTGGACTAAACAGTCACATAGTGCCTGAATTGTTTTCTGTTTTCTTTTTAAAGCAAGGTTAACAAATAAAGAAGGGGCATTCCACAGTGCATCCTGGCATTGGTGGAAAAGAAGTTGAATCTGCTGTTGGAAAGGGACAGTCTAAAATAATCAGAGATGCTGATTGGTGAAGCTCTTAAAAGCACAACAAAGGTCAGAGAACAGAAAGAAATCTTGTAAAAGTCGGCACATGATGTACTTTGTGACAAGTTAAGGCGATTTACTACAGATTCAGCAGAAAGAAATAGCGGAAAAGCCAGAATGGGAACATACAGGACATTTAACTGATAGCTTGCAAATAAAAGTGGAAGGAAGGAAGGAAGGAAGGAAGGAAGGAAGGAAGGAAGGAAGGAAGGAAGGAAGGAAGGAAGGAAGGAAGGAAGGAAGGAAGGAAGGAAGGAAAAGATAAGAGAAAAGGAAAGGGAGGCAGGAAGGAAGGAGAAAAGAAGGAGAAAGAAGAAAAAAGAGAAAGGGGAAGAGAGGGAGGGAGGGAGGGAAGGAAGGAAGGGACTTATGCATGTAAAACATTCTTGGTCAAACACAGTAATGGAGAAATTGCAATTTCTTTTGATTGTTTAGTAGAAATGCTTCACTGCTTCCTTGAGCTTGCTTAGAAATGTCTGTGCTTAGTACAGAAAGAGAGAGAACCCACATGATTTATCACGCTAATTCGTTCCTGCATTTGACCACCTCCATTTGCCCAGGCTGCAACCTAATTTTAGTTCCTGAGCTGAACAGCTCTGAATCCAAAGTGTTGGGAAGGAAAAATAATACTGAACACACAACCGCTTTATATTTTATTGCTCATTTATAGCTGTCATTTACCTGAAACAGCAGAGGCTAAGGGACACAATTACAGTTACTGCTAACAGTCAGTTTCACTGCTGCAATTCAAAAGTTCTCTTTGCCCCTTGAGTGAGCAGTCCTTAATAACAGAAAGAAATTTTGCATACCCAGAAGTGATGCAGGCTTTTATCCCCAGGGCTCACCCCAACCCTCAAACGATTTGGAAGCACTCATTTTCAAAAGACCCAGGCACATGTTGTGCACACGGACAGCAACATCCCATTAAAATGCAGAAGTATTCTATTAAATGCATACATATTAAATGCATATTCATAATATTTGTTTAAACACTTGCTGGTTAGACTCTCGGTTCAAATCATAACACTTCATGCAAACTGGCTGTGTTCTTAGGCAGGACAGCCCAAATTTAGGCACGTTGCAAAGCTCCTACCTTCCCAGCCCAACTTCAAATCTATAGCCCCACATTATGAATACTAGGAACAACCACCATAACAGAAAATCACAACAGTAAAATTGACATTGAGATGGACTACCTACCCATAAATACATCATCATCTTGAAAGGGAAAAAAAAAATCAGCCAAAAGAAGTGTCCTTTACTTCTCTAAGTATGTCAGGGAAAAAAAAAAAAGAACGAACGAATTGAACCCAGTGGGTAGTGGAAAAAAAAAATCTTGCCTTTTTCTGTCAGTGGCTTCCAGTTTTCTTCTTTTTCTTATATATAAGACTGTTTGTATATTTGATTATGAGAACAGCACTTGGTCACGTTCAGTAGCTTTTTTTTTCTGCGCAAGAAGTAATTGCTTCAGGCTGTTTCACCCCCCCTTTTTCTTCGTTTTCCTCTTCCGTTTTTTCCCCCCCTCTTCCTTCCCAACTCAGCTTGTCCTTTCGTGGCTGTCAAGCTGACTTAGGTAACAGTTCTTGGTGTGTCTGTTTAATGAGCAGTTCCTTGTAGTAAAAAGGCAAGCAACTACCCTAGTGGGAGAGAGAGAGAGAGAGAAAGAGGAGGAAGGAAGGAAGGAAGGAAGGGAGGAAGGGAGGAAGGAAGGGAGAAAGGGACGAAGGAAGGAAGGAAGGAAGGAAGGAAGGAAGGAAGGAAGGGAGGGAGGAAATACGAGTGAGTGAGAGAGAGACAGACAGAGAGAGCTGTAGAAGACACCACTTCCACTGGTACAGAATGGAGGAAGGTAGAGGGGGGGGGGGGGAATCCATAAAATAAAGAACAACAATGATTTTTAAAAAATAAATAAAAAGAGTGTAGGTCAAGCCATTACCTTTCTTGCTAAGGGAATCTGATTTTTGTAAAAAAATAATAACAACAACAAAAATCTCTCATTCCAGAATACCCCACCACCACCACCCTTGACTCAAAGGGATGATCCCAAGGAAGCAAAAAGATCTGGCGTTCCTCTATCTCTTTAAATGAACTTCAGATAAAAGCAGCATCCAGTCGGGTCAAGGCCTTTCCAATCTTATTACTCTAACACAAGGTTGTTCAACGTACTTTTCTACAGCCATCTACTGACTTCATGATGCTATTACCGCTGCTACTGGAGCCTTGCTGAGGCATGACTGACAATGTGCTGGCCAGAGAAATGCCCTCTTTTATTGCTGTTATGTTTTGTACTTTCAACAATATATGTGGGATTGTGTTTGGCTGACTCAAGCTGGAGGACAGAAGGCAACCTTCTAGAATAAAGATTTTTTTAAAAATCCAAGACACAATAAGACATCATGAGAAGAATTCTAGAATTTTAAACAGAAGGCAATAATAGTGTGCCAATGGGGGTAGATTCTTAGTGCACATTATGACGAAGGACACAACCATTCTATTAGGATTTGAACTTCTGCACAGCCAAACTTTAAACCTTTATTGCTTCACCAAAACAATCACAAATTTTGCTTTGCAAATAAAACAACAAAAAATAATAAATATTTTAATTTACTTAAATAAGTAAAAAATAAAAAAATAAAAGGGCACACACACACCAACAAAATATCCCCCAAATAATAGAGGCACAATTTTATGGCAGGATCAAAATCAGAAAAGTATTTTTTACAAAGGAAAGGGACTACTCTAAGCTGCCATATTATGAAATGTTTTATTTCTCTGGTCAAAATATGGCTGCAGGTTAGGGCTGAAAGGAACATACCCCAACTTTATTCCAGTCCAGTACTTTAAGGGGGTGGCAGATCTCAACTCCCATCATCCCAAGCCTGCAGAAACATTGCAGCTGATGGGAATGATTATGTATCACATCTGAAGAGCAGCAGATTAGAGATATGTTGCCTAAATTAGAATTGTAATATATACAGTGGGCAAAAATCAAACCACTCAGGCATGTTGATTATCCTTTGGTAACGAACGTTAAGATTGCCAAAGGTGGTAAGAAGCATACTGTCCAATATTCAGAGAAAGAGAGGATGAAACAGTTGGAATGTTCCTTGGTTCACACTGAGAATCCACATACAAACAGTTCTTTAATTATTAAATTTGTACCTTACCATAATCTCATAAATTTCAGTGGTTTACGAAGTATGTAATGTGACAAAAGTCAAAACATCCACAGTATGGTTAAAAGCAACAATAACATCTTAAAACCAGTAACAATAAAAAAAACAAACAAGGATAATATAAAGATATAAAAATGGCACCATGCTTAAGTTAAGGGAACCCCCTCTGGAATAACTGGATAATATACAGAGAAAGAGAGCATGTACATATTTTTTTTTCATATTATTAGATTATGATTGTCACATGCACCCGGAAGGTGCTATACTAGTATACATCACCAACTACTGATTTCAGAATTTGGTGAAAGATACAGGAAAGGAAACAGTTGCAATTATCCTACAGCATATTGCAATTTATAATGCACTATGAACTTCATGAACTGCACGGCAAGAAGAGGCAAATAATGCTTGACAGAGGGAGTTCTGTCCAATGCAAGCATTTGCATGAAAAACAAGTATGGCTAAAAACAAAAAATTCACCCCAGCTGCTTTTGGATATTCCACATGAAGATATGAAAGAGTGAGGGGGTTTGGCCACATGATCTGATCTGCAATGCTCAGGACTCCTGCCAGTTCTCTCCCCACCCCCCACCCCCCCATTCATATCTTCCTTGTGCTGTGAATAAAAATATGAATGCACATTAATGCATATGCATGACCTCCAGGGAATGAAATATCCATCTTTAGCCCATCAACAAAAGCAAAGACACTTCTCTGGGCTAAGAGTTAATTGATTAATTTCCACTGATTGAGTCAACTGTTTCCAGAAGATGAGACCATGTTGGTCTTAGTATTAAATACAAGAATTTGACTGAATTTGAAAAACAAAGGTTCCAGAAGAATTTTTGCTGGTTCCGTGTTTTTTTCATTTTCACACTCCCAAAATCTCACCATTCCGGATGAAAAGTGCCACACACTTACCCAGATCCAGACATCAGCACCCTACCTGCTAAGCAAAATCTTCAAATTATACTAGTAATGTTTCAGAAATCCTTTTCTCCAGGGACTGCTTTTTGGGGATGTTTGACTTCCATTCACTGGACCTGAATCATTAGTCATTCTCCATTATTTCCATGATTTAGTGTTATTGCTTTATTAGTTTATTTTTAAATTTTGTATAGCAATCTACCTTCAGCAAAGGATCGTTACCTTGTTGTGGTGCTGGAGCTTGAGCACCTCAATGATGCCATGAGCTAAACCATGAAGGGCCACCCAAGACGGGAAGGTCATGACAGAGAGGTCAGACTAAATGTGATCCCTGGGGAAGGTAATGGCAACCCACCCCAGTATTCTTGCTGTGAAAACTAAATGGATCAGTACAACCAGAGATATGTCGGTATGCCATCGGAAGATGAGACCCCCAGGTCGGAAGATGGTCAAAATGCTACTGGGGAGGAACAGAGGATGAGTTCAACTAGCCCCAGACGTGATGATGCAGCTAGCTCAAAGCCGAAAGGACGGCTAGTGGCTGACGGTGCTGGTGGTGAACGGCGAATCTGATGTTCTAAGGATCAACACACCATTGGAACCTGGGATGTAAGATCTATGAGCCAGGGCAAATTGGATGTGGTTATTGGTGAGATGTCAAGATTAAAGATAGACATTTTGGGTGTCAGTGAACTGAAATGGACTGGAATGGGCCACTTTACATCAAATGACCACCAGATCTACTACTGTGGACAAGAGGACCACAGAAGAAATGGAGTAGCCTTCATAATTAATAGTAAAGTGGCTAATGCAGTGCTCGGATACAATCCAAAAAACGATAGAATGATCTCAATTAGAATTCAGGGCAAGCCATCTAACATCACAATGATCCAAATATACGCCCCAACCACAGGTGCTGAAGAAGCTGAAGTAGAGTGGTTCTATGAGGATCTGCAGCACCTACTGGTCAACATGCCTAAAAGAGATGTTATTTTCATCACGGGAGACTGGAATGCTAAGATGGGCAGTCAAATGACACCTGAAATTACAGGTAAGCATGGCCTGGGAGAACAAAACGAAGCAGGACATAGGCTGATAGAATTTTGCCAAGACAACTCACTCTGCATAACAAACACTCTCTTCCAACAACCTAAGAGACGGCTTTATACATGGACTTCCCCAGATGGACAACACCGAAATCAGATTGATTACATCCTTTGCAGCCAAAGATGGCGGACATCTATACAGTTGGTAAAAACAAGACCTGGAACTGACTGTAGTTCAGATCACATACTTCTTCTTGCACAATTTAGGATCAGACTAAAGAAATTAGGGAAGACCCACAGATCAGCTAGATATGAGCTCACTAATATTCCTAAGGAATATGCAGTGGAGGTGAAGAATAGATTTAAGGGACTGGACTTAGTAGATAGGGTCCCAGAAGAACTATGGACAGAAGTTCGCAACATTGTTCAGGAGGCGGCAACAAAATACATCCCAAAGAAAGAGAAAACCAAGAAGGCAAAATGGCTGTCTGCTGAGACACTAGAAGTAGCCCAAGAAAGAAGGAAAGCAAAAGGCAACAGCGATAGGGGGAGATATGCCCAATTAAATGCAAAATTCCAGAGGTTAGCCAGAAGAGATAAGGAATTATTTTTAAACAAGCAATGCACAGAAGTGGAAGAAGACAATAGAATAGGAAGGACAAGAGACCTCTTCCAGAAAATTAGAAACATCGGAGGTAAATTCCAGGCCAAAATGGGCATGATCAAAAACAAAGATGGCAAGGACCTAACAGAAGAAGAAGAGATCAAGAAAAGGTGGCAAGAATATACAGAAGACCTGTATAGGAAGGATAACAATATCGGGGATAACTTTGACGGTGTGGTCAGTGAGCTAGAGCCAGACATCCTGAAGAGTGAGGATGAATGGGCCTTAAGAAGCATTGCTAATAACAAGGCAACAGGAGACGACAGCATCCCAGCTGAACTGTTCAAAATCTTGCAAGATGATGCTGTCAAGGTAATGCATGCTATATGCCAGCAAATTTGGAAAACACAAGAATGGCCATCACATTGGAAAAAATCAACTTATATCCCCATACCAAAAAAGGGAAACACTAAAGAATGTTCAAATTATCGAACAATGGCACTCATTTCACATGCCAGTAAGGTAATGCTCAAGATCCTGCAAGGTAGACTTCAGCAATTCATGGAGCGAGCATTGCCAGATGTACAAGCTGGGTTTAGAAAAGGCAGAGGAACTAGGGACCAAATTGCCAATATCCGCTGGAGAATGGAAAAGGCCAGGGAGTTTCAGAAAAACATCTATTTCTGTTTTATTGACTATTCTAAAGCCTTTGACTGTGTGGACCATAACAAATTGTGGTAAGTTCTTAGTGGTATGGGGATACCAAGTCATCTTGTATGCCTCCTGAAGAATCTGTAAAATGACCAAGTAGCAACGGTAAGAACAGACCATGGAACAACGGACTGGTTTAAGATTGGGAAAGGAGTACGGCAGGGCTGTACACTCTCACCCCACCTATTCAACTTGTATGCAGAACACATCATGCAACACGCTGAGCTTGAGGAATCCAAGGCTGGAGTTAAAATTGCTAGAAGAAACATTAACAATCTCAGATATGCAGATGATACCACTTTGATGGCTGAAAGCGAAGAGGAACTGAAGAGCCTTATGATGAAGGTGAAAGAAGAAAGTGCAAAAGGTGGCCTGCAGCTAAACCTCAAAAAAACCAAGATTATGACAACCAGCTTGATTGATAACTGGCAAATAGAGGGAGAAAACATAGAGGCAGTGAAAGACTTTGTATTTCTAGGTGCAAAGATTACTGCAGATGCTGACTGCAGTCAGGAAATCAGAAGACGCTTAATCCTTGGGAGAAGAGCAATGACAAATCTCGATAAAATAATGAAGAGCAGAGACATCACACTGACAACAAAGGTCCGCATAGTTAAAGCAATGGTGTTCCCCGTAGTGACATATGGCTGCGAGAGCTGGACCATAAGGAAGGCTGAGAGAAGGAAGATCGATGCTTTTGAACTGTGGTGTTGGTGGAAAATTCTGAGAGTGCCTTGGAGTGCAAGAAGATCCAACCAGTCCATCCTCCAGGAAATAAAGCCAGACTGCTCACTTGAGGGAATGATATTAAAGGCAAAACTGAAATACTTTGGCCACATCATGAGAAGACAGGACACCCTGGAGAAGATGCTGATGCTGGGGAGAGTGGAGGGCAAAAGGAAGAGGGGCCGACCAAGGGCAAGGTGGATGGATGATATTCTAGAGGTGACGGACTCGTCCCTGGGGGAGCTGGGGGTGTTGACGACCGACAGGAAGCTCTGGCGTGGGCTGGTCCATGAAGTCACAAAGAGTCGGAAGCGACTAAACAAATAAACAACAACAACATAGCAATCTATGCAGATCCCAATTTTTAGTTCCTTCATTTCTTCCGCCCTGCCTAATCTTAAATATCATCCCTAAACACTGATAAAAGCAAAGTAAAAAAGCAATAAAAGCAAGCACAGACATGGATGTAACTATTGCAGTTTTTGCTATTTACCAAGGAATATATATGTAAATCAGCTGCAGTTTCTCTATGTATAGACAATTCTAGGGAGATTTGGAGTGGGGGCGAGTGTGTTCATGAATACTCATACATATAATTAATGTGGAAAAGAGGAATTAACTGAAGATGTAGCAAACTGTGCCAGCTCCAGTTCTACAATTAATCTCGGAAATTCTTCTAGTTAAACCAGAATTCAGAAGAAACACAAGCTAGGACAGAGTGAAGTACAGATGAAACAATGTATAAAAGAAAGGTTATCCCATCATTCTTATGGAAGTTTTTAAAACAAAACATGCACATTTGTCAACTAGGTAAGAACTGGTAAAAAAAAATGCTGGAAAAAAATAATTCTACTTGACCCTGATCAGAACTGGACTGCTTCTGAATAGATTCAGTTCGCTTATCCTAGGTAAAGTGGTTAATAGGCCTCTTCTCCCCTTTCATGATTGCAATTGCTATTTAAGGAAATGGCCACTACTACAACTTGCAAAGTTAATTATGTCTTGAAAGAAGCGCTTCCTTTTTTGGCGGTCCCAAACCTCCTACAAACAAATTTCAATCTTCAGTTTTACTGTGATCATCCAAATGTGGAAGATTGGAGACTCATATGGAGGTTAGCTCTATTTCAGAATGATTCTGTCTCTCTAAAGGGTGAAGTGCATGGCTACATGGTAAGCGCATAGCATTATTCGGTGAACTTGCCAAGCTAGACACATTGTGGCCCATATAGGTGCAAATGATCAAAACAATCTGTAATGGTGGTGGTGGGGGAGAAGATGGTGGAAGAGAACAAGAACAATAAACAGATGACAGAGAAATAAAAATTAAAAGAAGCAGAGAGAGAATGTCAGCCTCACTAGGTAGACCAGACCAGTAAATCACCTCCACAGGAAGGCTAAAGCTATCTTTATTTTGATTAGATAAAATGACAGAATTTTGCAAGTCTAATTGTGCTTCAATTCCTCCTCTTCCTCTTTATAGTTCACTGAATTAGGGAGGTATCTGCCTGAGGCACTTCCAAATGTTATCTCGTAGTTTGGGACTTGAAAAAACATTTCATCCCACTTCGTATAGGTAATGGGTCCTGCATATCTCCATCAAGGTCATCTTCCTTACCCTCTACAGAGAAGGCCTTAGCACAAGGATAGGGTGGCAGAGAGAAAAAAATGAGTGGCTGTCCTACAGCTGATCTCACCATGTTCCCAAACACGTATCTACAAGGACAAAACACTCCTTGGCAGGAAGAAGAATCCTTCCCCTTCTTCTTATAAACATTTCCCATATGCTGATATCATATGCCTCCTGTAATGGTATGTGGGAAAGACCCTGGGAGACGGGTGAAGAGATGCTGCCAAGGGAATGGTCAGATAAGAGACAGCATAGCCTGCAGCTAGATAGAGGGCGGGGCAAAAAGCTCAGAAGGGACCCTCCCTAGTTTCTTGGGCTGTAAAGGAGACGGGAGGGGGGATTGTACTTTCAGACTTGCAAGATTCTGTTAATGTACAACAGCTTTACAATAAAGTAGAATTAGTTTATTTTGCTGGTCTATGAACAAATAACAATTTATTTGATTTGATTAGAATTAGTTTATCTGGTTGTGTTTCCTGTCTGGTCTACCTGGTAAGGCTGACATCAGTCTTGCAAATCTGAAAATATAATCCTCCCGCTGTCACCTTTACAGCCCAAGAACTTAGGGAGGGTCCCTTCTGAGCCTCTTGCTCCATCCACTATGCAGCTATGGGCTAAGCCGTCTCTTATCTGACCATTCCCTAGGCAGCATCTCTTCATCCATCTCTCAAGATCATTCCCACGTACCATTACATCTGCCTCCCTAAGGTTTGGAAATAGAATCCCCTTATAGGAATCTATCCATTCTTACAGATCTTTTGAGAAGTTCTCCAGGGTTCCACCTCCATGGCAACATGTTGGATGTCTAGATGGCTACCATTGAATCCTAGAGTTGGAAAGGGAGCACAATTCCAACTCCATGCTCAGTGTCCATATTAAAGCATCCTCTACAGATGGTTATCTATCCTCTGTTTGAACACAAGGTGCAAAGGGGAGCTTGTGTAATTAGTTCCACTCTCAAATGGCCCTTTATGTTTAGCCTTCTTTCCCCTCACATTCAACTAGAGAAGGCTTTTTGTAATGGAACATTTTTTCTCAGGAGCAATTATCATCCCAGCATCATCTGCAACAGCTAATCAGGTCCAACAGCAGCAGCACCAAGGGCTTTTCATGCTTCTGGTTTCATATCCAGCTAGGTTTTAATGTTGCTTTATAACAGTGAGATGGCCTAGTGGTCATTTTATTCTATTTTATGTGTAACACTTTGTCGTTGGTTAATTTTTATTGGTGCTACTGTACATTGTGTACATCTACTGAAAAAACTAGTAGAATGGGCCATTAATTAATAATGAAATCGAAGAGTCAGAGGGTTGGCCAACTCCTTGTACCAAGGCACTGGAAAATTGGCTATTTTTCATGGATGCATGCTTCCAAACAGTTTATTCTAGCAAATGGAAAGAAAAGAAAAGGTCAAAGGCAGTCTGGGAGATTCAGATTAATTCCATTTATTTTGGAATTTACCATTTCAAGTTCATCTTGCACCTAAGACTACAACACCTTTACAACTCAAGAAGAAGCTGGAGCTGAAGGAAAGGGTGCTTCCGTTTAGTTCTTGCATTGTAGCAACACTGGCTTGTTTGATACCTGAGCCAAATCAGCAGAAATCCAGGTACTATGGTTTGTAAAACATGGTTTACGACTTAGCACATTTCATAAATCCTGATAAATGGCCTACTCAAACCATAATCAAACAAGCCATAGCTTAATGAAATGAAAATACCCAAGTTTATTCTTCTACCTTCCTTTTGGCTTGCTTCAAACCTCTGTACTGTGGCAGTTTAAGGGCCTCTGAAAACAGCATCAAGAGAGGCCAAACCTTTTCCCTTTTAATAATGATTCTTCAACTCAATGTGTCCACTGTCCCCTGTATTAGATTACTCCATATTAACTCAGGTAATAAATGCATTTTCAAATATCACATTAGACCAAATTTGATTCCAGTGGTTAAACTGAAAATAAATTTTCTGATAGTGCTTTAGCGAATCTGATTTTGCGTGCCTCAGGAGTGCATATGAAGCTCCAGAACTTTCAAAGGGCGGCTAAAGATGTTATTAATACGATAAAAGTGTGTGCACAGTTCTAGCACATAAATCATTTTCACATCAACATTTCCCTGGTTTTGGAGCCGAGTGTTTCCATAGACAGCATATAAAACTTCTCTGAACTGTGCCTTGGGGCTATGTCAACTAATTATTTCTGTATTTGAAATTCTGTTCATTATGAAATTGATTGCTCCAATCAATTGTTTTCTCCATCTTATTCCCCAAAACAAGTCAAATGGCATTCTTTGATACTACCCTCCTCCTCCTCCTCCTCCTCCTCTTCCATTCTTATTCTTATTCTTATAGATTTCCTTCTAAAATCGTGAAGCTTATTTTTGACAGAATAATCTAACACTCAGTAATCTGGTTTTAAGAACTGAAACACAGCATTGCTAGAATCATGTGGTAATTCCATTTCTGACTTTAGATGAGGGAATGTGCACATTTTAATTCTAATGAAAGTAAAATCAAATCAAATCAAATCAAATCAAATCAAATCAAAAGAGAGCTGAAATATACTAAGGAAAAAGAGTCATCTCCTTGACATACTAGCAGTACGGTATACAAACCATAATTATGAGGTTTATTTAATGGAACACACTATATCAAAGCCAAACAAGCTGCAGTTTAGCTCCTTATGGATTAAGGCTTAGCATGCTATATGAAGCCAGGCAACTGTGGCTTATCTAACAAATCATCATAAACCAAATCACGATTTAACACAATGTGTGAAGTAAAACTCTATGTTTTGTATCCTGCATTCTACCAGAGATAGGCCCAGTGATGTTACTGCCAGTATGGGATAATAGTAAGGTGGGAAGTTAAGACATCCTGATTTGGATTTAAAACCCCAAAATCAACAATGACAATGGAAAAGCAGCCCCCCAAAAGTGTTCTTCAGGTACCAACATATGGCTGAAGAGATGGTGGCAAGACATTTCCAGAACCTCTTGTTCTCCCCCCCCCCCAAAAAAAAAAAAAAGTATCATCCCAATTTGCAGCCAAGTTTGTGTCATGTTCTCATTTTAATGTCTGGTTAACATTGTAACGTTTCACATGTCATTCTCTATTCCGTGTTCCTTCACCCGGGGTTTTTCCATTCCTTCGCCCTCCATTGTTTTGAGGGCTTGGAATGCATGTTTGGGTTTGCGCTCCTGTTCAAGGTTACTTTCCCAGGCGCGTCTAACGGCTTCCAGCACCTGGGAGGGGGAGCGTCCTGACGGGCGACGGGGCGGGACCTGCTCACAAGCAAGGCTTTTAAGTTTGTATTTGGCGCGCTTTTGCTCATTCTCAGCTTTCTCTGTATTTGCATACTATTCCTTTAATAAATCAGTTATCTTTAAGCCCGAGCTTGTGAGACTGAGTATTTGGGTTTAGGCAATCGTTACATAAAGCTGAGAATCATTTCATCCATTTTCCGCTAGCCCCATCCAATCATTGGATAAGAGGGAACGCTAGCGATGACAGAACCTCAACTTCGCGCAAGTGAGGGAAGCGAAGAAGAGCGGGAGGCGGCCAAAAGCCGACCAGTGCTAACTTCGAGAGCGCAAAGAGCAGCACGTCGGGAGTTGCGAGATATCCAATTGGACGAGCTGCTGATATCCATGCAGGAGAGTCTCAGGAGTGATCATAGAACCGTTATGGAAAGAACACAGGGGAGGGGGTCTCCACAATTCACCTGGGAGCACGAAGTCCCCTTGTCACCGAGGGTGGTGGTAACCAACCAACCCTCGGAGGAGCCAGTCACTCCGGCCCGAATGAGGGCATTAGAGGATAAAATGGAGTTAATAGTGACGATCCTTAAGGATCTACCCAAAGAGGATCTACCCAGAGAGGCAGAGCCCATCCTGGAGGATTGGGAGGAAGAGCCGTCACAGTACCCTAGGCATAGTACCATGTCGACCCGGGGGAGAAGCAAGTCTCGATCAGCCCGTCAAGGGGGGGAGCGAGAGGCAAGACCTCCTAGGGATCGACCACCCATGGGGGCTCGGCGCACGCTGACATTCGCGGCACCGCCACAGCCAGCTGAGCCGGCAAGAACCTTCCCACCCTTTGGAGTGAAGTTCGATGGGGATCCCACAACGCTCTCCTTCTTTATTACTAATGCCAAGCACTATATAGAAGATTGGGGTCGAAATTTTCGGTCTGAACATGGCAAGGTCAATTTCATTGCCAACAAGCTGAGAGGAAAGGCAGCGGATTGGTATGTGCAACTATGCCAAGCTGAGGCAACTGAGTTAGAGGACTTCGATGAATTTTTGTGGGCACTTAAAGAGCATTTCGAAGACCCCCTAGCTCAAGAAACGGCAAAAAATGACCTGCGGAAACTCTACCAAGGGTCCCTCCCAGTTGCCAAATATGCGTTGGAGTTTAAAGCTTTGGCAGGAAAAGTGGAAGACTGGTCTGAGCCAACAATCATCGAATTGTTCAAGCAGGGGCTTGAACCCGAAATCCTTCGATGGGCTCTGGGCAGAGATGATCCTAAAACGCTATATGGGTGGATTCAGTTGGCGGGCAGCGCAGAAAATGCCCTACGAACCTATGCCCATACCAAAGAGCTTAGACAAACACGTATCGCTAGAGGAGCGCGCACATCTGGACTTGCCAGCCGCCCCAAACCAAAAACCTGGGAAGAAGAGAGGGAGCAACGGTTCTCCAAGGGTCAGTGCCTCAGATGTGGGAAAGAAGGACATCGAGCCACGTCGTGCCCAAGACGCCGTCCAGAGGAACGACAGACGAAACCCACGGTAAAGACACCTGCTCCTGCTCCACCGCGAAAACTGAAGGCAGCCCTCGCGGAACTGGACCCCCCAGACCTTCCCTTCGGAGAAGAGGAGGAAGAGTTGCAATTCGAGCAGCCGGCGGGAAAAGCCTACCACCTGCCCTGAAGGGCGCCCTAGGGCAGGTGGAAGAAACCGGGCGTAACCATGATTCGGTGAGTGGAAACTTCCCCACACTGACTGTTAAAGTTAAACTGAGCTCAAAAACCAAAACGGTGGAAGTGTGGGCCATGCTAGACTCGGGTTGCTCCCGTTCCCTGATGCACCCTGATGTCGTAGCGGCTCTGGAACTGCCCACGTTCCCGTTGCCAAGACCCATGATTTTCACCCAATTGGATGGAACTATGGCGGGAGGGAAAGCAGTCAATCTTTCCACGGGACTGGTCGCCTTGCAGATGGGCTCCCATCAGGAAAAGCTGCCATTTGTGGTAGCTCCAGTGGGGGGTCCTCTGGTAATCTTGGGGATGCCTTGGTTTGTGCAACAAAACCCTTTTATCAACTGGCTGCATAGAACTGTGACGTTTGCAGATGGATTTTACAAAGTACCCGAAAAGGACCTACTGGAGGACATGGAGGGTGGAGGGGTTGCGTATACCACTGTGCAAACGCTTCAACCTCTTGAGGGATTACCCAATCAGTACCAAGATTTTGCTGAAGTATTTGGGGAAAAGGAAGCGGATCGCTTGCCACCCCACCGAAAAACGGACTGTGCCATTGAGTTTTTACCAAATGTAAAATTGCCTCACCCAAAAATCTACCCCATGTCTCCCAAAGAGCTTACCACGCTAAGGGAGTTCATTGACAAAAATCTGGCTAGGGGCTTCATTGAGCCGGCAAATTCCCCGGTCGGAGCTCCTGTCCTATTCCGGCCAAAAAAGGATGGGTCATTAAGGCTTTGTACCGATTTTCGCGGGCTCAATGCGGTCTCAATATTAAATAAATATCCTTTGCCCCTGATCAAAGATATGTTATCACATCTGGCCAGAGGCAAAATTTTTTCAAAACTGGATTTGAGAGAAGCCTACTTTCGCATTCGCATAAGGGAAGGGGATGAGTGGAAAACAGCGTTCAACTGTCCTCTTGGGGCTTTCCAATATAAAGTCCTACCATTCGGTTTATCCGGGGCACCTGGAGTTTTTATGCAACTGATCAATGAGGTCTTGCATGACCACCTATTTAAGGGGGTACTGGTATACTTGGATGATGTATTGATTTATACTGAAACCATGTCAGAACATATCCACTTGGTGCGTCAGGTACTGGCTAAATTGAAAAAAGCAGAGTTGTACGCAAAACTGTCAAAATGTGCCTTTCATCAGTCGCAAATTGATTACCTAGGGTACCGGATTTCAGCTCAGGGCATTGAAATGGACCCTGCAAAAGTAGAAGCCATCGTGGCATGGGAACCGCCCCGTACCAGGAGACAATTACAGAGTTTCCTTGGATTCTCTAATTTCTATCGGGCATTCGCCCAAAATTTTGCGGAAATCGCTCTCCCCCTTACTGAACTGTTAAAAACTAAAGGACAGGGGGATACGCGACGTTCAAAGAACCCAGGCGCTCTCCTTAAATGGACTCCAGCCTGTCAGCAAGCGTTCGAAGCGCTCAAACAAATCTTTACCACAGAACCAATTTTACAGCATCCAAACCCCTCTAAACCCTTCGTTGTACAAGTCGATGCTTCTGATTTTTCCATAGGCGCAATTCTATTACAATCTGACCAATCTGGCGCTTTAAAACCCTGTGCCTACCTCTCTCGCAAATTCACGGAAACAGAGAGAAGATGGCATGTTTGGGAAAAAGAGGCTTTTGCTGTAAAAATAGCTTTAGAGACATGGCGACACCTATTGGAAGGCACTTCAAACCCTTTCGAAGTCTGGACTGACCATAAAAACCTGGAAGCTTTAAGCACCAGTCGGAAACTCAGTCCCAAACAGCTGCGCTGGGCGGAGTTTTTCAGCCGCTTTGACTTCACTCTTAAATTTATACCAGGCAAGAAAAATTTTTTAGCTGATGCACTCTCGCGCAGACCCCAAGATGCTGGCCCAGGGCCAACGGTCCAAGGCACCGTCTGGACCGACAAACAATTAAGTTTGGCAGCAGTCACTCGCAGCCAGACCCGAGCGCAATCAACTCCGCCTCCAGCCGCTCTGCCTTCCAGCCGCCCGCCGCCCTTGTCAATTCCCTCCGATTTGCAACAACAGTTGCACTCCCACCTTGAAACAGATACTTGGTTACAAACCAATAGACACATTTTAACTTTCACCGATGATCTTGCCTGGCGCAACGATCGTCTCTATGTACCCGAAGCAATGCGAAAAACCATACTCCAGCGCTGCCACGATGACAAGCTAGCTGGACATTTTGGCTACTTAAAAACTTTGCACCTCGTTCGCCGCCAATTCTGGTGGCCAACTTTACTCAAAGACTTGAAAGAGTATGTCACTGCGTGCCCTGTATGTGCGGCAATAAAGCGCAAACCGGGCAAGCCCCAAGGTCTCCTTCAACCCGTTTCCACTCCATCTGTCCCTTGGCAGGATATCTCCATGGACTTTATCGTTGATTTACCCCCTAGTCAACGCAAAACTGTCATTTGGGTCGTCAAAGACTTTTTCTCCAAACAAGCTCACTTTATCCCATGCGCTTCTATCCCCACCGCACAACAACTGGCACGCCTCTTCCTTATCCACGTGTACCGCCTCCACGGTATCCCCGCCCGTTTGGTGAGTGACAGAGGCACACAATTTACGTCACAATTTTGGCGGGCGTTTTTGAAACTTTTGGGTACGAAACAGTCACTTTCTACCGCCTGGCATCCGGAAACGGACGGATCTACAGAGGCGGTTAATTCTACATTAGAACAATACCTCAGAGCTTTTGTTAACTACCAGCAAGACAACTGGGTCGATCTCCTCCCATTTGCTGAGGTCGCTTACAACAATGCCATTCATCAAACCACTGGTCAAGTTCCCTTTAAAACAGTTTTTGGACGTGACTTTGTTCCGATTCCTGAACTTCCTCATCCTCAACCGCTACCAGCCACCCTCACTGACTGGGCAGACTCTCTCAAAGACTCATGGTCAAATATTCTACTCGCTCTCCGCCATGCCCAGGCTACCTATAAACGCCATGCCGATGCAAAGCGTTCCCCAGAACCATCCTTTGCAGTCGGAGATAAAGTCTACTTATCAACTAAGTTTATCAAGTCCCCACAACCCTCTAAAAAACTTGGTCCTAAATTTGTCGGTCCTTTTCCAATTATTGCTCAGCTCAACCCTGTTACGTTTAAACTTGATTTGCCTCACAACCTTAAACGTTTACATCCTGTTTTCCATTGTAGCTTACTCAAGCCCTGCCTGTCGTCGGACCGTTGGCATCCACAACCCACTCCTCCACCTCCCCTCATGATTGACAATCAGCAACACTTCGAGGTGACATCTATCCTGGACTCCAGACGCCAGCGCTCCGCTTTACAATACCTAGTCCGCTGGAAACATTTCCCTCATCCCGAATGGGTTGCTGCTCTAGACGTGCATTCTCCTCGTCTCGTAGACCAATTTCACTCTGCCTATCCTGACAAGCCGGCTCCCTAGTTTCTTTTGGGGGGGCAATATGTCATGTTCTCATTTTAATGTCTGGTTAACATTGTAACGTTTCACATGTCATTCTCTATTCCGTGTTCCTTCACCCGGGGTTTTTCCATTCCTTCGCCCTCCATTGTTTTGAGGGCTTGGAATGCATGTTTGGGTTTGCGCTCCTGTTCAAGGTTACTTTCCCAGGCGCGTCTAACGGCTTCCAGCACCTGGGAGGGGGAGCGTCCTGACGGGCGACGGGGCGGGACCTGCTCACAAGCAAGGCTTTTAAGTTTGTATTTGGCGCGCTTTTGCTCATTCTCAGCTTTCTCTGTATTTGCATACTATTCCTTTAATAAATCAGTTATCTTTAAGCCCGAGCTTGTGAGACTGAGTATTTGGGTTTAGGCAATCGTTACAGTTTGGCCTTTAAGTCTTGGCTTTTCACTCAGAAGTACTGCTGAGGAGCTATAAAAAAGAGAAGACCACAAAGCAGATCTCCTATGGCCTCCTCATTTGCCAGTTTCCCTGCTTTAAGATTCACTTAGCTAATTTGGGTCAAGTGGAAACTGAGCCCATCCTGAAACTTCTGGAGCTCCGTGCTAGAAAACTGCAAGGGGCTTAACAAGTTTACAAAAGCGTTTGTTTCTCTCGTGGATGACATGTCCACCCACTTCTGTGAAGGGCGTCCCAAAAGAGTCTTTTAAGCAAGGCTGCTGATTCCCACTGTTGCTCACTGGCTCGTGAACCCCCCGGCCAGGGCATGTCAGCTCTGCATTAATCGATTCTACCCCATTTAATTACTTTCCACTTTTACTATTTACAGAGCTTGGGCAGCTGAGGGAACAATGAAAGAAAGCCATTCAGACAGTTGGGAAGAAAAGAGTTCTGGAAAACTTTTAGAAGGTTTTACACATTTCCTTTCCTTTGCCTTTTTAACCCTTACATTTCACTGCATCTTCTTTTCATTGCTACAGTCAATGGCCATATGGAATTTGCATACAGACTGTGTTCGCAAGGTCCTGCTTATCAAATTTTCATCAGTGCATTTAAATAATCCCCCTCAGTGGGTTTCTATAAGTTGGGTTGTCTTTGAAAAATAGTTTGAGGTCTCCTGGTAGCACATTTCCAACCAGTCTAGGAACCTATATTCTATGTCATGAGTACTGATGGTGAGCAGGAGGGGGCCTCGATCCAGGGTGGAAAACACATGCGTAGTATTGAGGAATTAAGCAGCCATTCAAAGAGACACAGATCAGACCCGCCTTAGCCTTTGGGGTTTATATGTCTGGGTTTTTCCCACGCTTCTTCAGTTTGTTATGATTTTCTGTCTTATGTAGCAGTAATAAACACTAGAGACCTACTCCTCGTCTCAGCGTGATTTCTGACTGTTCGGACATTCTAGGTATCATCTCCAGAACTGTTCTCCAAGCAAAAGGACCTCCCCAATCCTTAATCCTTGGGCCTGATCATGGGAACAGGTGGGAAGTAGTCAAAAGCACCTGTAAAGTATCAAGTTGTCTACTCCTGTCCAAAAATGGCTACCCTGGAAATCTCAGTGATTTGAATAAGTTGTCTATGGGTCATATGACATGCCATATTATGTGTGAGAGAGGGGGTTAGGCCACAAGCAAAGGACCTGAGATCACACTGGTCTGTTACCATTACAATGCACAACTGTTGACCATTCTTAATACCAGGGAGAAATTATTGGTTCTCAGACCTTCAGGCCACATGAGTGTGAAAAAAGAGATGTAAGGTTGGAACCTTGGGTCATACTGACAGATGCCTTGAATCTTATAATTGGCAGTTCCTGTTTTCACTCTGATTCAAACTTTGCTGCTATCTGTAACAAAAGTAGTTTATCAAACAGTTTTGTCCTTGAATCTCTGCCTGCCAGCTTTTGAGTTATTGTCTAGGTAAAACCTGACATTAATTAAACAATATTCAATTAACTCAATCAAAATGGAGCCAATTTTAATTTAGTTCCTGGTCATAATTTGAGAAATTGTCCCCAGAATACCAAAGAGATGCCAAATGACCTGGTTCAACTTAAAAGAAACTGGATCGCACATAATGATAAGACAAAATCCATTGTTTATAAGCTGTGATGATGTTTAACCAAAATCAAACAAGCTACATATGGCTTAGCAAAATGTGTGAGACTAGGAATAGAGTTGTTGCTATGATAGAATGCAAAGTGGGTCATTCATTTACTTAGTGGACTTTTGGTGGGATTTATATCCCATCTAGGGACGCGGTGGCACTGCGGGTTAAACCGCTGAGCTGTCGATCGGAAGGTCGGCGGTTCGAAACCGCGCGGCGGGGTGAGCTCCCGTTGCTCGTCCCAGCTCCTGCACACCAAGCAGTTCAAAAACATGCAAATGTGAGTAGATTAATTGGTACTGCTTCGGCAGGAAGGTAACGGCGTTCCGAGTCGTCATGCTGGCCACATGACCCGGAAGTGTCTATGACAACGCCGGCTCCAAGGCTTAGAAACGGAGATGAGCACCGCCCCCTAGAGTCGGACACGACTGGACTTTACGTCAAGGGAAACCTTTACCTTTACCTATATCCCATCTGCCCTCCAGGACCTCATGGTCGTGCACAGAATAATCCTACCTCCAGTTTCATACACAACAACCTTGTGAGGTTAGTTGGGTGGGGATAAAGCAACAGGCTTCAAGTCATCCAATGAGCTTTCCTGTCTGAGTGAGGGCTTGAGTTTGGTTTTCCCAGTCCCACCAGTATTTCACATTGATATTATATGCTTCCCTAAGTTCTTTGACAGAAAGGCAGAATAATACTTAACAATAGCAGTAAAGTAACACAGAGAATAATTTCAACTTCCTGTGGTAGCTAAATCTCTTGGAGGAAGCTGTTAAAGGTGTCAAGCATTTTTTTCACTGAGGAATAGGAACAGGATATGTGTGACATGGAGCATAATGGTATACAATTGACTATTCTAGGAACTGGAAAATATCTTAACAACACTGATTCTCTTGAATGTTGGAGCTTGTCATCAAGGCCTAAATCTCCCTGTTATTCTTTCTACAAATGAACTCCATTCTTTGTGTCAATAGCAACAAAGGAAAAATATTGCCACTGAGGAACAAGGTGAAGGTAATAGTACACTTGGGGAAGCTCAGTTTTTGCAAAACACAGATTAAAAACAAAACTGAAATACAGACAGTGAGGGCTGAGCATATTCAGTAGTCATGGAAGTCAAATTTCAGTTGGAAAAGAAAAGAAAGGTTAGGGAGAGAGCTTCTGGTGAGGATTCATGGTCCCTGAAGGAGTGGGGATAGGATTGCAGGGGCAATTGGCGGCCACACAGCGAATTCTGGCCAGTAAGTCTCTCCAGAAAAAGGAGAGATTGTGAGATCGCCCACTTGTACTCTGGACAGCTGCTCCTCATGAGTAAACTGCAGGAACTGAGCTTTTTGCAGTCAGTTTGTGAGTTGAGTGGCTGGGACTCAAGGGATTTCAATCAAGCTCACAGCTGTAATGCAGCCTATATGGACACAAGGTTTTCAGGAGTCTCATTTCTTAACCACTTTAGGCTGCAACTTATTTACAGGGAAAGAGAGATTTCCTGAGTGGCAGGATAAGAAAAGAAAATTCTACGTGGTGAGTTATTATTTTTTCTGGATTACAAAAGAATAAAGGGGGGGGGAGATTTTAAAGACTTAAACACTTTTGGCAAAAAGCTTAACAAGGAGTCGATGTAAGAAAGTTTAAAATAGATGAAGGGGACAGTTATTTTGAAATATTATTTTTTTGGTACAAGTGCTTTTGAACAAATTGGAATTATATTAGACAAACAAACTGGACCTTTGTGGGAATGTCTGTTTGTTGCTTACTATTAAAGAGTGCAGACAATTGGTGGATTTTACAAAACAATGCAATATGAGTCAGACTGTGATGCTGACTGTAGGTATGGAGATGTTGACTATGAGGCTGACTGTAGGTATGGAGATGTTGACTATGAGGCTGACTGTAAGTATGGAGATGTTGACTATGAGGCTGACTGTAGGTATGGAGATGTTGACTATGAGGCTGACTGTAGGTATGGAGATGTTGACTATGAGGCTGACTGTAAGTATGGAGATGTTGACTATGAGGCTGACTGTAGGTATGGAGATGTTGACTATGAGGCTGACTGTAGGTATGGAGATGTTGACTATGAGGCTGACTGTAGGTAAGTATGGAGATGTTGACTATGAGGCTGACTGTAGGTATGGAGATGTTGACTATGAGGCTGACTGTAGGTATGGAGATGTTGACTATGAGGCTGACTGTAGGTATGGAGATGTTGACTATGAGGCTGACTGTAGGTAAGTATGGAGATGTTGACTATGAGGCTGACTGTAGGTATGGAGATGTTGACTATGAGGCTGACTGTAGGTATGGAGATGTTGACTATGAGGCTGACTGTAAGTATGGAGATGTTGACTATGAGGCTGACTGTAGGTAAGTATGGAGATGTTGACTATGAGGCTGACGCTGACTGTAAGTATGGAGATGTTGACTATGAGGCTGACTGTAGGTATGGAGATGTTGACTATGAGGCTGACTGTAAGTATGGAGATGTTGACTATGAGGCTGACTGTAGGTATGGAGATGTTGACTATGAGGCTGACTGTAAGTATGGAGATGTTGACTATGAGGCTGACGCTGACTGTAAGTATGGAGATGTTGACTATGAGGCTGACTGTAGGTATGGAGATGTTGACTATGAGGCTGACTGTAGGTAAGTATGGAGATGTTGACTATGAGGCTGACTGTAACTACAGAGTGCTACTTGAAAGTATAAAGGGCACAGGAAGACATAAGAGGAAAAAAATGGGGGGGGGGAGTTTGCCTTTTCTTTTTCCCTTGAGACACTTCAATTTTTGGATTATAATATCATAATGGCAACCACCAGAAAAGCGGCAGAAATAGAAGGGAGGAGAGGATCACTAGAATAACCTGCAGAGAGAGGAATTACACCAGATTTGCTTCAGAAAATGTTTGGGCGATGGGCCAGTAAGCTAGCTGAATCACTTGATACTAAATTGACAAGTTTTGAAAAAAAATGGATGAAAGACTTGTAAAGATAAAAGAGGAGATGAAGGAGAAGATGGAAAGCTCTGTAGAAGAAGTGTCTGGAGATGTAAAACAAATTAATGACAAACTGGAAATTTTGGAGAGTAAGACAGAAGTTAGAGAGTTAGAAAGAGAACTAGATAATCTGAGTCTATTGGAATTAAGAGCGAAGGAATTTTGTTTGAGATTTAGAGCAATCCCAGAGGATTCTGGTGAAGATATTAGAGAAATGATTATTAAAGTCTTAGCAAATTTTTGGGATGAGGAGGATACAGAGGCAGGAATTGATAAAGTATATAGAATAAATACTAGATTTGTGAGAATAAGACATGTTCCAAGGGATATTTTGGTGCACTTTGTCAGGAAGAAGACAAGGAGTCAAGTTTTGCAGCAGCGTCTTCATACAAGACTGAAGATCGATAATGCAGATATAATTGTTCTTAAAGAAATTCCTGTATAGAATCTTGTGTAAGAGAAAAGAGTATTCTTTTTTTGACTGAGAGATTAAAGCAGAAAAAGATCCCATTTCGATGGGACAAATGGGAAGGCGTGATTTTTTACTTTTGAACAGCAGAACGTTTCGACTGAATTCTGTCCAGTTGGTGGGGAATTTCTAGAAAAAACTAAAGAGGAATTGGAGGAGATTCAAATGCAGGTGTCAAAGGAGACTACACAAAAAACCCCAACGGGTACAACAGGAACCTGAAAGGGATGATACTGAGCTAGGTTCTACAGGTACTGATTTTTCTAAACTTTTGGCATGATTATGGATTACAAATCCTTAACATGGAATATAAATGGAGCAAACTTTTACAATCTTTAAAAAATTATGATGAACTCTATCCTACAGGGAGGAAAGATGCCAGAGAGTAGAAAGAGGCCAATATAGCATTAATAACCAAAAAGGGACAAAATTTGACTTTAACGAGAAACTATAGGCTGATATCATTACTGAATAATGACTATAAGTTGTTCACAATGATTCTAGCTGATAGACAGAAAATAATTTTGCAAGAATTTATTCATGAGAATCAATGTAGGTTTTTACCTAAAGGATAGTTAAAGGACAATGTTAGAAATATGTTGGACATTTTGGAATATTTGGAGCAACATAATGAAAAACAAGCTATTTGATTTTCTTAGATGCAGAGAAGGCTTTTGACAATTTGAACTGGGCTTTCCTGTTTAAGGTTCTGGAAGATATGAGTTTTGGAGAGAACTTTTTAAAGTGGGTAAGATCAATTTACACTTCACAGAAACCACAAATAATTATTAATGGAGACCTAACAAAACCTTGAGAAATTAAAAAAAAGGAACAAGACAGGGATGCCCACTGTTTCCTCTCTTGTTTATTTTGGTTCTTGAAATATTGAGTAGAAACATAAGACAAGATGAGAGGATTGTGGGAATAAAGATTAAAAGAGACTTACAAGTTAAGGGCTTTTGCAGATTACTTAGTGTTGGTTCTGGAAGATCCTTTAAAGGGAATTGAAATATTAATGGGCAAATTAAAAGAATATGGTTCATTAGCAGGTTTCAAGATTAATAAACAGAAGACTAAGTTGTTAACAAAAAATGTGAAAACAGAAGATCAAACAGAATTGATGAATATAATGGGTTTTAAGATTGAGAAGAGGGTAAAATATCTGGTATCACTACAACAAATATGAAGTGCATGTTATTTCAAAATAATTATGTTAAGACATGGAAGGAAGTTTAAAAAAGACATGTTAAGATGGGAGAAATTACAGCGGAGGCATTACCCACAATTGCTGGGTTAGGCTTAGGATTCTGTGATAAAAATGAATGTGTTGCCTAGAATGATGTTTTTGTTTCAGACAATACCAGTTTTGATAACTGATGCACCATTTAAACAGTGGCAAAAGGATATATCTAAATTTGTGTGGCAGGGGAAAAAAAAACACACACACAAGTTAAATATAAGGGGTTACAAGATGCAAAGGAAAGAGGAGGGTTGGGTCTATCTGATTTGAAATTGTATTTTGCACCTTCCTGTTTAGTTTGGATGAAATAATGAGTGTTGCTGAGAAATAGAAGGCTTTTGGAGTTAGAAGGACATGACCTGAGATTTGGGTGGCATGGATATTTGTGGTATGATAAAGTCAAGGTTAATGTGGATTTTAAAAATTATTATATTAGACGTGCCATATTGAGAATATGGAATAGATACAAACAAGGTTGTCCCTGGAAACACCTTTGGGGAGCTCAACATAAGAAGCATTTTATAGACAAGAACTAATAGGCAAACACAAATGGCTAACTTATCATGAGATACTAGAATTTTGTCAAGGTGAATGTAAAATAAAATCAAGAGAAGAACTGGTGGCAGAGGAATATAATTGTCAATGGTTCTCTTATTTACAATTATTAGAAAGATTTAAAAGAGACAAAAGAATTTATGGTTTTGAACATAGTAACAATGAGTTTGAAATAGAATTGTGTACAAATGATGAACATATAATTGCTAAAATGTATAAACTTTTATTGAAATTTGAAATAGAAGAACAAGTGAAAGAATGTATGATAAACTGGACTAAAAAAACTGGTTATAATATACAGATGGAACAATGGAAAAATATCTGCCTGAAAGGATTGACATTTATACTATGTTATAATCTTGAAGAGAATTTTGATAAAATGAGTAACGTATCATCAGTATATGTCACCAGAGAAATTGTCTAGAATGTATAAAGGAACCTCAAATTTATGTTGGAAATGTGAACAACAAGAAGGGACATTTTATCATGTTTGGTGGATCTGTAAAAAAGGTAGAAAATTCTGGATTCAAATACATACATTGATTTAGAGGATTTTAAAGATTAATATACAATTGAGACCAGAGGTTTTTCTTTTGGGATTGATGGACAAACAGTTGGAAAAAAATTACGGAACTTTCTTTTTGTACATGGTAACTACAGCGAGATTATCATACGCACAAAGATGGAAAGATTTGGCATTACCCACAATGGAGGAATGGTTGGTGAAGATGATGGAACTTGCTGAGATGGCTAAATGACGTCTTTGATCAGAGAAAAGACAATATATTTGTTTATTGCTGACTGGAAACCCATTATAGGCTTTTTGTGTGAAACAGAAAAAAATGAACGTATGATTTATGGTTTTGATGATTAGACAAGATAGATTATAGAAAGAAGAGTTATGCTGTAATCATAGAGTAAGAGGTAAATTTATAATTGTACTTAGAACTGCTGTAAAGAAGATTGAAAGCTACTTCTTTGTATTGTTTTTATCTATTTCTATCTTTAACTTTCCCCCCATTTTCTTGCACTTTTAGCTTTCTCTTTGATCTTTTTCTGGGTCTTTTCTTTTTCTTACTTTGCATTAGTTTGTATTAGTTCTTATCTTTCTTATAAAAATATTTAAACACATACATACATACATACATACAATTTGGTTAGGGATAGTGAGATTCACTACTTGAACTTCTTATCAGGCCCAGAACTTTGATCAGGAACATTGTTACAAAACAGTGAAGACACTTGATTACAGTGTACCTTTGCATTTCCATATGTACACGTGCATGTCTGCATTTGTATCGATCTCCCACCCTCCAAATATCAGTGGTAATAAATCCAATAAGTTATTGATAGTACATGAGAATAACTATCTCATTTGGTTTGCCTTAAATCTATGGCCACTTATTGTTCTGCACAGGGTGAATCTAAAGAAAGGAAGAAGAAAAGAAAGGAAATAAATTTCCAAGAACTTGTCTAGATGCTTAGTCCAAGCACACGGTGATTATTCCGAAGATCGTGTACAATAGGACATCCTTAGTATTTTAATTGATGTTAATGCTGTTTATCCTCTTTTCTTGGCCTAATAAGTATGTTGTTTTTATTCACAGTTTTCTTCTGAGAATCCAGAGTGTCTAAGCATGAGCTGTCTTTCAGTCACCTGCCAAGGGAGCTGAATAACCCAATGAATAAGAGTGAAGATGTTAAGGATGATGTGCAGGGACCTGGGGAGATTCCATTGCCAACTCCTTTAGGTTGCTATTTCACACCTTTTGGTTTTAATGGGCTTGCCTCCCTCCAGCCCACAGTTAGTGAACTGGCTGCTGCCATTGCTGCACTGAAGGTGGATCAGCAGAGCAACTTCATACAGAAAACTTTTTCCCCACCCTCTTTAGTATCCATTCTGAGAACACAACAAACACAATGGAGAGAAGCCGTAGCACAGCCCGAGAGCTTTTTCTCCCACCCTTGTCACTCCACTATTTGAGTTCTGAATTCTAATTTATAACACATAAACCAAAATGTGTACGAACGAATGTGTACAGTATGTGTTCACACATTCCTCGAAGCCCAAACCAACTAATCCACATTAGGTCTTAGTAGGCTGTGTGAAACGGATCTAAGTGTGAACTATAAAGGGTTTGTCTATGTTTTCCTTATCCAAAGTTAAAATACAGAAGAAGTGATGGGCTGCCCTTTACCAGTCTTAGGAGAAGTGTGGATGGGGAGGAGAGAAGATGGGGCACAGGAAGGCAAGCAGGAGGAACATAGAGGACATGAATAAATGAAGATGCTAAAACAGACCCCTGATCTGTGTAACCTAGTTGTACATGCACAATTCTACTGTGACATGCAAAAGAAGGCCATGGTATTTCTAGCCCTGCATCCTGAAGGAGAATGCAGAGAAATTTCCCAGAACCTTCTAATGAGAAGTATGAGTTCCACCACTGAACTTTAGCCCCTCCCTAACATTTTTAGGGCACTTACCTTTTGCAGCCAGGAAAGTTGGTGCAAAAGGATCCAGATTTATAACCACTGGAATTTATAGAAAAAACCTGGCATCAAGAGACTTTTCAAACAGCCTTCACAGCTGACTCTTGTCCAATCTTCTTTATCGCCTAAGCCAAGCTTAGAAGCTTGTGTGGAAATCAGATAGTTCACTTAACTGAAGCCATCAGGGTATTTGCTTACTTAATGCTATATTGCTTTATTTGAGCTGTAGAATATTGCAAGGTTTCTGGAACAAGAAGAGTTTTGATAGACCCCTGCAACCTGATCCTTTCACTGGAGACTACTGGAGGGGACTTGGACCTGTAGTCCCCGTATTAAGATTTTCTGTCTTTATTTGTTAGAAAATATGCTCAATGACCAGCAGGAGTCTTTCTGTTGTTATTGTGATGTTTCTACCTAAGAGTAGCTGAGATATAGAAGATACAGCTGTCTTTGAAACAGTAAATAAATCTGGGCAGAACTGTGAGTCGGAGGACTGTAGAGAATTTGAATCTGGAGATTCTATTTGAAAGCAATTTAATCAACCATCTGAATCAGAGGTGTTTTTCAAATTGGATCCCTCATTCAGAACAAATCGTCAAAATAAATTGTTTGCTTATGAATCAATACAATGATTCAATGGCGCTTTGTGCATGTGCAGGAAAGCTTCCTGTCCCCTCTCAAGGATCAAACCGATCTTCCAAATCAGATTGTCCCCGTTAAACAAATTTCAAATCTCCATTGAAATAGTCAGGAATTGAAATTAGATCAAATCACTGAACTCAACTGGATCAAACTGCAGAGCTTTTCAGCATAACAGCCACACCTTCATTGAAGACACCTGACTCATCTGTTTCAAAAGAATCTTCTGGGTCGGTCCTTGGGCACAAAAAGAACAGGTTTGGCCTTTGTGCAGTAAAAACTTGTCCACTTCGGTTTAGGAATAGTTTAATTTAAAATTAGCCTGGACCAAAAAGAAGATACAGCTTGTTGTACAGCATGTGTTTCATGCTGCTTCTGCTGCTGGGCCAGAGATCAAAATTGTTAAATGTTCTGGGTTTGCACAGGACAGAGTGCCCTCTGTTGGCACAAGGAGGAGCTGCATGCATGATGCCAGCCCATGAGATTCCATAGCAGGAGGAAATCTGTGTGTTGCTCATCCTTAGTATGAACACAGGAAACCTCTGTCTTTAGTTTTTGTCAGATGAACACAGCTGTACCTTCTTCTTTCATACTGCAGTCTTCGGCTCAGAAGGACTGAAGCTCAAGTCCCTGTAGCTTCCATCAGACCCTGACAGAGGACTGACAACTGAGCCCAGATGTGACCAGATGCAACATATCTCTGTGTTCTTCCCTGCAAGCATATTTGTTTTCAAAAAATTCTTGCTTTGATTTGGTGTGCTAATGCTTGCACTGACAATTTCAATTCCAGCTAGTCCCTGATACTATTAAGAGGATGAGTTGGCAAGCTGAAATCTTGTTAAATGGTTACCTTATTCTAGGCGGGGGCGAGGGACAGAATTAGCAGATACTGCTGATTCTTTGTTTTAAATATAGCTGCAGAACGATCTAACTGGGAAAGTGAAGTTTTAGAGAGAGAGAGAGGAAGGGTCAAAGCTGAAACCAACCTGCTTTTACCCATCTGTCTCTGACAGCACAGTAAAATGTGCTAATCATGCAGTTTTAAACCAGAAAAAGTGGCTGGGTTCCCATCAGTCCGATTTTGTGATCCCCCATATATATAATTTCATTACACGTCTTTAGACCTTTTTAAAACAAGACTTCAGAACTTTTGCTGAAATCGTATTTGGACCCACACACACGTGCCAATTTTGATAAGAGAAAAAGCCTTTCTTAACCCTAGGATACCTCATGCTGGTAAATTATATAAAGATCCTACTGAAGACCACTTCTCTGCATCAGTTATTAATTTAGTACTTATCTATATTCTTGCTTTCTCAGAATGATTGAATTAATTCTTTTGAAAAGGTTGGCTGGTTTATTAGATGGTGAGAGGGGGAAAGACTGGGGGTTTGATGATACAGCCGATTCCATGTCCTAATTTTCTCTTCTGTTAGTATATTTCTTCATTATTTTAATGTCAGTATATCAGGGATGAGGGAGAAGGTAGTTGAAATACAAAATTATTTTCCAGCAATATAGTGCAGATGCCCTCACAATACCCCAATAGGTATATATGTGCATTATTATCTGCAGTTTACAGAAACTTTTCTGAACAATTTGATCACAGCCCGCTGCACTAGTAATAAAGAATTATTTGATTCTCTGTTCATTAGTTCCTGGAATGACCCAAGCCTAGGAAAGAGAAAGGGAAAACATGAATCCTTTGAGTATCTAGTTCTTATCATTGACTGAAAGAGTAGGAAAGATATCTCTTTGTAGGAGAGCTAGAGAATGTTCCAATTCTTTAAATGTGAAGGATTTTAAAAACCCTTGAATTCAGACATGGAGGAGATTTGGGGACATAAGAGATATTTCTCACACTTGTGGGCAACCAAAGAAAACAAACAGAAAACTTTTAAGATTTGCCACTTCAATTGATGTGTTGCTTTTTTTTTTAAAGGATATACCTGAAAGTAAGTCAATTGTAAATATAGATTGTTTCAGACATGGTCCAACAATAAACTCAGTCAATACATTCCCAGGATAGCCAGATTAATCCCAGCTCTCACGAGAATACAACTCAAGCTTGCTAGATCAGACCAAAGACACGTCTAGTCAAGTATCACCATCACCATATATCACCAAGCTGGGAAGGCCACAGACATAGCCGCCTTTCATAGCTTTCTCCAAGAAACCTCTCTTCAGTTGTTCTTTACATATCAAAATTAGTATGCATAGCTGTGTTCACATAAAAGATGGAATCCTCGATCTATTGTGTATTCATTTATATTTATTTTCTATATCATTCAATTAGCCTAGCCTAGCGGTTTGCAACTCTTTTTAAAAAGTCAACAACTAATGTCATACTATTTAGTAAACTAATAACAATCAGAATAGTATCAAAAGTAACCCAAGAATAAGTATTAAAATGCCCACAGAACAGCATAAAATCAATATAAAAGCTGCATAAAAAATCCAGAGAAGTGAAGAAGCAATTAGTTCCAAAATCTTAATCATACCAAAACATAGCTTATATTTGTAGAATAAACTTGGCCTCTGCTGGGCTTAGCCATGCTTTACATAAGTCAATTTTCTTAATTCACACAATACTTTGAACAACAAACTAACCACATGAATTGGGTTCTCAGAAAGGTGGTTAAGGAGATTATGGTTCCATGTGTCATGTAAATAAACTCAGAATGCTAACACTGTTTTCAATCTTAGGGCTTGATTTAACCATTCTCATTCATTCTCATGGTGCTCTCAGTGTTCTACTCCAGTCCTAATGTCATTAGATTGGATTCCTGCCAATCAATTAAAAAATGGGGAAATTTCTATGTATTAGACACCCCAATAAAGATATTCCAAGTGTACAGTTGAATCAAATAGACTTGAACACCTTCCGTATATCCCATCATCTTAAACAAGGATATTATACTGTTTTGATAAAGCAAAAGCTCCTGCTTAAAAAAGACACCGTCATTCTGCAGGGGAAGACAGGCTTCTGAGCCTGCCACTGTGCTTTTTACAGTGTTATGAATTACAGCTTATTTCTACCTAGGGCTGTGATCCTAGGCCGTTTCACAGCCTTAAATAAGCAGACATGATTCATGTTCCATGATCTTGTTGTTGTTGTTGTTTTTCCTCCAGCCACAATATTAAATGAAAGAGAACAAAGTTCTCCCCATTTCCTATACACACAACCCTCACATACGCAGAAACACACAAGGGAAATTCTGTATTTGACAATGAATGAAAGAATCAAAGCTCAATTAGGTTCAACAAGAATCTCCATGAAATAATAAAAGTAGTGAAGAAACAGACCATCCCAAAGAGCTTAATAACAAAAAAGACATAGGGCAGAATATATACAAGTTATCTGGAGGGTAGATGATGGGAAAAAGTGTTGGGGGACAAAGCATGATAGCAAGTATGGCAGGGAAAAAAATATTTTATTTATTTTCTTTTCTTTCTGGCTTCTGGTTTTGCTTTTGTCTTATAAGAACTCTCCGAGTTCACTATTTTTTTTTCATTAACAGAAACTAAAGTGTGTGTGTGTGTGTATTTATATATGTGTATATATGTACATCAATGCTCTCTGTCCAGAAGAGTGCAGTGCTAAGAACAGCTAGGATACTGTGCAGAGCCCTCAAACTCCCAGGCCTCTGGTAGAGGACCTGATGTCCTGATTACCAGGAAACACACTGAGGCGAGGACTTGGTCTCTAATATTTATTAGTAGTACTTAACAAGAATCCTAACAAACTGAGAAAGCGTGGGAAAACCCAGCCATATAAACCCCAAAGGTTAAGGCGGTCCCGATCTGTGTCTCTTTGAATGGCTGAACAGTTCCTCAGTGCTACGCATGCGCTTGACAGTCTGGGTGAGAGCCCCCTGCTCGCCATCCTTACTCATGACACCTGAGGTGGAAGAAGACACATACCACCCATAGGGGTGAGAAGGAATTTTTTTTTTAAAGGAAATGTAGAAGAAAGTGAAATGAATAGATCCATACTTTCTGAAGAACAAATCTCTAGATGTAAATTAAAAGCAGCAAGGGGCCACGGTGGCTCAGTGGTTAAGACACTGGGTCAGAAGACCATTAAGTTGGCAGCTTGGCAGTTCAAAACCCAAGAGCGCGAGCCACGTGACGGAGTGAGTTCCAATCAACTTGTCCCAGCTCTTGCTAACCTAGCAGTTTGAAAGCATGCAAATTCAAGTAGATAAATAGGTACCATTTTGGTGGGAAAATAACAGGGACGTGAAAGGAGCCCCCTTGGGCATCCCCTGGGCAACTGTGAAGTCACTGGCAAATTCTTTCAATACAGAAGTACCTTGGTAGGTGCTTCTGACACAAAGAAAAGAAAAAAGAAAAGAAAAGACATTCTAGAAGGAGAAAAACTTCATTCACATGACCATTCCAGAATCATGTCCTAAAATGATTTGTTACTACTGTGACATAATTTGTGCATTCCTTGGTGTCTCTGAGCCTTGTTGTTTTCTTGCAGATGTTTCATTGCCAGACTAAGCAACAAAAACAAAAATGTTGCCTAGTCTGGCAATGAAACATCTGCAAGAAAACAAGAAGCTCAGAGAGCACCAAAGACCCCACAGCTCAACCCTGAGCTACAAATATTCTCTTTGATTGGTAACATAATGGGGTTGTCCAAAAGCTGTAAATGCATTTGATTAACTTGTGTGACATAAAAGAGCTGTACCAATAGTTTACTACTGGACCAAGTTTAAGATTTGGATATTAATCAATCAATGCCCTAAACAACATGGAACTAAGCTTTGAGAAATAAAGCCATCTTTTATAGAGCTGCCCAACTATTCTGATCATCAGCAGGGAACCCTCCAGGTTGCACCACATCTTCAGAATATTTGCTTGGCATTAACCAAGAAGAAGACCTCTTCTCTCCTCACAGTGACTGTGTGTAATACTTTCTGCTAGTGCTAAAAGAACTGTGTGCTAAAAACATGCTTATTGACCTTGGCATTCATTTCATTATGATACTACTGCACTACTTAGGTCTTCTGGTCCATTATATTATCATGACTCCTAAAATGATAAATTAATTTGTGTGAGTTCCCCCTATGAATAAAACTAATTATTTCCCTGGACTTAGTGCTAAAGAAAACAAACAAACAAACAAATATACCACTTCTAATCATTACTACTCAATTTCTCTGTCAGATAAAACAATGCCGTAATCTTGCAAATTTACCAAATAAAATCTTTTCACTGGAAATGAACAATATGGCCATCAAAACATTTTTTAAAAAACAATGGGAGGATGAAATTGCTTGGTTTTGAATAGTTTCAGAAATCTGGCTTATTTTGAAAGAGAGGGAACCCCTCCCACTGTTCAATCCACATTTAATTGTGACTAATATTTGCTGTTTATAGTTGAGCTAGAGAATGAGCCAGTTCTTGCAGCAACCCAGCTTTATGTTTGCAAGCTCCGCCCCCTGAAGTGCAACTCTCATCAAATTTATTTGCAACCCCATGGAAGGTCATGGCCCCTCTCTAATTGTTTTAGATATTTTAGAACATTTTCAATCAGATAAAAGGTACTTTAACGCAGTATATGTCAAGTTCAGTTAGTGAATGGAATATGCTATCCTAACTTGGTGGATTTATCTGAATGGCAGATCAAGAATGCAGAGAATGTAAACAAACATCCTTCATCAACAAACACTGTAGGAGCTAGAGATAAAAGGAAATAAAAGTCTCTTTTTTGAGAAGGCAGTGCTGCAAGAGAGCAGGTAAGGTTTGAAATCTGAAAGGGTATAAATTCAGAACTAGTCTTTTCACTCACTCAGAAACTACTGTATGCATTCAACATTTCCCGGAATATAGCAAAGATATAGTTTCTAGCTTTCCTCATTCTTGTCTCTGCAGGAACCTGATAGTGTCTGACAACTGTGTGTGTGCGTGCGTGCATGTCTGCATTTACCGTGATACAGAAATATTTTAACAAATACATATAATTTCATTTAATTTCATTTCATTTAATACAATTTAATACAATACCATCTTTCTTGTCCTAAGCATTTCTAAGTTTGGATATAATTAGCTATAATTATGACATTGTAGATTTGCTTATTAATTTAATAATCGTCCTAGGGAAACCCGTTTTAGGTTGAAGCTTTGGGACATAAATCATGCAAATAAATAAATAAATACATGTTATATTCTCTGAACAAGACACTGTGTATAAGGGAACTATAAAATATAGAATACTATATTTAGTATTCCCTGGTCACCACTGGTTTTCTTTAACCCCTCTCCCAAAAAGTGGGGTGTGGGAAAAGGATCATTTGATGAAAAGGTATTCCTTGGCTCTGGTTTCACACGACTTTGCAACCATATTAACAATGTTTGCCAAAAGAGCAGAAGCCATCCCGAAACAAACGGAAAGTTCTCTTTCATTATCCTTCCTTCTTTTAATGCTGCATTGTAAAACATGCACCTCACTCCTAAAGACAAGAAAACAATGTTCCTGAACTTCATACAAAAACAAAACAACAGAAACAAAACAACACACATGCTAATACAACCACATTTAGTTACCTCTGATCAAAGCTGAGCATGTAACACTCCTTGGAATATTTAAGTCCTTCTCTTGAGTAAAAACAAACAGGAACATTTATTCAATTGACACGTTTGCACAACTGATAGAAGAAACAATATGCTCATTGCAGAGAGGCATGCATATTGTTACACTTACCCTTAATTGACCCGTTTCACAATTCATCTGTTGTCTTGAGATCTACAAGGAATTTCAGAGAGAGAGGGGGGGGGAAAGAGTTAAAAAGGACAGCTTTGTAAGAGGACAATTTGTGAGCAACATTGACAAGCTGACGGGTATAATATGAGGGGAGAAACAGACAAGAAAATAAGAAGCCATGATGATAAGAAACTATCTGGAACAAACCAGAATGGGGAATCTCTGAGCAGACATTGAGGAGGAACTCCAAGGATCTTAGGAAGTGGGTTCCTCTGAAAAAGCCAAATCAGCAATTTCCGTCACCATGATTTTGTCAGTCAGCCATAGCAGGGACGTATCACAATCTTTTTTTTTTAATACATTTTGATATGGATAGTAGTATATCAAATTAATAATAAGCCATTATTATCAAATTATGATTAATGATATCAAATCATAATAATACTATCGAACAATCATCAAAAATCATTCAAAAATAGTGAGGTTTTCACTGATAATTTTCAGACCGTATGTGCATCTGATAGAGGGAAACTGACCCAGTGGCACAGGTGGTTATAGGCATTCCTCAATCAACCCATGTTACACCTTGAGTGGTATTGGTTGCCAGTAAACTTCTGGGTTTAGTTCAAGGTGCTGGTAGTTACCTAAAAGGCTCTTCGTGGCATGGGGCTGGAGTATTTGGGGGACCACCACTCCCCAGTTTTGTGTACCCATCCCATTATGTCTGGCAGAAACATCATCCCCCAGAGACTAGATTAGCCCCAACCCTGCTGCCTTCCACAAGGCCTTAAAGACATGGTTGGGTCACCAAACTTGGGGATCCTGATGTGTGGCAAAACATGTGACATGATTGTGTAATCTGTTTGCTTATTGTCTTAGTTTTACCTGGGTTGCCAGTTCTGTATGTATTATTATTGTTATGTCTTGTTGGCTGCCCAGAGTCATACATCTGATATGGCAGCCATATAAATTGATATAAACAAACAGAATATAAAAATGTGCAGTATCCCTGCCGAACACTACAAGGGGTCAAAAATGGACTGGATGGTTCTGTTGGAACCTGGAATCAGATCTGATAAAAATAAATGGCCGTTTTGATAAGGACTTCAAGCCAAGGAAAACTCTCAGTCAACAAATCCACCACATACTATAGTCTGTTGGAAATACCCTAAAAAGAGGAGGAGGAGGAAGAGTTCTGTGACATTAGATCTTTCCAGTGCAGAATTTGACTTATCATTTGGCTGCTGAGGAATGTTTACATGATATAGTTTCCAACCAGAGGAAGCAAACTGAGCCAGATCAATGTCCACTGAACACCCAAATCCCATTTGAAATGTAATGCAAGGCTTGCTTGGGCCCTCATTCCAGGCTTTTGATCTTTACTCAAGTTACCTATAATACTCCACATGCAATTCACCATTTATGTCTGACATGATTTGGGGCCTGTTTATCTTTAAGGCTACTTATTCCAAAGAGACACTGGCCACATACGACATGCATACAGTAGAGAGCCAGGGAGATGACCATGGAGAAAGGATCTAAAGGCTATTAGAGAAAATTCCAGGTGCAGAAGAAACATGTGTTATGTCCAGAATGGTGGGAAAGTATTACAAAGAGATTCAGACTAGCCACACACACATTCCCTGGCTCCCTGGGATATAAGAGGGAGAGAAGAGAAGTCAGGGATAGATTTGCAGGGCTGTACAGAAAAATGGTATCAACAGTGCACAGATAAGTAAATAATCTTCATTTCTAAATTATGTTGCTTTAGAGTTAATTCTTTCCACCCTTAATTAAATCTGTACTTTAATTGGATTAAAGAAAGTAATTAGTAGAGCCAATGAATAGTAACTTCCTATTAAACTACAGGATAAGTTAAATGCCATCTCCAAGAGGTATATTTCTTAGGTAACTTCATGCAAGCAGAGATCTTGAGAGTAGGTCTAAAGCATCCACAGAGTGTCAGGAGAAGACAGAGACATACAGACCAGGGGAGATAGGAGAAGATAAAAACTGTTCCAGTTCAAATGGTAGGGTATGTGGGGTGATGGAGAAAAGGAAAATTATGGATTATCTGTCAACGCTTACAGTTCCCACAGACTAGCCATATGGTAAACAAGAACATCTTCCTTTACAAAAATCGACCACAAAAGATGACCTGGGCCTCACAAAATGAGTTTATAGATCTGCTGAAGCTCACCACAAAATAAATAAAAAATGCTTCAATGTTATCAGTCTAGAATGTCAATTCTATACACACATACGGACACACTACTTTCGAAAGCCGTGATCCAAGAAATATCTAAAGAGGTCTTCAGAATCCTTGAATCTTAGCAACAATTCCTTTTAGGCTGGTCCTAAAACCAAGAACTATAGCTAAATAATACTTGGACTACACAAAGTGCACATTGAACTGTGCAGAGTTAATATAACTTTTCCAGACATTCCAAACAGAACAGAACTTTTCCAGAAGTGTTCATCTGGCAAAAAGGAGACAGGGAAGGAGTACAGAGGATGGATGATAGGTAGGTAGGTAGGTAGGTAGGTAGATAGATAACTAGTGGTTTTGAAATGAATGACCCTTTGTGTTTTCAATCTGACAAAGTTCACAAAGCCTTCTATTCTTTATAGCCACAGGGAAAAAATTATGTATAATTTAGAGTATAGAGTTGATTTACACAAGTAGAGTATCTGAAACCCCAAAAGATGTTGTACAAATTGAATGTGCAACTAGAATTCAGAAAGTGTTGTTTGGTAAATAACATGCCAAAGTTCTTTAGTACATAATTTGATTTGGGGGGGTGGGGGGACTGAATAGTGGTTCTTTTATCCTGGCAGTACATTTGTACAATCTGGGAAATCCTGGGTAGATTGATATACTGTAGGTACTCTGTGCTTCAATCTAAAGATGGATGGGATATTTGTTTAATTAGTTCTTTTTAAGAACTTACCCCAACTCACACATATCTTGATGAATGGAATGGAAGAAGCTGACATCAACAAAAACCAAACCACAAATATTAGTAAAACAGTGTCACTTTAGGTCATGCAAGCTTTTGAATGTTTGTCCTTAAAATATTGCCTTTGAAGCCTTGTGTGCTCAGCCAAACAAAGGGACTTTGCCCCTACAAAACACTGTGAAAAAATATATATTGTGTATTTAAAATGTATTGTCCAAAGAAACCAATGGAACATAAAACTATTGTTTCTTTCTTTTTCAACAGAGGGACTTGAAAGATGAAGTTTGAGCTTGAAACCCGTGAGATACTTTCCCTTCATAAGCCCAATAGCCTTCTTGTGTCTCGATTGGACAAAATACACTCCCTTTCAAAATGAAATGTCAGTCTTGGTTGCACTCTAATAGCCACTGCTTAAAGATCTAACACATCAGGAATGGCTTTGAAAACACATCTCATCATTTAATGATAAAGTGAATGCTTTATTGCCAGGAGAAAGCTTGAAGGACTCCAGTAACAAGCTGTAAAAGGATGATGGCTGTCTTCTAAAACATCTTTCTTTCTATGTCTTCATATATATTTTTACAACTGTTAGACTACCATGTGTCACCTTTTCAGAAACGACATATTAGAAATCGAACATTGCCTGGCTGTACAGCTGGTTGTGTTTCATTGATGTCTTGAGATTGGATGTAAGTCTTGTAGATGCATATTTTTCACAATGTTAATCAATAAAGGTATTACATAAGAAACAAAAGAGATATGATATGTTAATTTGAAATAGTGGAGGATCTAGCATCTAGTGTTAAATGCTGAAAAAAAAAATAGAAATGAAAAGCCAGGAATCAACAGATATTGAAATAGGAACATCTCATCTGATGTTGAATTTTTCTTCCAGTGAATCAGCATAGAATTTGTAATTATTTTACAGTGTGCCATGCAATACTCTCTGATATATTGTCTTCTAATATATTATCTAGACTTTTTTACTCCATTGAGTTAAGTTGTACTCTTGGTGATGTCATGGACACAAGAACAGATTTTTATTTTTTATTTTTATTTTATTTCTGGTCAAACCTACAGCCTTTTGTTTCTTGGTAGCTTCCCATCTATATACCCAGTTCCAACCCTGATTAGGTTTTCGAGATTACCCTTACTAATTAGAAATTGCCACCTAAGTGCAACATCTAGAGTCTACACAGTCATGTCTGAGCATTCAGAATGGATTCAGAATCTGTCATCTCAATATCTCAATATCTAAGTGTTCTGCTTTACTAAGGATTTTTTTTTTTCACTTCTGACAGATTCTTATCCAAATATGAATGTTCGTAAGGCTAGCGAAGGCCTCCAAGTCGCTTCATCAAGCTTCCAACAGAAGATTCAGAGGTGTGCTTCACTTACTTCTGAATGCTTCACACAAGCCTAATAAGTAGCTTGTAGGACGGGGAGGAATTATAATTAAGCATCACAAAACGCAGTGGAATGCACAGGGATTTAAAAAAAGAAAACCGACTAAGCAATCAAAATGCTAATGGAAATTTTGTTTTTACCAACATTCTAGAATCTCAGATTCCCATTTAAAAACCAGTGTGCAAATATAGTATATGACCATGCCACCATGCTTACTTTGGCCATCGTTTTATTTTATTTTATGTATTTGTTTTTCAAACTTCTATCACCCCCCATCTCCCCCAAGAAAGGCGGACTCTTCTCTGTGTTAGGAAAATATCTGAAGTGAGAAGTCTTCTTTAATTTAGAGCATACAGTTTTGAACCTTCATCTTCCAAAGCTCAGAGTAGACGGGGAAGTTTCCATAACTTGATACATCACTGAGGAGGTGTTTGTTTTCTCAACTTCTGGAGAGAAAAATTAAGACATTGAAGGGGATATGATGGAAGGTGGGATTTTCTCCTTTAAGAGGTATTGCTACTTCATGGGGAGGACTGTACTGAATAGGTTTCATTTTAATGCCGTCTCAGGTTGCTTTGAGATGAATGCTCAATACCCCTCCACATACAGTACATTTGTGTGGGGTTTCACAGGGAGTGAAAGTGGGTCATCACAATTTAATTAGGGCTCTGAAACATAATACATAATAAAATAGTTTCTGAGGCTAAAACAGAGTAGAGTTGGAGGGACGGGGAAAGAAAGATTATGCAAGAATCCAAAGACAAATTACAAGTTGGAAGCAAAGAAAAATATTTCTATGAATAATCTTGTAAGAAAAGAAGAGTCCGGTATGGAAAAAAATCTTGAATAGTTAAGTTTTGTGCAGACGTCACAAAGCAAAGCCCCAGAGAATCCTTATCTATGTTTAATATTCAAATAAATCCTCCTTCTTTACCTAATAATAGCTGTACTGTGGTTTATTTAATTTACTTGTATTTTGAAGTAGCAGAAGAAATTGTTGGAGAACAAGCTGCATAGTTACTACAGCAACCACAATGGGGATAATATGATATAAATGCAATAGCTTGAGTAGAAAGTATAGCATTGCTTAGTATTCAAGGACTCGCTTTCCCTCACCCCATACAAGGTGTATTACAGTTTATTGTGCCATTAATCACTTCTATTCACCCTAAGCACAATATTATTACAAAATAGTGTTAGGAGAGATGTTCTAAAGGCATTTTTGAAACTACGTGATGGGAGGTTGGGCAGAGGGATGGTGAGAAATTCCAGAACGCCACTAAGTTAAAGTCAGCTATATAAGTACCTGATCTGCATAATGCAGACATTTGCAGGACACATAAAGGGAACAGTCTAAACTGAACTGGATTACTGGCAACAAGGAAATATACGTAGCAATGGTTCAGTGAGAGGGATTCCAATTTAAAACAAACAAACAAACTAGCTTTAACATAGCAATGCTGTAGGTTTTTAAACCACATTACGGAATCTCAGCAGACTATGTGGCTGAACATTGCCAGTAAAAGGGGTTCTGTAGAAGCCCAGAGGCATTGCAGGGAAATGGATAGGTGGTTCCTGTCAGGGTCAGTCTCGCTTCGCAATAAGGCATGGACTCACTTAATAGGTATTAAGGATTTCTGGTTTATTGGAATGGTGGCTGACAGAACGAAAAACGGGAATGGGGGTGCGGTGGTGAGGCGCCCTGTTTATACCCTCTTGCGGGGTCCCGTGCTCCTCCACCCTTCATTGTCCCCAATCCCTCTTGATGGGCTCCTTGATGGCTGTGTGGGCGTTTTCCCGGTGTCTCTCCTTGTCCTCTTGGTTCCGGTGTGTCCTCCAGGGCACCAGGTGCGGCTTATCGCTGCTTATCTGAAGCCCTTCTTTTCAGCTGTATATGAGTCTATGGGTGTGGGTGCTCTGAGTGCTTGGTTTAAGCACTGTTTTAATTATCTCCTTCCTCTTTTCCTTAATGATCATGATCCACGTTGTGAGGCTCTTTGTGCCTTGCAACGGGGTCATGACAGTTCCCCCATAATTTAAATTAATTAAAAGATGAGAAGTTTAGATGCGTTTTTCTAGATGGCCCATTACAACCTGTTTCATGCCATCCTACCCAGGAATGAGCAGGTGAGTTATCAGTTATGGATGAAAACTACATATGATTCATATTTCTGATAAAAATGTATAACCAACCTCCCAGTGCAAATATCTTCATAAAGGAAGTAGGGTAAGAAGAGATTAAAGTGGCCAGAAGACAATGAAAGAGATCATCTGGATTAGAAAACTGGAGTACTCAACCATGTTTCAGATGGATTACTACCCCAGATATCACCTTCTAAGTGAAGCTCTGAAATGCTCTAATTCAGTGTTTCTCAATCTTGGCAACTTGAAGATGTGTGGACTTCCACTCCCAGAATTCCCCAGCCAGCATGCTAGCTGGGGAATTCTGGGAGTGGAAGTCCACACATCTTCAAGTTGCCAAAGTTGAGAAACACTGCTCCAGTTGCTGAATTTATTTGATGTGTCAAATAGAATGCCTTCAAATTAATGGGGTGAGTGAATGGGTTTTTCCTCATGCACATACAATCTTGATCCAATGAACAATCTGAGTCAGATCTTGGATGATCAGCAAATGTGTAGTTGCCAATTTTTAAAAAGGAATGAACAAAGAATACCAGATTTATTGAAAGGGAAGAGATTACGTTACAGAAATCTCTCTAAGTGAATACTTTCATTTTAAGAATCCAATCTATCTCTGAATTGCCAGGATGCAGTATTATTAATTCTCTGGTTAACCACCCTTTGATGAACAGGAGAACCACAGATCCATTTTCCAGAGAATGGAAGAATGAGCAGATGCTCTGAACTTGCAATCTATATACTACTAATACTCCCATGTCTGATACTTTGTAACCTTTAACTGGGCGAAACGATACATCATAGGCCAACAATTTCTGAACCAAGATACCGCAAATGAGCTAACTTACAGAATGCATCGAAAATCCTGGACCCATGAGTCCCATGGAATTGAAACTTGGCAAATTATATGAAACATTTGATGACATAAAAATTATCATAAAACATTTTATGACATAATACAAATGTCATAAAACCTTTCTTGTGGCCAACTCCTGATGTTTGACTGGGCTATACAGTTCAATATGAATGACATGAGCTATTTTCAAGATAGAAACATCTCTGAATATCTCCTTGAATTTTTAAGAACTTTTCCAGTGAAGGCAGTATATTTGAAGCACTACCATTGTTGAAGGCATTGAGGCATCTGGGAAGGAAATATCTCTGAAATGATGACCCAATGCGTCATGGGTTATCTAGTGTTTTCTAAATGGTCCCGCTTTTTCTCAAGCACTAAGAAAACCATAACAGTTCTTTCCATGATGAGAATATCTGTATATGCTGAAATTAATCAGAGAATTAGAATCCAAGGATTTCTTCATAAATGGAATATATCTATTTTAAACTTTAGAAAACTACAGGGAAAAAAAAAAGTGAAACTGAAATAGCAGACCTCACATGATTGTAACCAAAACAATGAGTGCTATTTTCTCTCTGCGTAGGGCAAATCAGAGACGGGACCAGAAAGAGGTTCATTTACCCCAGACCAATGTCCAGTATACAGTATATTATTTGAATATTAGGAAGCCTTTTACAATAGAAACTTTCTATCCAGCCTGAAACATAGTATTCCTTTTTTATCAATTAAAAAAAATCTCAAATTATATTAATATTTGAAATGATTGAATTTTCTTTGGGGGGAAAATGTACATCTTTTGCTTGTCTCCCCATTACAACACACTTCAATTCAACTACCTTATTACTGCCTATATTATTAATGAGAGAAACTATGGATTATGAATTCATGGTAGATTATGTTTTAATGTTCCCCAAACAGAATAATAATTGGTAAAAGAGCTTTTAGTATCAAGCTTCAATGCACTGGAATGCACTCAAAAAATGATTTTATAAATCACACAGAGGGCTTAAATGGCATTCTATCATGACACAGCATTTCTTAATTACTGGCACAATTTTGGTCTTTGTGTGCTAATAATTTAAATAGATGGAATTGTACAATCACTATGTCTGGGTTCAGTTTGCAGTCAGGACTTCACCCTTGATGTTTTCAGGGTTCTTAACATCAGAACATGGAGTTGTAAATTGAATTATAATTCTGTTTTCTGAATAAGTGGTGGTTATTAAAATGTATAAAGAGACTCTAGGCTAAATATCATCTGGGCGACTGAATGAATAAACAACAACAAAGGAAGAAACCCAAAACTGCCACAGCTTTTCCTTCTAATGTTGCATTTTGTCCTTTCCCATCAGAAAACTGGGTCTAATTTTCTGAATAAATAGGAGGTATTAATAGTACAATGTAAGATAAATTGGGGTCCTGAGTTTACTCCTACATATTGCAGAAATTGATGGGAGGGATTTTAACTAATTAAACATTTCATTGAGGCAAAGAGAATAAACTGAAAGCAATAACTGATAGGGAATTCCAAAGAATTATTCCTCAGGGGTTTATGTTCAATATTTATAAAGTCATGCATGCCACTGAGAGAATGGACAGGAATACACTGTTTTCTCCCTGTCTCAAAACATGAAGACCAGAGATCATCCAACAAAGCTGGCTGAAAGGAGATCTAGAACAGGAAAAAGCAAGCATTTATTCACCCCACTCACAGTTCATCTCAGGACTTCCTTCCCAGGAGACATGACAAAGATCATGTTGATTTTCAAAAGGGATTGGATAAATTCATAGACAATGAAGTTTCAAAGATTGCTTATTATGGTCATGAGCTGGTCTATGGCTACAATAAATCATTTTCCCTCTCTCTCTACAGTCAGACCAAAATAATAGACAACGTAACTATTAAGAGTCCCTCTTGTGGGGGTAGATGGGTGGTGGCAAAAATTTGAATAAATAATAATAATAATAATAATAATGTCTATTATTAGTCTTGAAATTCTGTGTTACTTCTGGCTTTGAAGCACATCCCAGAGAATGATAGAAAGGGATTTGTCAATACCTCATGCTTATAAGCATCCCAGAAATACCTAGTTGCCCCTGAGAGAATCCAAATGCTAGACTAAAATGGCTATAGATTGATTCAGCAGGGTTATTCCTCATTGCATTCTTATGATACAATGAAAGATGGCAACAAGAATGATGGTGTTGATCTAGGTCATGGCTTCTCAACCAGGGTTCTGTGGCACCCTCGGGTTCTGCAAGAGGTCACTAGGGGTTCCCTGGGAGATCACAGTTTATTTAAAAATTATTTCAAATTTGGGCAACTTCACATTAAAGAAGTAAGTTTCACTCTTTATTTTTATTTTAAGAACACTGTGAATGCATATACACAGGCCTACACATGAAAGAAATATAATGATTCTGTAAATTCTGGCCTATCTTTGAGCCTGAATGTGCAGGGGTTCCCCGAGGCCTGAACAATATTTCAAGGGTTCCTCCAAGGTCAGAAGGTTGAGAAAAGCTGATCTAGATTATTTGAGTTTAGCTACAATTCATCATGCCCATTTATTTAAACAGGATCTGACTGACCTCTTTTCCCTCCAGGCTTAAATTGCAGGTTCCACAGGAATGGAGAAGAGGTATGTAATGCCTGACTTGAGTATGTATCATTAATAACATGTCTAAAGGAAGATGAAACTCAATTTTTTTTTTGTTTCTCTGCATAATGTATAGGATCATTAGATCGTGGACTCCAATCCCTACATCACTGACAAATGGTTCTCCAGCCTCCACTTGGTTACACTCCATGAAGAGGACGCCGCTACCTCTGACTATCTGGCTCCACATCAACCTGCTTGTACCATTAGGAGGTTTTTCAAGCACAATCTGCCTTGCTTTAGCTTAAAAACATTATTCTGTATCTTGTACTCTGAGATGATGAGGGAACCATTCTAGATCTGTTTGATATATCTACTTGATTTTTTTTTCCTTTAAAGATATCAGGATCTCCCAGCTTCCATGTAAAACTTCTTGAGAGAAAAAAAGGTTAGCAATCTTAATTTGGAATTACAAAATTTGGATCAAAATCCAAACACAAAAACTCTTCCGCCTAAATGTACACTTCTACCAGTTTTGCTTTCTCCTATGCTCGGCATCGATGTGATTTTATGAAAAGAGCCAACAGAAGCTTAATTGCAGGATTAGGGTTAGTATAACACCGGGAAATCATCTCTGAGAAAATCTAAAATGCAGGGGAAATTCCCCCACAGTTTTCCAGGGTTAAACACATCTTCAAAAAACTAAACTTTCCTGAATTCAGTAATGACAATCCCCAATAAGTATGCACTAGCCTACAGCCAAATTTCTCTTTCCTTTCTCTCATGTCGCTTCCTTCTAATCCTTACGCCTATCATCACTTCCAGAAGGCATTTTAAAGCATTTAAAAACCCTCTGAGGCTTTCCCATTTACAGTTTCTAGCTTTATTCTGTTCTATTTTTATTTTTTTTTACAAAAGGAACAAGCAAGGAAAGGTAGAAAACACCCAGACCAATTATGACAATCAAGTAAGCATTTCCCACTGCTAGGCATGAATTTATTTTGGCATAATTAGCACAAAGCAAAGCACTTTTATATATGCACACATATCCTATTTGTGCTTCACTGGAGATGAACCCAAAATGCAATTCAGAAGGTGTTTTTGTAGCAATGGCAAAATAGATAGATTAAAAAATCTGTCATGTAGCAATATTGCAAAATACAAGGCTTTCCTCTCGTTTAATCTCCCACCCACCTCTAATATGTCCCCTGGAAGAGGACTCATTAAAAGCAGCTGAAACAGTGTCTGCTCTTAATACAATCTAATCTAATTATCTCATTTCATCTATAGTCACCGGGCTCTGCTGTGCCTTAATTGCAATCTGGGGTCAGTTATGTGTTTTCTCACCAACTCCTGTTCATTTTTTCTGTGGTCTTTCATTCTCTTTTGCTAACTTACTTCTGGTTACACAGCACTGGCTTCCTCCTTGGCCCTGCCTTTCTGACAGCACCAGCAATCAATATTCTATGAATGTGAATATAGAATACAAGGTAGGCAAAGATGCAATCTAGTAACTTTAACTGCTTTGATGGCACAGACCCCTTCCAGGAGCAGATGGGGACCCAGAGTGAAAGTGATGCTAAAGGCATTTTTGCATTTGATATTCAGGATCCCCCCTCTCATCTTCAAACAGCAAAATTTGTGGCAGCAAAACTAGACGGGAACTGAGGCTGCTTCAGCATTAATATTAACTAAACAGCATACCAATAGATCTAAACTATGGTGCATAAACTAAAATATATGTGTTATGTATAGCTAAACATATATCATTTTGTCTCTTGACACTTTAGAAGACAATTTCCATCCTGTTACCTGAAGCTGAGATTCATGGCCAGGTTGGGATCTGAATGTCAGTCTCATTTCTAGTCTAATAGTGATGGTATTTCACACAATAGTACTAAAAGTGAGTAGAATCATGGTTTCATTTGGTTCTGTATTCCTTAGGAGACAATATACACTATCCTGAGCTTTCATGGGGCATCATACCTATAAATCCCTAGATTACCCAGGGATCAGCAATATCCTGATACATTCATTCAGATGTATGAAATAGGGGATTTAGGATGAGGCACAATTATACTGTTGCCTCCAGCTTCTCTCATTCTTAAGGTCCCCCATAAGGTACAGAAAATTCACAAAGCACCAGAAAACAGTTCGAGAAAACTTTGTTTTTCAAGGTGGTACATATGTATACACACACACACACACACACACACATCATTAATGTGAGCCTGACACACTCTCTACTTCAAGCAACAATATACCTTGACCTCATGAAAACAACAATTTGTAGGCACCTATAAAACACCTTTTTAAAAGATTCTCTATTCCAGGGACTCACAAAAGCCGAGAGCACTGAATTAGCAGCAGGCAGCTATATTTTATAGTGTGTATGCTTGCACGCGTATGATTTACATACCAAGATTTGGGTCAAGATTGATTTTATTCCCTTGTAGTATTTTACAGTGGCTAGACTGCTATAAATTTCATTTTAGCTGGCTCTGGATTTAAATATTCACACCAAGAAAGAAGGGCACAAAAGCATAGGGCATGCCATAAATTTCGGTTATTTGTGCTTATTTTCATTTTATTGTTACATTTGGTAACGAGATGCTGCATCTTTAACTTAGAGAATTACTAGTCTCCCAAAGACATAGAAGGCTTTGCCAGGATTAACGGGGAGGATGCTCTAAGTGCCAATCAGCTCCTGTTTGCATCCTGGCTGTTCGAGCAGCCATATTGCATCAAACTTTATTTTTCCCTTCTTAGGTCAAGATGAAATCTGAAAGAACTAATATCTGATGCCTGTAAGGGAAGTCAGTATTACTATCTCCTGCGTTGCTAATTGAAGGGTAGGGAGAGAGTCTGGGCTCAGAAAGCTGTTGAATTACTTAATACTGTCTAGTGAGTTCATGGTGGGAACAAGATCTAAATCAGACTCGCTCGTTTGCAGAACTGCATTTTAGCCATGTTGTGATCTGCTTGAAGCAAGAAAACCAGTGGGAAATACACCAGTGAGAAATGCTGCCATTTTCAATAGGGTCACACAATGAAAAAGGACAGCCCTTTACAACTACATCAGAAAAGACAAATGGGACCTTTCATTAGGAATAAACTCTCTTTTTTTACAAGCATGCACTGCAGCCAGGGCCATTGTGAAAACAACAATCCCAGAGGCTGTTGCTTTGCATGGCAAGAAGGCACTTCTATTTTTTTTTACTAAAGAAATCCAATTAAAATCAGGCAAGGCAGTGAGTACAATCCACACTAAAATTTCCTCAAATATAGTGCATTGCTATCTATGCATCTAGAACTCCAGCTTAGACAATTTTCATTTATTGAACAAATCAGGGTTTATAACAGGAAGACAACATTTCTTGAAGGCCATACCAGACTTCATGGGGTGTATTGAAAGCTGCACTCCAAAACTGGCATAGTCCAAGACCTATCTGGGGAGAAGATGGTGAGAGAATTAAGAGTCACAACAGTGGCCTCAACCCTTTGTGAAGCTTAAGACACTAATTTTGCTCCTTAAAAACCTCTTGATTCTGCCCAGAAATCCAAGGACACATAGACTTTATTGGGTTCAACTTGCCTTTTGAAAAATTGAAGTAGCCTTTGGAATAACCAATTAAGGTCTTGGTCAATCAGATTTGTGTGTCTTATTCTGTTGATTGTTGACTGGAAGCTACTAACCTGTTTTCTACAGAGCTATGAATTGTCAGCAATGAATATGGTCAGAGAGATGGTATTGTAGCCTTCAGCTCAGGAATTCAGAGGGACGTAGGCACAGACTTCTAATCTGTCTCACCAAATTTATGAGCAGAAAAATGGGGAGGATGTTTTCTTCAAGTGTGTCCAGGAGAAGGAGAAACATTTAGATCTTCTCAGTGTGTTGCTGACAAATATATGCATCACTTTAAACTCCCAGAGAAATAGAGGGATATAAACCTAATGAATCAATCTTTTAAAAAAATAGCAAAATAAGAGTATGGGTTGGGCCTCTTTTCCCACAGTTGGCAAAATGGCTTAGTCTGATGCATTAATCAAGCAGTTATGTTGGACCATCTCACAAAATGATGGAATTCACATAAGATGCTGTTCTGCCAGTGTCCAAGCAGTGACCAGGTGCTCAGACAATTGGTTCTTTTAGATCCAGCGACAATAAGCACACCAGTGGATAAAGCGATTTTAAGCTTTATCATAAACTTAAGCAAACAGAGTTAAACAGAAACACAGTTTAACCAGAAACACAGTTTAGGCAGATTAAACAGAAGCATAAAAAGCAAAGCATGGAGAAAGAAAAATCATTACATACCAAGCAAGTTGAAACTCTATCTCCATAGGCTGTCAGGAGCTCCTTAATAAGGACAGTGGAGATCCCCCAGGATGGCTCAATTTTCACAGCACCCAATGCTCAGGTCTGTGCGGAAGCTCCCAAACTCAAAAGACAATCCTAAGGTTTTTATCAAAGTCTGGCCCTTAAAGCCTCATGACCCTGTTTCCATGGTTGCATGATCTGACCTTGATGGGATAGTTCCCAGGGTCTGGAGCACCTGTTTCCAAGAGCCTGGGAAACTAGTGCTTAACAAAAACAATATTGGGGTTTTCTCTTATCTCCCCCTCCCCCATTCCAAACAGAAATATAAAACAAGCCAGCTAAACATTAATATAACTCAAAGTAAACTCTAAGCTTCTTCGTGTGAGGGAGAAAATCAAAATATGTCACTTAAACTCCTCAAAATAACAATGGTCTTCCGCATTGCCACTGCAGATACTAAGTCAGAATGTGATTTGCTTAATTTTGCTTCAGCGTGTCATGTGACATAGCACTTGCAGTTTGCAAAGCATCAGTTATGGTTTTCTTTAAGACATGAAACTGTCAGCTTAACACAGGACTAGTACCTGTGCACATGACCCTACAGCTCCTCCCTTGTTGCTGCTGAGCCTTATCGTATCTCACCACAGACTTCCTTCCATAGTACTCCTGCACACTAAACATGCTCATCTTCTTACCTCCTATACCATATACTTCCTGGCATCTCAGTTTACATAGGCTATGATGATCCCTTACTTGAGTTTCGAAGTAGTGATATGCAAAAAAAAAGTCCCTTTTTATGGCAGGCCAAGATACCAGGTTTTAAGTCAGATGTACTATTTAAAAAACTTTTTTAAACTCTTCCCATGGACCTTTTTGAGACTACAGTTATGCATAGCCAGAGAGGCTCCAGAATGATGGAAAGAAGGTAACAGCAATCACCACCAGTAATTGCATCCTCTGCTACTTTCAATAAGAAAGCTAAAAAAAAATCTCAAAAGATATTCCAAAGAAATTTTCAAACAATCTTAATTCTTTTATGTTTGGGCGGGCTGGCTGGCTGGCTGGCTGGGTGTGTGGGAGAAACTGCAAAGGTCTTAGTTAATGTATTAGCCCTGATATAACCAGTGCATCTTGAGCAAAAGGCTATCAAGATGCTGAATTTCATACTTGAAATTACTTGAGTTGATTGACTAATCAGTCTCCACTATTTTTTTGCTGATTCATTGTATTCATTGATACAAGGCACAATACAGCACTTCGGTGCTTTTATTATTTCTTTGTTAGATTTGTATCAATAGACTTAACTCCTACCTATGGGCCTCTCAGAAAACATACCCCAAATCTCTGTTCACATGCCAATTAACTGCCACCCATACAACTCCTGCATCCATAATGGAAGGATATATATATATAAAACCCTTGCCAACCAAGAGATCTTGTTTTCCCATGAATGAACAGATTCTTAGTGTGGTGCTTGGTGGCCTTGGAGCTGAACAGTTATTGCACATTTACATAATTTCTATTCCATGTAATGAAAACAAAACAAAACACTGCAAATAAACCAGAGAGAGAATTCGAGGCTGCACTGAATCCTAGACAGAAACAACAAAGAGTAGAAGTGCCTGCAAATTCAAGTCCAGAAGAGAACTAACTTCTTCACCTGCCTTAAAAAAGATTAAAACACCAGTGCCATAATGTTGATCATGGTAAGGTTCTTCTCCTGAAATAGCTGCCACCACCCCTTGGAATTACCATGCACTAACCTTGTAAACATTTTGTTTCTTTGCTTGTTTTCAAAAACACCCCAGAATAACATGACAGAATTTATGGGGAGTAAAAAGGACCACAAGCTCAGAGCTGTAGAAGAGAATCCATTGCTCTTGAACTTGTCCTGACTCCAAGATTCCATAACCTGGCAGGCCAGAAACATTGCTGAGATGAAGCCAAGCAAGCAGAATGGGACATGCAGTCTTAAGTGTTGAAATGCACTGAACATAACTTCAGCGGTTTTTCAGAGCCCAGCAGTGGAGAGCAGAGAGAATGGTGGTTCTGTAGATCACTTCAATAAAGCCAATGGTTGCTTGGCAACCCTATGGAGAAAAGCTGCTAGGATGACCAGAGGCAAATTAATAGTTCTGCAGAAGTTGTCTAGAAGAGGGAATTCAGTGTGTGCATAGCACCAGTTAGGCCCTGGGCACTGAAGAGAACACAGCATTGCCACTGTCCTTCTGGAAGGTCTTCTTCTATTCAATAGAAAAGCGAAGGATTAGTCAGAGGTCATGAATGGACAAATAGCTGGCAGTAAAGAATTGGATGCAAGAGCAGACAAGGTGAGGCTAAAAGAAGGATGCCAAAGAAGTCAGTTTTAAGCAAGACCTTAGAGTAGTGTTTCTGAACCTCAGCAACTTTAGGATGTGTGGACTTCAACTCCCAGAATCCCCCAGCCAGCATGCTGGCTACCACACATCTGAAAGTTGCTGAGGTTGAGAAACACTGCCTTAGTGGACAGCAAACTTGGTGGAATTATTATAGCAAGGCAGCTTGCAAAAGACAGAAACATTTCTACAGAGAAGCTAAATGAAAGAATTATCTTTGAACAAGATCTCAGATTCCCCAAGGGATCTGGAGCCCTACATTTGTTGCTTCTTCCAGGAGGGAGAGAGAGAAAGACACTCAGCACACGAGGGCAATAAAGCTGCAGAGAAGAACAGAATGGCACTCCGATGCTTAATCACCATAATGTCTATCTGTTAAAAGGATACACATGCAAAACTCCCTTCATCATGTAAACCCAAGACTCCCCCTCCCATTTTTTTTTTTTAATAATGTGGGCAAGTTGCACAACTGGAACACTATTTAATTTAGTGTTTAATCAGTAGACTTATTGTGGCATTGGCTGATTAGGGCCAGCTTGAGTGTTGCTTGCTCAATTTTTCCTCATAATTGCAGGATATACTTTACGGTGACAGGGGCCCCGAACAGTGGAATTCCAATATGCTATACATCAGGTTCTCCATTACTGGATTAGTTAGATGTGGCATCATTACAGTTTGCTTTCCTGCCTATCATTGATCGTGCCATTCTTTCTATTTCACAATTAATGCAAGTCAGCTGGATTGATCAATCTTCTGATGGGTTTGGGCCATGGTCAATACATCCTTATGACACTGTTTTACTGATCTGTATGTTTTATAGCTCAGCGGAAAGGTCTGTCACTTTACCTATAAATTCATTTTTTGTTTTCAGTATTTCTATGCCAAACATTTTCAGAATTCAGCATTCAGTTCTCAAGAGGCACTTTTGAACAAATTGCCAGAAATCTCCAAATCTTTTTCAAAACTTGACATTGCTCTGATGATGTTGGCAGCGTTCTGTTTAGATCCCTTTCTTCTCTTGTTCACCAGTCCCCGGCACCAAATACTTTTCATTTTTTGGATGAGCCATAAGATTTTGCTTAGCAGCATTCATGAGGTTGCATTGGCTTAGAACAGAATTTGTGCTATGCCATGGTTTATTTTACACATTGATAGTTGAATGAACCACCATGGCTGGGATCATGTGACACGTTCAGCCAAGCCAAACAGATGACATGCCATTTTAATGCAATGTTAGAGTCACTACATGAGATTTATCACATAGAAATATGATAAATGAATTAATTAATAAACCTGAAGTCCGATATGGTATCCTGATATTTTCCACAAATTCTCCTAGTACAATTAGGATTTGCAAAGCCGCATGGCCAAATGAAACCAAGGACATCCTAGGCAGCAAAACAGAATGAAAGTAATACCCAAAGGTTCACAATAAATGTGGCAAAAATAAAATAAAATTAGCAAAAAACTAGTTTTTCAACAGTTTCAAAACTGAAACTCCCTTCTTTATTTTTCTTCATACTTCTTATATTCTTATGTAATGTGTCAGCACTGCAGCCTTTGTCTGCTTTTTTTGTCCTATGCATAAACCAGCTGGAAATGAAACCATCTTCCCAGATTTCAACCCCTTCCTCCCCTTTGTCCACATTAATGGTCAGGTAACCCAACCCCAATGGATGGATCCCCTTATTTCTTTCCCCTCCAAGGAAAGCAAGTACCAATTGTGTTTCCTTTTGGGGGCCAGGTCTTTTAGGGGGGGGGCTACAGTTATTCCTGCCACTTCAGCTATTAGGGGAAATTTGGAAGAATTCTTGTCACCACCATCCAGCAAAAAAAGAAAAAGGAACAGCCAGCATTTCACATTTCTCTGCTAAACCTGTTAAAAAGATACACACAGAGAGAGAGAGAGATTTATAGTTCTTCAATCACTTAGGCCGGAGGGGGGATTTGGGCAGAATTCTGGTTCTCCTCTCCCAGTTAAAAGAAGCAGCAAGCAAAAACACAGCCAGCATTTTACCATTTCTCTGCTGAACTCCTTAAAAAAGAAAAGGTGTTTCACTGTTCCACTGCTGAGCCTGGAAAACCAAAAGCAAAAAGAAAGAAGTCCATCTTCTCACAACAGCTATCCCAACATCCCTGAAAGAAATGGCCATCAAACCATCCACAGAGAGTGGGGACTGGGGCTCACACCCCAGAGCAAACACAGCAGGTGATTAGAATGCAACATTTGTGTATGATGGAGTGAAGCACAGCAGGCAGACCAACCTACCCAGCTTCAACCACCTAAGGAGGAAATACAGTACTTTGGATGCAGTATGAGAAAACTCAGGTGGAAGCCACCTTCTTATTTAGGCTACTGGTGGCTTCCCTCCTGAAACCACAGGTTGCCTGTCCTCAAGCGGGGGCAGGTGGGAATTGTGGATCAGTCCATAGAATCCTAACAAAACCTCATTTAAGAATTGCCCATGCAACGGTGAGTAGAATCAGATTTAATGAAATACAACAAAGAATGGAATATTCCAAAGCTATCCTTGAGAAGTACCACTTTGGCTCTGTACAAAATGGTATAGAAGTTATTACTATTCACACTGCTGAGGCCTCTAGGCTAACCTGCCCTGATTTCTAATTCTGTGCATCATCATCATCATCATCAACAACAGAAGATCTAGTAGCAGCCTCAGCAACATGGACACGTCTTCTCCACATCCTGGTTCTCAGACAAACCACGCAGCAGAAGCCAACCCCTTTGCTCTCTTGTCTTGGTATTTGCTCTATTCATCTCCTTCAGAAGGAGGAACTGTATCTTCTGTTTAGATACAGAGGACCTCAAGCTTAATCTCTGGCATTCTCATTTGGAAAAGTATCTGATGACAAGGCAGATATTTCTTTCTAGAGATGACACAAAGCTGCTGCCAGCCAGAGGAAACCATTTGTGGACAAATGGTCTGTTTTAGAGAAATCCAACTTTCTCACCTAGTCCTCATCAATTCATTTGGTGCACCAAGTGACTAAGAAACAGCCTCTGGTTTTAAAAAGTGGCAACAACAGAACCTCCACAAAGGAAAGAGGGAAGATCATTTTTTCCCCATGGCCGTATCTGGCAAAGCTCAGACGTCAAAAACAGTGAAGTCTATAATTTTGCATCCATTTCATCTTCATTTGAAAATTAAGAATTCATACATTCCTATTGTTGATAGCTCAAGTACCAGATAGAAACATTGACACTGGGTATGTACAATTTGAAAACTGGGTTCACATATCACACTAAGTCAAAAGTGGGCAATTCTTTGGTGGCTGAAGGTTTCTCAGTTTTTTTTTTTCCACTTTATTCTTTTAATTTGCATTGGGTCTATTTTCTGGCTTGCACCTGTCACCAACCTCAGAAGGTGTCAGGCCCCAGATAGCTGGCAACTAAAGAACAAGAACATATAGGTTTCAGAAAGGCATCTTTGATACTAGATGGCATAAAAATATATCTTGAAAAATATAGACGTTCCCAGAAGGACTTATAGCAAGTCAATTAAGTCAGAATCTCTTTGAAATGTTTCCTTCCCAAGGACCCCAACTCTGAGCTAGGCTGCCTCTTCACACATTTGCTAAACTGTTCCTCCTCTGCCTGGTTCCCATACTCTAAATGGAAGGAAATTGTGCTAGCATTTTTCAGTAGTCATGGACAGCCAGGTCCCTGGGCTTAGCCATAATATGGCTAGCTAGTAAAGATCAGCTCAGTGGATAAACTCAGCCATGTTGATTTATAAACCATGAATAATGGATCAGGCCAGTATGTGAATCTATACCACAACAGCCTGGTCCAAAAGAAAATATATATTATGGCTTAAGGCAAAATGTAAGCCTAGCATAAGACTGGATTCACAAACTGTGGTAAGCTACAATGGGGTCTGTCCGTGTTTGCTTTCCCACAACATGTGAACCATTGTGCTTTTTAACCCCTTGTTTATAGCTTAGCACTGTATGTGAATCAGGGCTGTGGCTTGTTCAACAAACACTGTTTAAAATAAACCACGGATCAGTGTGATATTACATTGCTTTCCTGACTGTGCTCTGATTTCTACTACGTTCCAGGCCATTTTTCTCAAAGAAAGAATATTACTGTGTCTTCTCCTGTAAGAAATTTGGAACTCAGAGGGGAATTAGGGTTTCAAAAGAGCTGTAAGGAGAGTCACCTGGAGTTTGTTACGTTTGCCTGCAAGGTCTGCAATGTTTTATAAGTGATAGACATAAACTTCCTCGGTATGATGTTCAAGCCAATCACAGGACCAGGCCCTAAATAAATAAAACTCCTGTGAGAAAATATGTTCATGTCAGTGAAGGAAATGTGAAACGGCTTCATCCTACCTGTATGCCTGAAAGACAGGTCCAGCAGCCCAGATGGACCTGCAGCCATAGTATGAAAAACTGACCTCTTGGCTTCTGATGCTGGGCCATGTAATGGAATTTTAAACTCGGCCACAACTGGGACCCATGGATGACCTATCACACAATGAGAGAATGCCATGCTATTTGAAGGAGAAAGATTTCCAAGAAAGTGAGGTTAGAGTGTTTGTGTTCCTTTCACTAAAATACCCTACCACCCCCACCACACACAGCTGGACAAATCAAGCACCAGAAGGCAATCCTGTCTGGTTTAGAACCCACTACATTGTATGATTAGCCCAATTGTTATTTCAGCCGTGTTATGAAACAGTTGAGAAGTTCTACTTCCTGTTCCACTAGAATGGGGAAAGGCCAGTTTCAAGGGTCATAGCTTGACCCCAAAATTCATAGACTGATTTTGATGGAAAGCAGATCTTGACTTTAGATATTCAAAAGTTCAACTATTCAACCTTTGGAAGTGCCTCTACGTACCCCAAGGTAGCTCTTGAATATAAAATCCGGTTATAGGACAGGTAAGATGCCAAAAAGTGTCTGCATAATGGAATCTGATGAGCCCTGTCCTTCAGGACCAAAACAGTTGAGTTTCAGGACATTCTGCAAGCTTGGAATGATTTATGATCTAAAGCTTTTTTCCCCACTTATTTCCACAAAGAGAGGATCTGAGTTGAAAAAATCCAAATGACCAATGGAGAGCGGCAAAGTGGTAAATTGCATGTTTGCAGCCCACATCTGGTAACCCTAGCAAAAAGAAAAACCATGTAGCAATGGTTATGACTCCTAAATAAAATCTTGTACACTATTGTGCTACCTGATTCAAAGAGAAGCTAAAGGGGGTAACTTTACCAGAAAGAGAAGAACTTCACATGCTTCAAATCCAGTTAATTGAACTAAATTTCCTCCCTTCCTCGGGTGATAAACTTGTGAACTGCAAGAACTTTTGACAAGAACTTTTGACAAAAGTGACATGGAGGCTGGGTCTGTACTGCCCACAAAGTAATCTGGTTGGTTTAGTTTTAAGTTAATGGGTTGTGAGAACCGAACCAATGGTGGTCTATTTAATAAGCCATGATTAAATCATTGTTTAGTGCAATGTGCAAAATCAACCATGAAATCATGCCCAATCCCTATAGATTGTTGGATTTGCTGGCATATTTGAAGACCTCCATGCACATTCAAGAGAATTTCCCACGGTTACAATGGAGGCAGAGTGTACATATGGGATATATTTCATACACAGACACCGTAGCTTTTCCTAGTAATTGCACACGCACATTCTGCATCCACAAGCTCTCAGTTTAACCTCATTCCTCAGGCTTAATACACTGGTACAGTGTAATGCTTGGAGCTTGGAACCAGAGGTTTCTAAAAGGCTGGCTAAAACGCAAAGTGGAAAATACTATTTTTTTTAATAAAACAGACTCTAACGAAGGAATAATCATTAGAAGTTATGTGTCACTGAGAAGAAATGAAAGTGGTGGTAATAGCTAAAAAGTTGCCAATTCCATTAGAGTAATATTTAAAAAGCTCCTCAGGAGATTTAAGTACAAGGCAGTTATACAGTCAGAAACTTTTTAAAAAATAATGGTTATTATTATTACTACAAGTCCTTGCATATCCAAATAGAGGAACTATTTAAAGACAATTGCAAACCAGAGGGTGATGTATATACATGCAATTAACTCAGTAAAACAGAATCTGCTGGGGGAAAAAAGGAGGTTCTTATGATGATAGAAGGCTGGCTGTTGTTGAAAACCAGAGAAACCACAAAATAGTTGAGTTCACACACTATGCAAAGTCATAATGTGGTTTGATGTTGTTGTATCATGCAAATGCAACCATTTGCCTGGCTCAGTGTACAATGTGAACATGCCCAGCTGCTGGGGGTGCCTCTCCCTAGGTTAAATTCCCCCACTTGGGCCCGTGCAACTGCCACCATCCATCCCGCAGCCAAAGAACGTATTTCCTGGAATGGTGGAAACTACAGTCAGTGCGTCAGCCTGTTAGCATGGAAGCACATTGTGCTCATCAGGCATATTTTGGGTCTTAGGATTGTTTGTGAAAGTAACCTACCCTTGGCTTATTCAATAAACTAAAGTTAAATAAATCAAGCCTTAGTACAATGTGTGAATCCATGAAATCTATGGAAAACAGAAAAGCAGCAGCTGGCTCTTCTGACCAGAGCTGTGAAAGAATGTGGCACTAATTATAACACCATTCAGACTTATAGCAAACTTTGCAAAACATGTGGAAGCATGGGTGAAAGAAGGCTGGCTGGGTTCTCCGTGTTCTCTGAGCTTGGTGCTTTTCCTGCAGACATTTTGTTACCAGACTAGGTAACATTGTCAGCACATCTGATGATGCTTTTCATCTGCACTGATGATGTTCACAAACACAGTTAATTAATTAATTAAACCTGGTAACAAAACATTGCAGGAAAAGCACCAAGCTCAGGGAACACTGAGAACCCATCAGTCTGACACTCATCTCTATATATTTTGTATTATTAGAAGGAATTCTTTATGGGTGGCAAAATTCTGGTCATCCACATCCACTAGATGTCAGCAAAGAGCTATGGAAAAAATTTTAAGGAGTTTGCTGCCATCTATAGGCCACCTGTGTTTTGGCAGCCCAGATATAGTATGTCTAAGCTTTAGACTTTTCCTATCCAGAGTCTGTATTTACACAACATGCTAGGTAAAAAAAAAAAAAGTCTGATTAATGAACAGAGGTTTCTATAAATCCAAACTGGTGGTTGCTTGGATAAACCTAAAACTTCTTTTAAGTTGGATATAATAGGAGCTATGTACAATAGGTAGCACTGATTGGCTGTTAACTGATCTTTGGGGTTTAGGTTTGAATGACCACTGCAAAAAAATGTTGTAAAGTCAGATGAAGTCATGTGATGCCTGGCTTAATGATGAATTTTCCAGCCCCTATTGTGGTTGTAAGTCGAGGACTACCTGTATTTCACTTGAAATCAATGAATTAGATATAACATTCCTTAGGTTAAAGTAAGTCTAGATTAGACCCACTGCATTGTTCTTCAGCCTGGTTAATATATACGGAAGATCAGTCTTCAGATGATTACTTCACTTTTTTATTTATGTCTAAAAGGTCCACAAAGTTAAAATTTCTCAGTCTATCTTTAGACCCCTAAATATAGGTGGCCCAATTTTTCTGAAGTGCTGAGCAACCAAGAATGTGAAGAGACAATTAAAGCAATGTGAGCTCACTATTTCTTCTTTTTAAAAAGGGAGGGGGTAGAAAATCCAGGTCGTATATTTTATTTATGTCAGTATTCTGAATTCCACCCTTATTTTCCCACCTAGTTAAAGCAATTGAGCTATAGCAGATTCAAAAATGATAAAATAAGACTTGGAAATGTAACAAGTAGAAACGAACCTCTTTTTTTTTTTTCCTTTAAAAAGAAAACAAAGACCTTCAATTTCAAAAATTAATATTCTAGTACATCTTCCATGCCAGGATGCTGAAAGCTTCCAATTAGGAAGATCTGCTGACAAAGCATTTAAAACATACAGGACATTTCAGGCGAGAGTTATAGAATCAGACCCAATATATATAGATACAATGGGAAGAGAGAGAATTTATTTATTGAATTTTATAGCAATGTATAACAAGAGACATCCATCGGGGAGCCAAAAAAGGCAAGACAGGGTCACACCCATGGAACTGATTCATGACCCTTTTAATGTGCTCTGCATTCACAACATATGCACTCATGGCTCCCATCTTGATCTTTTTGACCTCTGCTCACTGATGCCCTGATTTCTGACCATTGCAACTGCAAGGTTTTCAGTGGTTTACAGCTGTTACGAGCAACACAACTACTTAACATAAAACATAATAAAAACAATAAACCGGGTGTCCTATCAGTCACCCCACACCCTTCAGAACGTACCATTTTCGGCAATGACATAATTGAACTCTACCAGTTTCTCCTATCCCGAAGGAAAGTTGTAAAACTAAACATGAACACACAGACACACACCTGAGTTCAAGAGTACAACAATAAAAAACTTTTAAGCACATTTTGACTGAAAAATTCCTCAGTGACATATGCTGCCTTCTATGAATCTAACAATTGCATTCATCTCTTAACCCAACACAAAACAAACCCAAAGCTCATGGGGCACAGTTTCTCCCAACAATTAAGTATAAAGCCTGCAAGGAATAAACAATATAAACACAGTAAACACACCCACACAGAGATATCCAAATAGTCCAATTCAGTTCTAGGATATACAAACAAATATATGCCACATGGAGCTTACCTTTACGTCTCTTTGAATGACCAAACCAACATTCAATTCTGCAGATGAGGATAGCGGTTTCTATCTCACTGCAAAAATGAACCTGCCATTTAGATCAATTCCCCTTTGTTACAGTTTGCCAGTGAGCTAATTCAAAAACCTGCTAATACCTAATTATTTAAGAACTGCTTTATATGTCTGTATTTTTTTTTAAAAAAGGGAATCCTGGAGAGACTTTTTCTAAATGGAAGTATCTTCTAACGAGAACATCTAATCAAGTTTTCCTTCTGCTGCAAACCAAGCATTATGTTATATCTTAAAGGGCACACTCCTGTAAGAACATGCAAACATCCAAATGGTATGATTCCCATTCTAACTACCAAGATTACAATTTCCACAGGAGTAACCAGCATGCAGCAAAACCACAGAGAGCAGGAGACCTACAAGGAGAAGCAGGTTGGGAAACACATTGAATGCAGTTGTCAATTTGCATAGAAAAGATAATTCATCCAGCATTCATAGGTATTTATCATTTGCACAAATGATTAGCCTTTGAAACATGCATCAGGTGTGGGTCTGTGTGTAGACTGTGAGTGAGCGAGTGCATGCATATATATATATATATGCCATGGGGTTTAGTTCAGATTATTTTGGAGTATTTAATACCCCACCTCATCAGTGGATATCTGTCAAAACACACTGTGGCAAGTAGCATAAGACTGCATATACACAGGGGAGCTTGTTGACCCTAGATATGTGCATTTTGCACAGGGGATAAAGCTAAAAATCTATGGGGCCCTTTGCCAGTGAAATGGTATCATTAATGCATTTTTAAGAGATTTACAGCACTACGGCATTTCAGTTACATTGATACAATTACATACAATTAAAAAAAAAAATGTTGTTCACTTATTAAATCAGAACAGGTTATTTGCCAGATGAGCAATATACAAATTTGCTTTAGCTATAGCCCTGAGAACTGCAAAGAGAAGCAAGTTCCAGTATAATTAAATTATACACTACAGAAAAGGTTTATATTTAGCATTAACCAAAACCTGTCTTCCCTTCCATTTCACGAAACTGAGAAATAACAAAACAAAGAGAGCCTAAAGATTAAATAATAATTATGACATGTTTTCCTAAATTGCGCTTGTGTCTTTTAAAATAATGTTTTCAACTGTATTTGCATACAGATCAAGAGTGACAGAAAATTGGAATGCAATCAAGATTGCTGCAAATGAAAGATTCAGAATGAAATTGAACTTAAATGTTATTGCTGGAAGAGATGCATCTCCTGTAAACAAGCACTTTTTTTCCCCCAAGCAGCACATTGGATCTTCACTTCTCCCCTCTTCTAGACATAAAGTAATCTCAGAGTTTGGAATAAACTTCCAAGTTTGCAAATCAGTTTACAAATATAATTCATATATTATATTTTTGTGTAATAAACTAAAACATGCATGTCAACATGTGAAGTGTGAATTGCGTTGGCATATATAACTTCTCCTTCAAAAAAACCCCGAAAGCTATCCTTTCATTTTCTTTTCACTTTAATTGTGACTCTTGATTGTCTAAACAACACAAGCTTTACTTTGGAATTGCTGATATATAGTTATTTTTCTTTACAAATAGTTTCAATCCAAAACTTTATATCTATACCTTTCATTCCAACTACATGTTCATATAGAGAATTAGTGTCATGAGTACTGATGGTGAGCAGGAGGGGGCCCCTATCCAGGGGGAAAAACACATGTGTAGTTTAGAGGCTTTGAACTTCCCTTCGAAGAAACTCAGAGCAGACCCACCTTGAGTTTTGGGTTTAACTGTGTGGGTTTCCCACGGTCTTTCAGTTTGGCAGGATTTTCTGTCTACTAGAGTAGTTCAATAAACACTAGAGACCAAGATACCGTCTCAGCGTGGTTCTTTGCTCTAAGGTGGAACAATTACAATAATTTTCCAAAATCTGATAAAATGCTAGTGTCATCCTTTGTTCTTTTGGGTGAGGGCACAATCTTCTTTCTAATACAGCTGACCCCCTAAAGAACCACCACAAAGGCAAAACAAAATTTCCCTCCAAAGAAATAGAAATGTAAGAGATAGTTTGTTGTTTATTTGTTCAGTCGCTTCCGACTCTTCGTGACTTCATGGATCAGCCCACGCCAGAGCTTCCTGTCGGTCGTCAACACCCCCAGCTCCCCCAGGGACGAGTCCGTCACCTCTAGAATATCATCCATCCACCTTGCCCTTGGTCGGCCCCTCTTCCTTTTGCCCTCCACTCTCCCCAGCATCAGCATCTTCTCCAGGGTGTCCTGTCTTCTCATTATGTGGCCAAAGTACTTCAGTTTTGCCTTTAATATCATTCCCTCAAGTGAGCAGTCTGGCTTTATTTCCTGGAGGATGGACTGGTTTGATCCTCTTGCACTCCAAGGCACTCTCAGAATTTTCCTCCAACACCACAGTTCCAAAGCATCGATCTTCCTTCGCTCAGCCTTCCTTATGGTCCAGCTCTCACAGCCATATGTTACTACGGGGAACACCATTGCTTTAACAATGCGGACCTTTGTTGTCAGTGTGATGTCTCTGCTCTTCACTATTTTGTCGAGATTTGTCATTGCTCTTCTCCCAAGGATTAAGCGTCTTCTGATTTCCTGGCTGCAGTCAGCATCTGCAGTAATCTTCGCACCTAGAAATACAAAGTCTTTCACTGCCTCTATGTTTTCTCCCTCTATTTGCCAGTTATCAACCAGGCTGGTTGACATAATCTTGGTTTTTTTGAGGTTTAGCTGCAAGCCAGATTTTGCACTTTCTTCTTTCACTTTCATCATAAGGATCCTTAGTTCGTCTTCACTTTCAGCCATCAGTGGTATCATCTGCATATCTGAGATTGTTAATGTTTCTTCCAGCAATTTTAACTCCAGCCTTGGATTCCTCAAGCCCAGCATGTCGCATGATGTGTTCTGCGTACAAGTTGAATAGGTAGGGTGAGAGTATACAGCCCTGCCGTACTCCTTTCCCAACCTTAAACCAGTCCGTTGTTCCGTGGTCTGTTCTTACTGTTGCTACTTGGTCGTTATACAGATTCTTCAGGAGGCAGACAAGATGACTTGGTATCCCCATACCACTAGGAACTTGCCACAATTTGTTATGGTCCACACAGTCAAAGGCTTTAGAATAGTCAATAAAACAGAAATAGATGTTTTTCTCAAACTCCCTGGCTTTTTCCATTATCCAGCGGATATTGGCAATTTGGTCCCTAGTTCCTCTGCCTTTTCTAAACCCAGCTTGTACATCTGGCAATTCTCGCTCCATGAACTGCTGAAGTCTACCTTGCAGGATCTTGAGCATTACCTTACTGGCATGTGAGATGAGTGCCACTGTTCGATAGTTTGAACATTCTTTAGTGTTTCCCTTTTTTGGTATGGGGATATAAGTTGATTTTTTCCAATCTGATGGCCATTCTTGTGTTTTCCAAATTTGCTGGCATATAGCATGCATTACCTTGACAGCATCATCTTGCAAGATTTTGAACAGTTCAGCTGGGATGCCGTCGTCTCCTGCTGCCTTGTTATTAGCAATGCTTCTTAAGGCCCACTCAACCTCACTCTTCAGGATGTTTGGCTCTAGCTCACTGACCACACCGTCAAAGCTATCCCCGATATTGTTATCCTTCCTATACAGGTCTTCCGTATATTCTTGCCACCTTTTCTTGATCTCTTCTTCTTCTGTTAGGTCCTTGCCATCTTTGTTTTTGATCATACCCATGTAAGAGATAGTAAAGACCCTAAAATGTTAATGGAATGAGATTTCAAGAAAGCAAATTAATTTGAGGCCTCCAGTGGGAATGGAAGACTGAACGGCTCTGCCTGCTGGTTCAGTGGGCGGAGCTGACAACGTGGTAACTTTTTTCAGGCTCAGGAAGGTTTTCCTGAAGCCCAGAAATGTTCTCTGGATCAAGGAGAATACCTGGAATCTTCCCATCTGTCCTCTGGACGGCTGCTTGCAGCCAGAAGATCACAAATAGTGTTTCACGTTAGACTGGTAAGAGCCAACTGGGAGGCGGGGACTTCATTACCTTCCAAGCCACGCTTTAGCCTTAAAGGGACACTAAGATCAGCCCCAATTTCTAAATCACCAATCTGCATTTTTTTAAAAGCATACGTACCCCAAGAGAGGCTTTCTACAGCAAGAAGAAGAGGTTCTCTTGGTGCTTAACGTTATTTTGGGGATTATATATTTTTTAAAAAAAATACTTTTAAGTTTTGGATTTTGTTTTCCTTTGAAAGGAAATTCTAAAGATTGAGACTAAACAATTGTCTTCCTGTTGTTATTTTTGTATTAAATTTGAAGATACTAGCATTTTCCTACACGTTGAATCAGCTGATTTGAACCTTCAGCTTTCTGTTCACTTTCACTTGAGAACTGTCTGCTATCTCCCTCCCACTTTATGTAAACACACTACGGAAGTCTTCCATATCTTCAGCTTTCACTGGTTGAGCTCCTAGGGGGCGCCATAAACTACTGCGTGAGACATGGAGGATTTCAAACAGATTCTTTCTGACTTCCACCAGGATTTTAAACAGATTTCTTCTGACTTCTATTGAGCTTTTATGCAAAATATCTAGGATATTGTGGAAAATATGAGACCTGAAATGTGACATCAGGTTGGGGATGTGGTGGATGAAATTGAGGAATTTAAGAGTACAAGGTCTTTTTTTAAGACTGAGATTGGGATTTTTATTGAGATGCTGGACGAAGAGTGGATAATGGAGTTGGAGAAATCTAAGGGAGAGAGTGATCTGCAAACCATAAGTAAAATTGATCTCCTGGTGGAATGCCATGAAAAGACCTTGGAATCTTTAAGCGGGGCAGTTGGGCTGTCTGATTCTTTCAAGAGGAAAGCTTTGTGCATATGGTGGGGATATGTAACTGCCCTGGTTGATTTTGAAGTGGGATAAGGGTTGAAGAATGTTCATCTCTTTTGCTTGAAGGATTTGATTGATGCTATTTGCTTCTAAAGATCTGGGTTTACTGTTTAGAATTGTCTTTGTTTTTTGGGTTTATTAAGATTGAGATTATTAAAATTGTATTATTAAGTATAATAGCAGACAACTTATGTGCTCTTTAATTTGATTCTTATTATAGTAGACAGAAATGTATAGAATAGTGGTAGGAAGGGAAGAATTAAATAGGTGTTATCTTTTTTGGGGGGAGAAAGATGTGTAGGAGGTTTATATTAACTTTTTTTTCTTTATTTTAATATAAGGAGGAGGAGTAACTGTACTTAGTGATCTTTATTATGTGTTAAAGTGGAATGATTTATAGAAATAATGTAGTGTTTTGGTTTAATATAGAGTAAGAGATTGATTATGGAAAATTTTTGTATACCCTTGCTGTTAAAAGTCAGAAGCCACATAGTTTTGTAAACTTGAAATATTTTTCTCTTGGGTTTCTGCACTTTTTTAGTTTTTTTCCCCCTATCTTTGTAGTTTTTTGGTTTTTCTGTAGTTTTTATTCTTCTCTTGAAACTTAATAAAATTTACTATAAACAAAGAAAGCAAATTAATTTGGGTTAATGGAAAATTTATGAAAATATAATTCTTTTTTCACAGGACAGCTGGGAAGGGGTAGGGGAATCATGCTTAAAAAGGTAAATTTCCCCCAAACTGAAGTCAGTTCCTGTTGACTTTATGAACATGTTTGTGCTGTTTTCTTGGCAACAACAGAAAAGGGCTATGCCATTGCAATCTTCCTGATCTTTCCTCCTCCTCCTCCTCCTCCTCCAGATCTGAGCTGCGAAACCTGGATATCCATTAGATAATAGCAACAAGTTAGAATTTTCTGTATCTGTTGCTGCCACTTAATGGCTATCTGGACTTTTACGGAGCAGATATGATCATCCTGGTCAAGCTTATGGCTTTGAGACTTCCTAACGTCCCTTATCTGAGTACTAACCAGACCTAAAAGCGTTTAGCTTTTAAATTCAGTAATGTCATTTTCTTGGCAACAATATAGTAAATGTTTACTATTTTCTTCTCCAAGGATACTGTCAGCTCTTCAAGGTACATCAGACTAGGGAACCAATGCCATGTAGGTCAGGACTACTTTTATTGTAAAGTTCTGGTAACAGAATCTTGCAAGTCTGAATGCGCTTCCCCCTCCCTCACTTTATCTTCATGTGAACTAAGGAGGGGCTTGTCTGAGACGGTTACTTATGTTACGTTCTTGGCCTGGGCACAGTCCCCTTTTTTCTGACCATTGTATTATTAGTGTCTCTTCTCCGGTCTTCAAGGCCATTCCTTCTACCCTCTACAGATACTGGGTTGGTTGGTTTCCTTTCAAGTCTTCCTGCAACCCTGGCATTCCCTGCAGGTCTTCCATTCAGGGACTAGTCGAAGCAAATATTTGTAGCTCAGGGTTGAACGGTGGAGTCCTCGGTGCTCTCTGAGCCTTGTTGTTTTCTTGCAGACGTTTCATTGCCAGACTAGGCAACATCTTCAGTGCGAAGAGGGAGTGGGCCTTGCTCTCAGTTTACATACCGTGCCTTGCATGGCTTGTGTTGGTAGGGGTGTTGTTCTCTCCTTGGGAGTTCTTTGATTGGGCTGTTGTTTGCTGCTTGGTTGATTGCCTGAGTTAATAGTTCCTTGATTAGGGTGTATTGTGCTGTTTGGTGGTTCATCTGGTGTTAATCCTAGTGTTGATTTTTGCCTATCTGGGTGTCAATTGCTGGCAAGGGAGCGTACTGGTCTTTTGGCTTTTCTATTGTCTCTTTTGAATGGTATGTAAATGTTGTTTACCTCTAGGATAACACTGTTGTTTACCTCTGTATGTTGTTTACCTGTATGTTGTTTACCTGTATGCTGTTAATAAACAAATGTTGTTTACCTCTAGGATAACACTGCCATACATCAGAAACATCTCAGAAACCACCAACAGACTGTTACAACCACATGGCATCACCGTAGCACATAAACCAACTAAAATATATTAAGCAACCCAAAAGACCCAATAGCCCAAGAAGAAAAAAACAGGAGTTATTTACAACATACAATGCAAAGACTGTAACAGCCACTGTGTAGGACAGACAGGCAGAAGACTAGCAGAGCGCATCCACAAACACCAACTAGCAGTCAGTCAGAAGACACGATGAGAACTCCTTAAGCTCATAACACATGGATAGACTCAACCATAGTTTCAACTGGGAAACGGTGAGCATCCAAAACCAAGCCAAATCGAAAAACGCCAGAGAATTCCTGGAAGCCTGGCACTCAGACCAACCAGCCATCAACAGACACATAGAGGTAAACAACATTTACATACCATTCAAAAGAGACAATAGAAAAGCTAAAAGACCAGTACACTCCCTTGCCAGCAATCAACACCCAGGTATGCAAAAATAAACACTAGGATCAACACCAGATGAACCATCAAACAGCACAATACACCCTAATCAAGGAACTATTAACTCAGGCAATCAACCAAGCAGCAAACAACAGCCCAATCAAGGAACTCCCAAGGAGAGAACAACACCCCCACCAACACAGGCAGGGCAAGCCACGGTGTATAAACTGAGAGCAAGGCCCTCTCCCTCTTTGCCCTGAAGGTGTTGCCTAGCCTGGCAATGAAACATCTGCAAGAAAACAACAAGGCTCAGAGAGCACCAAGGACCCCACAAACATGGAGCTACACAAATTCCAAGACTTGTTCTTTCTCTCTCTGTATACATGCATGCATGTGTGTGTGTATATGTGTGTTTGTGTGTGTGTGTGTGTATGTATGTATGTGTGTGTGTATGTATGTATGTGTGTGTGTATGTATGTATGTATGTGTATGTATGTGTGTATGTATGTGTGTGTGTGCATGTATGTATGTGTATGTATGTGTGTATGTATGTGTGTGTGTGTATGTATGTATGTATGTATATATATATATATATATATATACATACAATACATAGAGAGAGAGAGAGAAACAGCTTGGTGTTGTGGTTAAGGCATCAGGCCAAAAACCGGGGATCCTGAGTTCTAGTGCCTTAGGCACAAAGCCAGCTGGGTGACCTTGGGCCAGTCACTTTCTCTCAGCCCTAGGAAGGAGGCAATGGCAAACCCCTTCTAAAAAACCTTGCCAAGAAAACTGCAGGGACTAGTCCAAGAATCACACATGATTGAATGGAATATATATATATATACACACACACACATACATACATACACACACACACACACACACACACACATACACACACACACAGTATATACACACACAAACACACACTTGTGTATATGTGTGGTTATGTACCCATGCACATGGAATGAGCAAATTTAGGGTTACTGAATAAATCACAGTTCTTTATATACCAAACGGAGCCAAAATGGTTTACAAACCACAATGAAAAAAAAAAGGTGAAAGGTCCCCTGTGCAAGCACAGAGTCATGTCTGACCCTCTGGGGGGATGCCACTTTCACGACGTTTCCTTGGCAGACTATAGAGCGGGGTGGTTTGCCATTGCCTTCCTCAGCCATCACCTTCCCCAGCAAGCCAGGTGCTCATTTTACCGACCTCGGAAGGGTGGAGGGCTGAGTCAACCTGAGCTGGCTGCCCAGAGAGAATCCGGCTTCCGCTGGGATCGAATTCGGGTTGTGGGGAAGTTTCAGTTGCCATATAACACTCAACCCGAACCCACCATATGGCTTTGTATGATTTGCGAACCCTGACACAGGTTCTATCTAGTTGTAAAATTGTCTCCAGGCTCTGACATGTGGACAGTGCTTTCTGTCTAGGAAACCAGCATGTTAAAGAGAAGAGTTTGGGCTCAGTTTTTTCCCAAAACTCTTCTCTTTTGGTGTACAGAGAAAGATAAAATTCCTTACAGTCATGCCTGTTTCTGCATATATTTATAAGATGCACCTCTTCAAGAAGTCACAACCTCTAAAGCAAAGCTTAAAAAAAGTATCTCTTGAAAAAGAAGTAACCAGAGTTACTACAGTGCCCACTTTTCCCTACAATTACTAATACAATCTCTTGTTGGGAAGTGTATATGAGAAGCAACCTCCAGTCTTGAAGAAAACAGTGTCTGTTTCCTGAATCTTCCTTTGACAATATTTCCTTGGACTAATTCCTACATTACTCCCTTCTCTGCCCTTTCATACAGAGATATAATTTCAACAGATTCAAAAAGCAACTAAGTGCACTTAGGCTTATCTGTTAAATTCCTGAGGGGACAGAGAATCATGAAATTCATCCCGTAATTAAACCACATCTTTCTTTCAAGCAGTTCCACCACCCTTTCATTCTTCCTTCCCAACTCTCAATTCCTTTCATAACCCTTCCACCTCCCCTCAGATGATTGAGGCACTTTTTGGCTACAATCAATACCACAAGAGAGACATTAATTTTTGTCCCTCTGAGGTTTTGCTGGGAATCAGTGCTCTGTAGGCATTTTCAAACATCTGTGCCTGAGACTGCGGGAAGAAATACCAGTCAGCCATGCTGGGACTGGGGGAAGGGGTTTCTAACAAGTTGCGTACCACGCACCCTTCAAGTTCTGGTCTTCAGCCAAGGGTGCAGTAAATGGATTGAAGCAGGAGGCATTAAATATATTGCCTAATGCACCTAAATGCAAAAAGTAAAATGAGGATGGCCATGGAGCATCTCAGCCATTAATCTGCAGTCTACTCATATGTTCATATGATCTATAAACCTTGTTGTACAGAGTAGAATATTGGAACAGGAAGGAACCCCTCTATCAGCAAGACTTGCAACTAGCACATTCCATTTACAATGCCAATTTCCTTTTCACATCAGATACTGAAGTACTTAATTTTATTTGTCTTCTCAGAAGACACCTGCACGAGCCAGAAATTGATGAATATTTAGCGATGGGGCAGCTGAACAGAATCTGCCAGGACCTAACCAGACATTGGCCCTCCTTCACAAAATGAGCAATGCAGTTTCCAGAACTTGTAGGAAGAGCTTTTGGCTGAAGGCATGAATCATGTCAAAGACATTATCAAAGTCTTTGATTTTCCAGGAAATGTCAATTGCTGAATGCAGGATGTAGGAAGATCAATTGATTTGATTTGATATGATATGATCATTTCAGTCTAGAAAAAAGACTCAAAGGGATGTGATATGGTACTGAAGCTTGGAAGGACAAAGGTTGGGTGGAGATTGGAAGTGAGACATGGAGCTTGCTATGGAAAGAAACACTGGGCATTCATGTCGTCGTCATCATCATCATCATCATCATCATCATCATCATCATCATCATCATTTTTAATTGTATTTATAGCCCTTCAAGAAATTTGGTTTTTGAAGTATCTTAAAAGGAAGACCCATATCTCCCTCTGCCCCCACCCCCCAAAAAATGTAATTAGGAATATCCTAGGGTTTCTCTTTGGAGAATTGAGATTTAATACATCATAATATTGCCCAGACTAGAAGTTTGCTCTTCCAGAGAGAGGGGTTATACAGTACATAAATACTAAAGGTCGCTCTTGAAATCTTAAAGAATGATTTTGAAAGTTTCCAGGAGCTATATTTAAGGAATTCTGGTACATAGTTCCCATTTCTCTGGGGGTGATTCTTGTCAATGCTTACCTGAAACAGATTATATGTAAACATAATAATCTTACTGGCCACTCTGAAGCCCAAGTTTTCTGAGCAGCTTTTAAGAATAACATGGAGAGAGATACATATTTAAAAATAAGCAAACTGAAGTGCAGATGAGAATCTCCATCATTATAGATGGGTTAAAAAAGTGAAGGGTTTGGGCAAAAAAAGGATTAAAAAAACAAACAATACAACAAACCTAGGAATAAAAAAAGAATCACAGAAGGTGGGAATATCTAGTGATCCTGGCTGACCTTATAAAAGGAAAGCAGGATCAAACCTGCTTAAGTGTCTGGATGGGAGGCCAAAATGAAACCCCAGGGCTGTAACCTAAACTGGGGAGCTGACAAAAATATCCTGGAAGAAAGCCAATGACAAACAACTGTCATTGGACTGTCTGTCCAATGAAGCCATCATGAATCAAGCTTCCAATTAGGATTCCATGAAGCTTCCATGAAGCTGTCCAATGAAGCCATCATGAATTAAGCTTCCAAGTAAGATTCCATGAAGCTGTCCAACGAAGCTGTCCAATGAAGCCATCATGAATTAAGCTTCCAATTAGGATTCCATGAAGCTTCCATGAAGCTGTCCAATGAAGCCATCATGAATTAAGCTTCCAATTAGGATTCCATGAAGCTTCCATGAAGCTGTCCAATGAAGCCATCATGAATTAAGATTCCAATTAAGATTCCATGAAGCTTCCATGAAGCTGTCCAATGAAGCCATCATGAATTAAGCTTCCAAGTAAGATTCCATGAAGCTTCCATGAAGCTGTCCAATGAAGCCACCATGATTTAAGCTTCCAATTAGGATTCCATGAAGCTTCCATGAAGCTGTCCAATGAAGCCATCATGATTTAAGCTTCCAATTAGGATTCCATGAAGCTTCCATGAAGCTGTCCAATGAAGCCATCATGAATTAAGATTCCAATTAAGATTCCATGAAGCTTCCATGAAGCTGTCCAATGAAGCCATCATGAATTAAGATTCCAATTAGGATTCCATGAAGCTTCCATGAAGCTGTCCAATGAAGCCATCATGAATTAAGATTCCAATTAGGATTCCATGAAACTTCCATGAAGCTGTCCAATGAAGCTGTCCAATGAAGCTGTCCAATGAAGCTGTCCAATGAAGCCATCATGAAGCTTCCAATTAAGATTCCATGAAGCTTCCATGAAGCTGTCCAATGAAGCCATCATGAATTAAGCTTCCAAGTAAGATTCCATGAAGCATCCATGAAGCTGTCCAATGAAGCCATCATGAATTAAGCTTCCAATTAGGATTCCATGAAGCTTCCATGAAGCTGTCCAATGAAGCCATCATGATTTAAGCTTCCAATTAGGATTCCATGAAGCTTCCATGAAGCTGTCCAATGAAGCCATCATGAATTAAGCTTCCAATTAGGATTCCATGAAGCTTCCATGAAGCTGTCCAATGAAGCCATCATGAATTAAGATTCCAATTAAGATTCCATGAAGCTTCCATGAAGCTGTCCAATGAAGCCATCATGAATTAAGCTTCCAAGTAAGATTCCATGAAGCTTCCATGAAGCTGTCCAATGAAGCCATCATGATTTAAGCTTCCAATTAGGATTCCATGAAGCTTCCATGAAGCTGTCCAATGAAGCCATCATGATTTAAGATTCCAATTAGGATTCCATGAAGCTTCCATGAAGCTGTCCAATGAAGCCATCATGAATTAAGATTCCAATTAAGATTCCATGAAGCTTCCATGAAGCTGTCCAATGAAGCCATCATGAATTAAGATTCCAATTAGGATTCCATGAAGCTTCCATGAAGCTGTCCAATGAAGCCATCATGAATTAAGATTCCAATTAGGATTCCATGAAACTTCCATGAAGCTGTCCAATGAAGCTGTCCAATGAAGCTGTCCAATGAAGCCATCATGAATTAAGCTTCCAATTAAGATTCCATGAAGCTTCCATGAAGCTGTCCAATGAAGCCATCATGAATTAAGCTTCCAATTAAGATTCCATGAAGCTTCCATGAAGCTGTCCAATGAAGCCATCATGAATTAAGCTTCCAATTAGGATTCCATGAAGCTTCCATGAAGCTGTCCAATGAAGCCATCATGATTTAAGCTTCCAATTAGGATTCCATGAAGCTTCCATGAAGCTGTCCAATGAAGCCATCATGAATTAAGCTTCCAATTAGGATTCCATGAAGCTTCCATGAAGCTGTCCAATGAAGCCATCATGAATTAAGATTCCAATTAGGATTCCATGAAGCTTCCATGAAGCTGTCCAATGAAGCCATCATGAATTAAGCTTCCAATTAGGATTCCATGAAGCTTCCATGAAGCTGTCCAATGAAGCCATCATGAATTAAGCTTCCAATTAAGATTCCATGAAGCTTCCATGAAGCTGTCCAATGAAGCCATCATGATTTAAGCTTCCAATTAGGATTCCATGAAGCTTCCATGAAGCTGTCCAATGAAGCCATCATGAATTAAGCTTCCAATTAGGATTCCATGAAGCTTCCATGAAGCTGTCCAATGAAGCCATCATGATTTAAGCTTCCAATTAGGATTCCATGAAGCTTCCATGAAGCTGTCCAATGAAGCCATCATGAATTAAGATTCCAATTAGGATTCCATGAAGCTTCCATGAAGCTGTCCAATGAAGCCATCATGAATTAAGCTTCCAATTAGGATTCCATGAAGCTTCCATGAAGCTGTCCAATGAAGCCATCATGAATTAAGATTCCAATTAAGATTCCATGAAGCTTCCATGAAGCTGTCCAATGAAGCCATCATGAATTAAGCTTCCAATTAGGATTCCATGAAGCTTCCATGAAGCTGTCCAATGAAGCCATCATGAATTAAGATTCCAAGTAAGATTCCATGAAACTTCCATGAAGCTGTCCAATGAAGCCATCATGAATTAAGATTCCAATTAGGATTCCATGAAGCTTCCATGAAGCTGTCCAATGAAGCCATCATGAATTAAGATTCCAAGTAAGATTCCATGAAACTTCCATGAAGCTGTCCAATGAAGCTGTCCAATGAAGCTGTCCAATGAAGCCATCATGAATTAAGATTCCAAGTAAGATTCCATGAAACTTCCATGAAGCTGTCCAATGAAGCCATCATGAATTAAGGTTCCATGAAGCTGTCCATGAAACCATCATTAATTAAGCTTCACTTAAAAGAACCTTACTAAAGAAAATCCCTAACATAACCAATCTACCATAACTGCTGCTCTAACCAGCATGGCCTCAGATATCTCGAGGGAACCTTGCTAGGGAGGGTAGATACTAACTCAATGCACACGTTGTCCAAAAGTGTCATAGAAAGTACATCCCTGAGATCTGGAACATACGATCCACCCTTTCAGCAAGAACTAGGGCAATACCTGAATACAGCAGTTTCAAGACCTGAAGAATTTAGAAACACAGGCCACAATTTTTAGCCTGAACAAACTTACAATCAATAAGAAAATACAGAGTGTACACAGTTTTAGAGTACACAGTTGTAGAGCAACAATATGTGGTTTTGACCTTGCACTCCAGAGACATTATTAAGCATCAACAAAAATTAAGCAATTAATATGAAAAATGTTTTCACATAGCAAATGCTTTTATTATATTTTAATTTACTAGAAATACTTTCAGCGGTCTCCTGGGGGAGAAAGTACAATTTAAAATTGCTTACATCTTTCTTAAAAGCTGAAGCAAGCTCTTGCTTTTCATCTTCTATAATCTTATTTAAAAAGTTGGCCAAAAAATGCTGACTTAGTGTAGCAAACAGATAATTATTTCACATTGCTCTTTCCAGAGATTCTTCTCCCCTCCCCTCAATTCCTTCTTCCTCTGGCATGCCTAATTGGGTCTATTCTCTTCATATTTTATTGCTTAATTTGAGGATGATTTACCCCAGTAAATAAAGAAGCAATATTGGGCACACCTGTCTGATAAGTATAATTAGGTTACCACTGATTCATGGACTCTGCTATTTGCAGGTTGGTAGGTGAAACAACCCAAACAAATATCTTCAACTGGGGGGGAGATCCCCCAATTAGCAAGGTTGCTATGTTTTTCCAGACCCAGGTTGTTTCTGATTTAGTGCAGAATATATTTATTCTATTATTAGATGCTTGTGTGCTTGAATTATTCCTAGGCTAATTTCAAAAGAAATGGTTGCTTACTTGTAATCACAGTTCTACAAGTCTATGAATTTACATATCTGTTGTCTATGAACTCACGTGACCACCCACCAAGGAACGCTGGTTGGGGAAATAGCCCAGAAGAACTTCCGATTGGAAGGTGACATGTCTCATTGGCCACGCATAGCAAAGTTTTATGGTTGCCATGAGGGATTTGGAAGAGGAGATATCATGTCCTTTAGATGGGCTTCAGAAGGCTAGGACAGAATGCTACTCCCAGTGAAATAGTGTCATACAGTCCAACTAAAAAGGGAGAGCATAACAGACATCCAAATATGAAGTAATATTTCCAATGAAGTTGAGGGGTTGGGGTAAAAGGGGTTTTAATTTAAGTGGAAAGCCACAACTGACTTTGGGAAGGACAAAATATCTGGCTTAAGGACTGTCACTATGAAAAATGAGGAAGGAGGGACATGCAGATCTTCAGTTTGATGAGCCAATGTCAGGCTGCCAAAAAGACTACCTACCATGAGAGGAGATGAATTGGAGCAGTGGCCATGGTTTCCCCAAAATTTGACCTGAACACAGAGAGAATAAGAGAGAGGCCCTAGGCCAGAACTGCTTGGGGTGGGGTGAGGACATCAGAGGATAAAGATGTGCTAGGCTTTTCATGAAATGCTTCATTAGTGGGTGAGGAAAAAAAAGAGAGAAAGAGAGAGAATGAGAGAGAGAGAGAGGGAGGGAGAGAGAAGGACCTTCTGGTAGATGGCTGCAAGGTATACCTTTATAGATCAGAGAAGTAAGACTTAGTGTTTAAAATACAGGAGAAAGGCCAAAAGACAATGGGAATGATACTGCAGGGGATTAGATTGCTGCTTCTGGATGAAGTCTTCAAAGAATTTCCAATTGGCTGTATAGGAAGCTTGCAGAAGGCTTCTGAGAGCCCACATCATCTGAAGTAACTCACCTCTGTTTCTTCCTTCCCTGCACCCTGCTGCTTGGGAGGGAAAGAAGAGAGGGTGAGAAAAAAGGAGGGCAATTGGTCCTCTGACACCTACTTTTTATTTCAGCCTCTTCCATCCTGGGTCCCCAAAGAGATAATCTTTGAAGTTAAATTATCCTTTACAGGGAGAAAAATGATCTGTGATTTTTGCTTCAGAATACAATATTCGCACCTTCCCAATTTCAATATAGTATTCAATGTGTCTAATTACAATTGCCAAATCCTTAGTCAAAGTGTCTGGATATTTTGGGAGCTGTAATCCAAAACATCTGGAAGGTGTGGGGTTGGGAAAGGATGCTTTATCTAAATACTTCCAAGAGGGCCTCCAACAAATTAAGAATGTACCACCTGGAATAATCAAGGTGACTGTTTCATTTTAAAGCCAGCTACTGTAAAGATTCTTGAATGACACTTTGGCCCTTTTCAAATATACAAAATGAACTCATGAAGACAGCAGTGGGAACATACATTAAAGGTTTTCTCATACTAAACATAAAGGTTTTTCATTGAGACTCTGATCATGACATAGCTTCTAAGCACATTTAGCCCCTCATGTTTCAAAGATTGGTCAGACTCTGAACTAACTATGTGACAGTCTGAGATTTCCATCATGGCAACCGAGTTCAAAATGGGGCTAAAATATATAAACCTACATGTAAGTCCTTAATGTGCTCATTTTTGACAGAGGAAAAGGCTTTTTGAGAACAAAAATAGAACCACATTCACTTGAAAAACTGGTGGAGCTAAACAGTTTCACAACCTCTTTGGTTATTTGCTGGAATTACATACTATCCAAATGGCAAATGCCTCCAAACTTATGAGCGTAAAACCAACAATACAACAAAATAAAGGCTGTAATAAAAATGGGGCTTGTTCCTTGGAAAATTGGATAGGTCTAAACACTGTCACCCTCCCATCTTTTATTATTTGATTGATGTGCTATCCAGCTGCAAATATTGGTGCTCTTTGAGGGAGATGGGTGGTGACGGAATTGAAAATAAATAAAAATTGTTGGAAAAAATTTCCAACATAAAACCATCGCCACCAAACAAAACCAAGGTAGTAATAATGCTGTGGGAGTATTTTCTCTAACTTCTCACGTTTCCCCTTCTATCTGCAAACAGGATGTATGACTAAGCTGGCCTCTTCGAAACAATTTACTTACAACAACTTTGGGGGCATTCGGGGAAAAAAAATAAACCAGGAACAGTTACAGCTTCTGAGTAAATTACTATCAAAATATTATCAATATCAAAATAGAAGAAAGCAATATAAAAGTATAATCAGCATCAGAGAGAAAAAAATGCCTAGCCATCCCCCAACTGGCATAGAAAAAAATCTATGCTTCAACATACATTTCTACTATATATTTGCTTTTATAAATAGTTATTAGTGTCATGAGTAAGGATGGCGAGCAGGGGGCTCCCATCCAGACTGTTAAGCGCATGCATAGCACTGAGGAATTGGGCAGCCATTCAAAGAGACACAGATCGGGACCGCCTTAACCTTTGGGGTTTATATGTCTGGGTTTTTCCCACGCTTCTTCAGTTTGTTAGGATTCCTGTTATGTACAAGCAATAAAACATTAGAGACCAGTTCCTTGTCTCATCGTGGTTCCTGGCTGTTAGGACAATTAGGATTGCAAAGCTTAATCGGAATATTTGTTAAATGAATCAATTATAGTGCAATCTTAAGGCCAGATCAGCCCCTATAGTGGCAGAGGATAAGGATAGGCAAGGGTGAAAAGGTACTCATGCTAACTTCATGCTAAAATCTGCCCTCCAATTTTCTATCTCTGCAAAAGAAGCTTCAGATGTTCCACCTTCTTCTTCTCAGAGTGCTTTAGAATTACTTTCTAAATTTCTTTGTTTCTTCTTGCTTTGGTGGTGACAATCCCTGGTCCACAAAATTTAGAACTTGTGATCATCCAGTCAAAATACATGTGGGAAGAGTCAGGACTGATAAAAGGAAATATGTCTTTACACAAGTCAGGAATACCAAACTGTAAGGGATGAATGGAATAGAAAGAACAAGACAGGGGTCATGTTTGAGCTTTAGCCTACTTAGTTCAAGGAAAGAAGAAGTAAGAAGTAAGAACCTGTTTATGGAAAATGGGCAAACAGTATGTCTTATATGGCAGGATGGAGAAGGTATGGCTTACTCTTATACAGATGAGAAGGTGACAGAAGGCAGCTATGTGTCCAAAGCTGATTGGTGGAAATTTGCATAAATACTGTGCACTTTAGCTTGTTTCTTGCACTAGGATAAAAAAACTTGTACCGTATCTGGTCTGGTTTGCTGGTCTTTGACTGTAATAAAGATTTGATTTGACTGGTCTGGTTCATTGGTTCTCCAGGTCAAACAGACCCACTGGACAAACCCATCCTGCCCAAAATCCTGTGGTCACTGAGGTTAGGCAAGCAAGGGACCTGGCCATCTAGTCAGTCTGAATTTGACCTGAATAACCACATGGAATTTACTGACATTTGATGTGGAGATGGCTACCAATTTTGATGGTTTTAAAACAAGGGTAAGCCATATTCATGGAGGAGCACAGTGTTAATGGCTTTTATTCATGTTGGCTATCTAGGTAGCAATCTGGAGCATAGCTTGATACCAGTTGCTTCAGAATGTAGGCAGAGGAAGCTTATGGGCTTCAGGTCCAGATGTAATGGTACGTGGGAATGACTTTGGGAGACAGGACAAAATGCTGCAGACTGGACATCCATCATGTAAAAAATATCTCTGTTCACAGAAGGGGAGGAGCTGTGGGAAGCATTTCAGAAGGGACCCTCCCTAGTTTCTCAAGAGTAAAAGGAGAAGAAGGGAGAAATACTTTCAGACTTGCAAGATTCTGTTAATGTAACCTTACAATAAAGATAGAGCTAGGATTCATTGTTGTGCTTCTTGTCTAGACTAGCCATGAAGGGCTAACAACATGATTGTGAGTTTCCTGCATCTGTGTATCATTTGATTGTCCACATTCCCAGATTCCATGGGTGGAGTTTCTTCAGGATCAAATCAAAATCTTTATCAGAGTCATTGACCAGCATAAAATCATGTAAATCTAGAAGATAAGTACCACTAAAACGATGAAAAGCCTGCAAAATGGAATATGAATTACCTTAGTATTAAGATTTTATGTAATATCATATAATATTAGTTAATATGTAAAAATATCTATATGATGGATCATGAGTAATAACAGATATTAAAGTTTTATCCTATACTAAAATAGAGTTTGTGATAAAATATAACAATAAAATAGGCTAAATAACTGGCAATGATACAAATGCATGGCTATTATTTAAATGTATGGCTGATCTAATTAACAAATCAAATCAGATTCGGACTTCAATGAATCAATCAATCTGTATTTGGTCATATACCAGCAAATAACACACAAAAGAGTCACAATTAATTAGGATAAAAAGAGAAAGACATGAAATTCAAAAATATCTAAGAAAAATTAGAGGAGATACTGCAGCATACTGTACAAACTAGAGAACAGTACTTAGCTGTGGTTAACAAAATGGAATCAGATTGATTTGATAGTAACAACTTAAGATAAAATAAGTCATCAAAATAGTTTTAGCTTCCCTGTGGAGTTGATCCCTGTCTGGTCTACCTGATAGGGCTGACAGTGTCAAGATAAATTTGAAAGTAATTCTCAAGATCCTGAGAATAAGGGAGGAAATAGTGAGGCATATTCTGGCACATGATTAAACCAAACTTTCTTAACTAATTATGCCACATGGTGAAGAACAGCCTCTGTTGGCCACTGGGCTACCAAGCTCTGGGGTTATAATAGGTCCCCCTTTTTCTGTATTATCAAGGCATAATTTTTCTAATTAGCTTTCTGAACTCTTTTCATAAATGGTTTTATCAGAGGATTATTGTTTTACGTATGTAATATTACATTAATCCTGCTTTTAATTAATTTGAATGGTTTTTCCTTTTTATTGTTAACTCCCTTGAGTGTCTTACTGTTTGCTAGAAAGGCACGGAATAAGCCTAATAAACACATACAACTGAGTAACTAGAACAATGCATTTAGCACAATTGAAAGTCATGCTGAAGACCTGAGAAGGCTGAGTTGAGAATTAACTACATGAGGCAAAACAATTATGGACTCAATTTTCAGGGGAATTCAGATGATGCCTAACTTTGCACCCATCATCCTATGTATGAATGGTCTCCCCTTGCACACCAGTTTGAACACTGCATTGTTGCCCTCAGGGCCGTATTGTGATTTTTGGGTGCTCTAAGCTCTTTTGCCTTTGTGAGTCCTTCCATAAAAACCATAGGAATTTCTCCATATTTTAACAGAGAAATGGGGAATAGTATTATTTTGCAATAATAATAACAATATTCAATTGTTGCTGATTAATTATGATGCCTGTCACTTATTATCAAAGTTACTAAATTATAGCGTTCAGGTTATGCTTATAGGTTACAAATAATGCCATTGGTTTGATGTTCACATTTCATGCATTTCATGCGTGTTTTTTATTAAAAGATATGACAATACAGTAAATGTTTATTAAAAGACACGAAAATAAGTAACTTCTACTTAAGTTTTATTCTTTCTGATTATAAACAAAATTGCGGCTCCTAAGCACTGTGACTAATGTACCTGATGGGTAAGTCAGTCTTGGTTCTGTATCTTTCTCTATCATCTTTGGTCTGTCATATCACCACCCATTTGCATTGGGTTGTAGGTCAAGTTACAATGAAGAAGCCAAATGGAAGAAATTTGAAGTCTATATTCATGGCATTAGACATATATTTAGGGACAGATGTCACTGCAGAACAAGCTGAGCATTAACATTTTAATAGCCAGATCATGAGCACTCTCTAAAGGCAAATCCAAGTTGCCAGACTTGTGTTTCTACTAAATTAAACAAGGTCCCTCCTTTCACATTAAAAAACTTTTTTTTGAAACCATTTAATTTACACTTTGAAGTAAACAACATTTAGAAGTTCTGTATCAGAAAATATCACCCAAGATTAAAACAAGAACAAAAAAGAAAACAGATGTTATGACTATATTTTCCTGTTGAGCAACAGGAAGGGAGCCATTTTCTAGAACCGATATATGAAAGGTCTTGACATTAATAACATCCTATAAGTGACAATGGATGGATTGATATACTAAGGAATAGACTGAGACTGCTCTGCTCACATGAGGAGCTTCCATTCACAGGAAGAGAATTTGACCCATGGAAAGGTCCAAGAAAATTTTTTGCCCAAGAATAAGAACCCCTGTTTCCTCTAAACCCATATTTATATTAAAGTTACTACACTGCAGATTAATGTCCATGATGAATTAATTATACATGAGTCATGTGAACCTCGAGCCCCTTCCCCAAAGTCACCTATGAGAGGGTATGTTCCATGCCAGAGCTCGACCAAGGATAAAATATGTATACCCCCTTACCCAAGTGGCAGTCTCATTGATCTCTATGGGGCTTAGGTATGCACTGTACTCCACCCCTTTTCTCTAGGGCAAGCTCCCTAAAAAGGTCCAGAGAGATTGATTATGCCTGATATATATATTTTATATATTTTTAATAGTATTGGGAATATGGGTTGATTTCTATCTGGTATGGCTTGGAGATCATGTGTGCATGCAAGTGTTCCTGAGAGTGGGAAGCTGACCTCAGCAATGATGAGTGAAAGGAGGTTTATTTACAGGAAATGCATTATAGGGAGAGTCAGAGAGCATGAGGATGAATCCAGGAAGGTAGGCAGAAGAAGTGACCACAGATGGGCAATTTCTCAGACAAAGGGCAGGCAGAGAGATGGAAAACTTTCATCCTCAACTCTTTATCTATATTTTACTGCCCCCTTGTGGTCAATAGGTCATGAAGAGTCAGGGACATTGGATCCATCTTTCCAACAGTAAGTTCATGTGCATCTACTATCTATCACTGACGTCACTACATGGTAATTTCATGGGAACAAAAATAGGGAGGGAGGGGCTACTGCACTCATTTCCTCTTTGAAGACATTGGGGGAGGAAAACTCCATATGAACAAAATAAATAAAACAAGCATATTCACATGACATGCTAAATGTGACTTGGTATTAACAATAGGTAAGTAACTTACTCAGCGAATGCTTGCTGGACAAGAGAACCAACTGCAGCCAATCACAGTTTAATAGTGTCCTTCTTCAGTCAGTATCCCTTGATGTATTTCATTAAATAGGATAGCCTCAAGACTTATCACAGGCCAAAATAATTGCTGTTAGTACCAAGCTTTGCCAAGTATGATGCACACGTACAGGCCAATTGTGTTGCAGTGGTTAATCAATTGGATTAGGATTTGGGAGATCCAGGTTCAAGTCCATCCTCAACCATGAAAACGTGCTGTGTGAGTTTGAGTCCAGCAATATATCTCCCAAGCTGAGGCATCCAGAGAAAAGATCAAAAAGTCAAGCTGGAGGCCACAATCACAGCTGCCATCTTGGCTTTTTTGACCCATCCCCTACAGACACCTCTGCTCACAGGGTTGTTATTGTAGTGAAACACATATGTTGCCTTACACTCCTGGAGGAGAGATAGGATTGTCAACCTTAAGAACAAATGAACACACATTCATGTATGCAGATGGCATTTTTCTATGGCTTGAATCCAAAGAGGTGAACAAAGAAGGGAAAAACACAGAATGAAACTTCTTTGTATTCAGGCTTCAGCACTACAAAAAGAGGCAGCAAGGAATACATCTTAAATAGCCTAAAAGTGAAATTTAGAAAAGTATGAAAACAATTTATCACATATTGTTAGTTGCCCCGAAGGTTCTACAGAACTATTTCTGCAAATGAATGAAACAGCCTGACCATGTAGGAACACTGTTTAAGAGACTGAAGGGTGCTGGGACTTTTCTTTTTTGTGCTTCAGACCACATATGGTTATTTTTCAGGCATGCTTTTATCTCTGGCTAGAAAACTGGCTCTACACACTAAATTTGAAAAGGTCTATTAATCTCATCTTACGTTCATCGAATTATGGATGGAGGCACTTTAAAAGTGATTTATGTTTTCTCTTGGATATTGCAACACTTTGCAGTTTTTTCCCCTCTGAAATGATCAAATCTTATACTTCAACCCTTGCCTGATAAATGTGATTCCCCTCCCCCGGATGAGCTTTATACATCCTACATGAAACATACTATCTTTGCCAGACAGGCATTATTGTTATTGTTATTGTTGTGGTGGTGGTGGTGATTTATTGAGATCCACAGTCTTGGTTGTCCAGGGAAATCCACACAGCAGGTCAGAGTCAGACAATGCTGTTTCCAAAATGGAACAGCAAAACTGATTTGAGGTTGCGTGCATTTCTGTGTCTGCTACAACTACATGCTGAAGACTGAAAATTGTAGCTTTTTTTTCCCCCACCAATCTTTTCGCTTCATTGGAATTCCTTCTGTGAATTCCTTCGCTCAAACTCATTGCAAAACTTTATTTTTAGCACTGTTCAGTAGCAAAAAACATATCCCACACTGCCAATTCAAAGCAATTTAAATAACTCAGAAGATCAAAGACATGTTGAAATGATCAAGTATTACATGGAATCAGTATCTAAGAAGCTGGACTTTGAATAATATGCTTCTGTTCACACCTTTGCCGGTAGGTATGGGTTGGGCAACTTGGTTCCCCCCAAATATTTGCAATTTTAATTTCCCTCTGCTTTGAACAGCACAACCTGTCCTAACTACCAGGAAACACACTGAGACAATGACTTGGTCTCTAATATTTATTACTAGTACTTAACAAGAATCCTAACAAACTGAGGAAGCGTGGGAAAAACCCAGCCATATAACCCCCAAGGGTTAAGGCGGTCCCGATCTGTGTCTCTTTGAATGGCTGACCAATTCCTCAGTGCTACGCATGCGCTTGACAGTCTGGATGGGAGCCCCCTGCTCGCCATCCTTACTCATGACACAACCCATCACAATGGATTGTAGCTGTTCAAAACATGTGAGGAAAAGCAGGTGGTCTCCTGTTGTAAGAATAATGAAGCAATCAGTATTTGTTTGGTATAATTTGCAAAGACCACCATCCAGACTGACTACTCAGAGTTTGGGTAAAGAGAAATCTGATTGCACTGGTTGTCTTGAGATCTTCAAAAACATGATACATTATGTTCTCACCAGAAATGTTGGAACATCTATTCAGAGCTTAGTAAAGGTAAAGGTTTCCCTTGACGTAAAGTCCAGTCGTGTCCGACTCTAGGGGGCGGTGCTCATCTCCGTTTCTAAGCCTTGGAGCCGGCGTTGTCCGTAGACACTTCCGGGTCATGTGGCCAGCATGACGACACGGAACGCCGTTACCTTCCCGCCGAAGCGGTACCTATTGATCTACTCACATTGGCATGTTTTCGAACTGCTAGGTGAGCAGGAGCTGGGACGAGCAACGGGAGCTCACCCCGCCGCGCGGTTTCGAACCGCCGACCTTCCGATCGGCAGCTCAGCGGTTTAACCCGCAGCACCACCGCGTCCCTTCCATTCAGAGCTTAGATCCCAATATAAAAATATGGACTCTCCTGGTGTTCTGGCCAAAAGGAGGACTTAAAGGTTTTGGGGAAAAAAAGGGACATATACCCTTCCTATTTCTACTATGGGTACAATACTACAGTATATACCAGGGTTTCTCAATCAGGATTCTGTGGAACCCTCGGGTTCTACAAGAGGTCACTCGGGGTTCCCTGGGAGATCACGATTTATTTAAAAATATATTTCAAATTCGGGCAACTTCACATTAAAGAGGTGAGTTGCGTTCTTTATTTTTAGTTTATGAACACTGTGAATGCCTATAGACAGGGCTACCCATGATACAAATATGGTGATTTTGTAACTTCTGGCCTATATTTAAGCCTGAATGTGCAGGGATTCCTCGAGGCCTGGAAAATATTTTCTCAAAAGGTTGAGAAAGGCTGTATTCATGTGTTAAACTCAAGACACTGCACCGTTTCATTGACATGTGCAGTTCATTTCCATATAAATGCTGTAACTTCCGGTAACTCACACTCCAGCACATATTTTAACTACGAATATTTGGATACTATGGGTTAGGCTGTATAGCAATTAGTCTGAAACAGCTAAAAAAAAAAACCAGAATGTTCAACCACAATTGAGATTTAGGAGGTATAACATAAAATGTGAAATAGTTTCTCTCTTTGTCCCATTTATAATGGTTACTGGTGGACAACAATGACTGTTTTATTGATGCATTCCTCATATATTCCAGAAGATATAAGAATGCACACACACACACACACACACACTTACATTTGCTGAATTTTTAGCAATTTAAAAGTTTTTCATCCCTTCTGAGGAAAAGGCTATTTCAGCCAAATACGATAACTTAGATACTGCAGAAGAAATTCCCAAATAGAATGTAATATTCATCTTAACTGCTGATTTTCCTAGCCATCAGTGCCAGCATCTTACCCTTGCTTATTGTATTCACAAGCCAAAAATGTTGGGTAACAGCTGCTACATCATTTGGATTAAAGTCTGCCCAAGTATCTCTGTTGACAACAACTTTATGCAAAATGAGGAAAACTGGGAATGCATCTTCTATTTGTTTCATATCATTGCTAATGCTTGCAGCTTCATGGACAAAGAAAGGCTCTCTGGTTTATATGGAAAAGTATAATGTTAAATCAAAGTTGTTGTGTCTCATGTATAATGTTCTACGGAGTGACCTTGTCATGAGCAAATGGAGTCTGGTCAGGGAAAGCTATCATGTTAACATGAAGATGCATAGTCTGTCGTAACTGAGTTAAGGTTAACATGGCAAGATCAGGTGAAGTTGCCGTTAATGCATCTGTTATTAGGAGATCATCCACTTTGTGGTTGTTTTATGTAAAGTAGCTGTCACTTCCTACTTATGATGTCACTCAAAACTATCGTTGTCAGCAAAACAGCACATTAACTATGGCAGACAAGCCCCCTAATCAAAAGTGGGTTGAGAATATGACATTCCAATGCTCCTGAATCAGTAGACACACAATAAAGCTACTATTACAAACAACAACAACAACAACAAGGCTTCTCTTGTTGAAAACCAGCAACTGCAAAACTGGTATATGTTCAACAGTCTAAATCCAGTCAGTACAGCAGGCGTTCATATTAGCCCAATCTATCCTTGTTCTATATTTTTTAAAAATCAAAATAAGTAAAATCTGAAATGAAATATATATAGTGATATATAACCTATATATCTAACCTATTCTGAATGCATCTTTCCCTAATATATGCATGGTTGTATGCAATTTTTCAGTTCCTTTCATCTGGTTTTTGGTCATTAATCTCAATTTTTTAAAAACAAAAACATTGATTAGAATACATTTTCCAAATGAATATATCTATTTTTCTCATTCTCATATACACACAGAGACACATATTATACACTTATTCATTCATTCCAGAGAAGGCAATTAAAAACTAACAAGAAGCAGAGGAGGTGATAAAAACTATGTTTTTTTAACATTCTGAACATTAGTAATAGCGGATAATTAAATTCCAAAAAAAATCTCATCATAGTTCAGATTAGTTCATACTGGGAATGTCCTTCTCTATTTTATTTCTGATCTCTCAGTGCTATATCAAATGCCTTTGTTTTTCTCCACATTATATCCAAGGCAGAGACATGCAATATTGAAGTGATGCAATATAATTAAATGAATGCTCACATTAAAAAAAATTAAATTTAATTAAATTAAAAAAAATCCCTAGTTCCAGAGTGGGGATCATGCATAGAATTTCTGTATTGTTTTACTGATGCTCATGGTCAGAACACTATATACAAGTAATGCTGTAATGAATACTCAACCCACATGTACAATTTAGCGGCACAGACCAGATATAAAATCAGCAGCACCATCTTATTTGTACACCGTTCTTCCACAGAAAGCCAAAACAGTTTATCTCCTTAAAAAAATCCACAATAAAGTGAAATTTTCCACATGCATAGATTCACGAATACAAAACTTAAATCAGAATACACATATAATTTATAGACTATGCTTAAACAATCTGTAAAGACTATTAACAAAAATACTAAAACATAAGACTAATAGGTATTTACATCCTCCTAAGCCATAATTTGTTGAACAAGCCTAGGCCACGCCCAACAGGAAGCCACATAAAAATGGTTTGCAAGATGGAACGGCTTGGTATAGTCACATTTGTTAAGCCAAAAGCAAGCAAACTTCATTATAGCTTATCAAATTGAACAACTTTAACCTAAATTTTACATCCAGAAACAACTCCTGAAGTCTGATCTTCCTTAGACGCTATGTATAGGCAAGGATTGTTGGCTATGTCATCCAAATTGTTGGATACGGCATCAAAAGATAGCCTTTGCATCTGGAATCAGTTCAAAAATAAGGAAAAATAGGAAATATCTGTGTGTGTCTTCAAAGTCCAAAGAGTTCTGTAGTGCTCCTCACAATTTGTAAACTACATTATGCAAAATATGGGTATATAATGAATCAACTATGCAAAGTCACAGTATACTGTTTACTGTCTATCAAAGAAGGCCCTCAAAATTCTTTCTTAGGTGGAACAAATGCTTTCTGGAACAAGTAGTCATAATTAATCTAAAAATGGGGTTGTTGGGGCTAAACAAAACATACTACTCCCTAAGCTAACACTTAGTAAACAAACCAAATGAAATAATAAATAATTATCACAACCATAACTATTCAATCCAATAGCAACAATCACTCTCCAAAAACGCTGGGAAAGCTTCATTTTCACCAATTTTGGGGAGATATCCCCCTTCCCTCCAAGAAAATCTCACTTCTGTGGAGGATGTTTCAAAATGAGATGATTATCCAGCCTCAGCCCTTCTGGTCTCATGAAAATGGGAGCCTACTAGCGGCTTCTCCCAGGGGGATCATCTCAGATAGATAAGCTCTGATTAGAGCTGGAGATTTCAAGTTGCCAAGCCACATGCAGCTTTTTAAGTCAAAACTAGCACTACTGGAAGTCAGTTCAGGGCTAGCAGATTGGTCTATCATGACTGAAGCGACAAACACCAGACAGCCAGTTGCCACTGAATTTTTGACCAACTGTAGTTTTTAGGTAGTCTTCAAAAGGCAGCCCCATATAGACAGCAGTCAAGCAAAGTGGTGATCAGACCATGAGCATGAGCTCCCACCAGCCCTCCAGGAGGAACATAGATCTAGTTCATAAATAGAAGGGGCCAGCTGTTTACTCCAGAATGCAGACTAGCTATCAGCTGCACCTAAGCCTGTGCTCCACTATTTGCACTCTGGCCACCAGGGCCCATACCACATGGAGGGAGCTGCCAACAGTTGGGCACTAGGCTGTTCTACACAGCTTCTCATTCCCCCAGAGGCCAAATGGCAGCTTTCCAGAGACCTAAAGCCAAATCCAAGGTGCTGCTGTTGCCTTCTTAGTGTAGATCATCTCCCAAAGAACTTCCATCTCTTTCTGTTGACTGTCTCTCTACAACAGACACCTTTCAGGCATCTCTCTCCTCCACCTCACCAAAGCTGCCTTCTGTCAGCTGTCGTAGTTAGTCTCTTCAGAACAGCCATCCTCCGCCAGCATTCTCCAGCCTACAACAGCCTAAGCTTGCCAGTCCAGCTTGCCACTACTGATTCCATCAACCGGGAACCTGGGGATACTGCTTTGGCTCCTGCCAGAATACTTCTGCCAGTGCCATGGACCCGAGGTACCTTTCAAGCTGGTCAGTCCGAAACACAACGTAGCACAAGGCCAGTTCGTACAACAGTCCTCCCAACTTCCTCAAAAAGGACTTTTCCTCTGAAATACACCCACAACTCTCAAGACTGAAACTCCTAACACCATCTCAAAATTCTAGTGTGTTGTTCTAGAACATTTAAACAAAGGAAACAATAAAAGCACACAGAGAGACTGTTTTAAGAACCTTTTGGTGCCTCCATAGACAGCACACAGTATTATTTCCTGTTCTACAATCTTTTTCTTCCCCAGCCACATTCAGTACTCTCCCAAGCAGACAATAGCTGTCAATAGTCACACCGGTTCTAATAAAGATACAAAATTATTGTGAGTTGGGCTCGCTTGTTCATTTTTTCCCTTCCCTAATGGATGAGCAGAGCAATTCTTGTATGCATCATTAGGAAGAAGGAGGCAGGGGGGGGGAATCACCCTGCAAAATATTCACTCTTAGTGAGAGGAGGTTTCTGCAAGTTTGTATTCATTTCAGGTCCTCTTGAAACTGGATTTTTATTTCTCTTCCTCCGCTGTCATTTCTGCCAACAATAGAAATCATACTTTAAGTGTGTATTATTTAAACAGCTCACTTTCAGGCAGCTTTGGCTTGGGTTCGTATCAAGCAAAACAGGTTTATAATGAAATAGATTCTAAAATAGCATTTTTTCCTTCTCTTACCTGAAAGATGGCAAAATGGTTTGAGGTTCCCAAGGCGAACAGCAACACACCATAAATAAATACTCCCAGTTTGCATTTATTAATAAAACCTGTAACTGAGACACAACTCCTAGTGTCCCCCAATCCCATGTCTGTCTATTATACTGTAGAAAATAAAGTAAAAAAAAAGGGGGGGTGTAGAAAGAAAAAGAAAACAGATCCAGTGAGCTTAACAAACTGCAAACTTAGAACAGAAGTATCACAGTATCTTCATAAATGTACTTAAATGTCAAACTGCTGCATTTAAAATCCTAAGCCACATAGGTTCAGAATATACATTCTGTTTTTATTTTAATGCAAACACGTTAAATTCAGTCTTCTGGAGTGTAGGAAATGGTCCCTAATCTTTTTGAGCCAGTGGGGATTGTCCACTCTCAAAATGGGAGAGATAAGAAGACATCTATCTTTCTCTTTCTTTCTTTCTTTCTTTCTTTCTTTCTTTCTTTCTTTCTTTCTTTCTTTCTTTCCTTTCTTCCCACCTTTATGATTTGTATAAATAACTCAAGGCAGCAAACATACCTAATATTCCTTCCTCCTCCTATTTTCCCCACAACAACAACCCTGTGAGGTGACAGGATGCTCTGCTTACTGTACCTTTCTTCATTTCTCAGTAGGAAAGAGCTTCAAGCTTCTGAATTAGTTAAGAACCCTTACAGGGCCTACTTGAGCCACAGAGACATTCTTGGAAACAAAGATGCTACTAGAAGCTGGCAAGAGATGTCACAAGCATCATGATGTCATTGAGAAAAAGATGAAGGCGATAGAACTCCTGTCATTCATGTGATAACATCATAAGGAACATGAACATTGTGTTGCTTGTACTGGGTAGCTGTGGCTGGTACTTTGCTCTGCAGCAGTCAGCTTCCTTGCCTGTCTTTCCATCTATCTATCTAGAAAATGTAAGAGGTGTGGTGGGACAGGGAGCCTAGGAGGCACCAGGGAAAGCTCCTGCAAGCATATTAGCCTTCTGGACACTGGGAATTCTGGCTATATGGTTGGGTCCAAATTTTGCAATGCAGTTCACAACTGGACTTTTTGCATATATTTCAGATCTTGTTCTGGAGGAGGCATGCCAAGAATATATCATATTAGGGAAAATGTTCCTTAAAAACACACATAATGGACAAAGTGAACCAAACTTTTTAACTGAAGGAGAAGAGGATAAAAATGTATATGTATATGTTAAGGCACATGTGCTTTTGAGTGTGTGTGCATTTAGAAATTGATGTAGGAGAGATTGGAGTACACGTTAGGACAAAACAAGAGAGAGAGAAACTAAGTGGTTTGCTGCACTGCAGGATTTTAAGATTCCAAGAACCCATATAAAATCATACAAGATTGAGATCAGGGGGGTTTCTTAGGCCACTTAGTCTGGAAGAAAGGGGAACCTCCACAATATTCCCTAAATCCTGGGATTCTTTGCACCTGACTTCTTCTCTTCCATTTTTCTTTCCCTTTATTTTTTCCCTTTCAATTCAGTTCTGCTTCAGCCTCCTGATCTGGGATATCTTCTACTATTTTTAGATACTTGTTTTTGCTAATTCAGTTTGTTGATATTTCCCATAGGGGTCATGATGTTTGATGGCTGGCGGTGTGTAGATTGTGAATCACTTTTGCTACACCACCTAAAAAGCAACATGAAACTAAATATTTATTTACATTTCAAATTTCAAAAGAGTGACTCTGGGTGGTTTACAATGTCACATTGACTTAAACCAAATTTCATACCTGCAGATACGAGAAGTGCCTGATGATAAAGGAACTGAAGACATTGTCTTCCTTCTCTTCTCACATCAGCAAAATGGAATGGAGAGAGGATTAATGTACAGGTACTCCTTGATTTATGACCATTCGTTTAGTGACCATTTGAAGTTACGACAGCTCTGAAAAAAGTGACTTACGACCAGTCCTCATGCTTACGACTGTCACAGTGTCACCGCAGTCACATGACCAAAATTCAGGCACTTGGCAATTGGCATGTATTTAGAATGGTCACAGCATCCTGGGGTCACATAAGTGCCATTTGCAACCTTCCCAGCTGGTTTCCAACAAGCAAAATCAATGGAGAACCACGTTATTCACTTAATGACCATGTGGTTTGTTTAATGACCATGTGATTCACTTAACAACCATCACAAAAACGTTGTGGTATTGGGTGCGGTCATGTGATGCCTCACTTATTGACTGCACTGCTTAACAATGAATTTTCCAGTCCCTATTGTGGCCGTAAGTCGAGAACTACCTCTATATCCATTGCCTTTGTAGATAATGGTATCTCCTCTTTTCTTTTTTTAAAATCCTTTTCATTTACTGTATGTCAGTGGGAAGAGTTAAGGTCCTCTAAATTTAAACTGAAATTACATCAAATTATATTTAGCGTTTATCCAATCTCTCCCCACTGCTTCCTTCTTCCTATATCTGCAACTCCCTGGTACAGCACTCAAGTACAAGTATGGTACCACACGTATATCTGATTCTAGAAAAGTTGCACAACTTTTCATTAAATAATTCTTGCTCTCCCACTGGATGTCTTGCAATGGCTATACTATTACATATGGATCGGATTAGATGTTCTGGTTCAGCTCTCTTGCCAACCAGTGATGCTGTCTCCTGAGATCATCAGCTGATTCTATCAGAACTCTTTTAATATCTCATGACATTCCAACACAGGTTTCCACTTAACAAGATTTTGATTCTGCTTTCCGTGAAATACAGCCCCTACTGTATCCAGTAACATTGTAACATAGGATTATATTCATCAGATAATGTGTTGGGCTTTGCACTGCTTTGGGGATGATACAGTATACCCCAGTTCCATGCCCACAATTATAATGCGTATCTATCATTTCCCCTTCTCCCAATTAGAAATACAGAGGCAACCTGTGCATATAGCAATAGGCGTCTGCTACAGTCTGTCATGTCCAAATACTGGGGCTGTTGGAGTTCAGCTGAGGAGCAGAGGGAGGGAGGGCAAGTGAAGAAGGGGGGAAAAAAGAAAAACTGGAACTGTTTCCTCCCCCCCCCCCCTTATCATCTTGCACTAGACTTTCTAATGTTTTCTGGGACCTGAGGCATTCGAACAGTTGGTGGGGAGAACCAAGCGTGTGACTAAGGGAACCTCATTTTTGATTTACAGCCCAGCCTTTCACAATAGCTGACAATTCATTTTTATGGACTAGCCCATTCAAATTCATTATTTAAAATTAGCAAGAAAGCCCACTAGTATAGCACAGTATTCCCAAGTAAGCAGATTTTCCCCCGATAACTACCTGAGTTTCTTTTTCTCTCTTATCCTAAATGTGCCCAGGAAGATAGCCTGACGTCCGGAATATATTTCAAATTTCTTGAGCATGCTATGCTCCAGCACTAACCATATTATTCAGCTAATGGCCTGTTTTATTTCCATATTTAAGGTCTGCACTTCTTGTTTTATGGATTACACTCTATTGGCAGCAAGCTGAGCAGAGTGCAATGGATAAATCAAATGGCTATTTCTGTGATTGCAAAGTATTTTTGATTTGATGGGCCTTGGTGCCTCCTTAAAAGTGCAGATCATTAATTGCTAACCACTTCTTTTCATTTGCTTATATATGGAAACTGGGTCCCCAGTACCTCCAGCATAAAGCCTGCCTGAGAACATCAGTTAAACAACAACAACAACAACAACAACAACCAAAAAAAGAAATACTAAGGTGAAAAGCCCTTATTTCTGCAGCCATGGATGAATATAATTCAAAGCTGCAGTTTTGTCTAACTGCCCAGAAATTCCCTATTTTGCCTCTTAATACCGATGGAGACGTCAAGATGAACAAGCAGTAATTTGTTAGGCCAAATGTCTGTATTACCTCAAAGGTGTTGAAAATGATTTCATCAGAATTCTGTATTACATGAGTAAATCTAAGAAAGAAAGACTGTTGAGTACTATCTTCACAGCTTGCCAAGACAATTGAGGGAAGTCAGAAATTCACTGAAAGCTTAAATTAAATTAAATTAAATTAACAAATGGGCAGCTTGGCCCTCCACTTAGGATCAGAATACAGGAGCAATAGGAAACATGGTCTATTTCCAGTCCATTATATGTGTGCATATTGGCAGAACTAAGATCTTTTAGATCCTAGAGTTAATGTTCTTCCTTCCAATTAAGTATTGTCATGTCTCAAACATGACCAGAAGCGTAATCTTTTACCATAAAAAGGAAAGGAAAGGAAAGGAAAGGGAAAGGGAAAGGGAAAAGGGAAAAGGGAAAAGGAAAAGGGAAAAGGAAAAGGAAATAGGGAATGTAGGGGGAAAATGAACAATATGAGCTCTTGGGCAATGTGTGTGCAGAGTGGATATAGAGGATGGCCTTGAAGGACAGAGTGAAGATTCACTACCAAGGCAGCGATCAGATAAACAAAATTTGAGCACAGGCCAAGGAAGTAGTTTGCAAAGATGCTCCAGATAGCCTTCCCACCCCCTTATTGATATGATGGTAAATCAGGGAGGAAGGAAAGCACATTCAGATTTGCAAGGTTCTGTTACTTTAGCCATTGTAATAAAAGTAGCTTTAAGTCTACACGGTGTCTGTTTCTTAGCCTGGTCTAGGCTGACAATGTGAAGGTAGTCTATCCTAATCCCAGAATGGGGGAAATGGGGTGGCCAAATAAAGACTCACACTATCTCAGAAGTCTTTTCTTGGTGCATTATTTTTGGCACATTAGGCAGTTGGGCAAATAGAATAAATGAGGGTTTTCGTAACTGTAGGTAGATGTATATTTCTTCGTCCACCAGCACTAGATCCCTTTTAAGAGCTCCCTCATCAGCACTGCAACTAGATTCACACAATACACTATGCCATAAGTTGGTTTGGTTGGCTTTGGCTTGGCATGCTGTACAAATCAAGCTTTTGTGGTTTGTGAACCAACATTTATTTTTAAACAAAGAAATCCAGCAAAGAGGTCAGATGGCTGGGCTTAGTTTTTAGAAGATTCATTGGGATTTGCCAAAAGAGACCTAAGATTTAGGGACTGGAAAGATTTCATATTTGCTGGGATGAGACCTTCCCTGACTTGGCAGTGGACATCAACTGGCTGTTTAATTATATATATTAATGATGGCAAAGCTGAGCTCTGTTCTACCCCTGTAAGAATCACACCTGCCAAGGTCTCTGTTAGATTACTGTTGAGAGGAGGGAAGGCAGCACCTGCTTTCTTTTCAAGGCACTAATGGCTTTAAAATGAGCACTGGCTTAATTTTTTCCCCCCTGAGGGTGGAAACAGGAACAAAAAACAAACAGAGCAACCAACAAGAACAATAAAATACCTAGGCAGGTATCACTATATTCAAGTTTGTGCCTAGATGATGATTCTGATGATTCTGACAATGTTTGCCAACAATTTCTTTTAAAAAAAAAAAAAAATCACTCCCTTTCTGAGGATGTTATCACAACTTTTTCCTTGTAATGCTACAATTCTTTTTTTCATGTCATCATTCTTAAATTTTCTTGAAGAACTGCTAAATGCAAGTCCTTTTTTGAAAGTCAGGGACTTCTCACTCTACCCATCTTTACTTCAGTAACACTTTAAAGACTTCCTTTCTAGGTCTTTGTATCTCAAAGAGTGAGTCAGACCTTGGCAATAGCATGGGCATCCCCCCCAAAGGTTTCCATGTGTGTATGTGTGTGTGAGTGAGAGAGTGTGTCTGTCTGTCTGTCTGTCTGTCTGTCTGTCTGTCTGTCTGTCTGTCTGTCTGTCTGTCTGTCTGTCTATCTATCTATCTATCTATCTATCTATCTATCTATCTATCTATCTAAGAGCCAGTTTGGTGTAGCACTTAAGGCACCAGGCTAGAAACCGGGAGGCCATGCATTCTAGTCCCCCCATAGGCACAAAGCCTGCTTGGTGACCTTGGGCCAGTCACTCTCTCTCAACCCTAGGAAGGAGGCAATGGCAAACCACCTCTGAAAAACCTTGCCAAGAAAACTGCAGGGACTTGTCCAGGCAGTCTCCCAGAATCGGACATGATTGAACAGACTTAAAACAATCTATCTATATATCTATCTAGGGGGTTGTTGGCCGCTCCATCCCCAAGATCTTGAAGATGCCAGTGTACTCACCTGAAGTCTCTAGAGGTGTGTTTTGGGGTTCCTATAACTCATCTAGGTAGTTATTTATTTATTTACTAGATTTGTATCTTGTATTCGATTTAGGAGCTCAAGCTGTTGAAGTTGTCTCTCTTCCTGTCTTCCCCCTTGACAGCTACCCTGGTAGCTTGGTTGCTCTGAGAGTAACTAGCCCAAAGTCACCCAGTTAATTTTCAGGTGGATTCAGCTGCCCATGAACGTCATGGTGCCTGCTCATTCTGCACTGCTGTTCTGAAATGATGACTAAGATACATACTGAATGAATGGAACTGGCAGTCAACTCAACTTTGTCCAATAGCTGCTGCTATTATTATTATTATTATTATTATTATTATTATTATTATTATTGTTATTATTATTTGAAAAGACTCAACACTGACTCATTGGATACAGTTTGGTGTCGTGGTTAAGGCACCAGGCTAGAAACCAGGAGATTGTGAGTTCTAGTCCTGCCTTAGGCACAAAGCCAGCTGGGTGACCTTGGGCCAGTCCCTCTCTCTCAGCCCTGGGAAGGAGGCCGTGGCAAACCACTTTTGAAAAACCTTGCCAAGAAACTGCAGGGACTAGTCCAGGCAGTTGCTGAGGATCAGACAAGAATGAAAGGTAGGAAAAAACAAAAACATTGTCTCACTTTATTGTGCTTTGCAATGATATAAGCCTCAACAGTTCAGTTATAGTTCACCAGCGTATACCACTTAATAAATAAGTAAATATAAATGTGAAGAGATAAACAAATACATGCTATTAATTGTCTGGACTACTTCAGAAACAACAGATTTTGTTTATCATTTGGGGGTAAAATCTGAACTAAAATTTCCATTTGAAATCCATTTAATGGGGATCCATGAAATTTAAATGCACTAGGATTCATTCAATTTTATTCATGATCAGAGAAGAAACTTAAAATAATTTAGAAAAAAACATAGGAATGTAAAAACCAAGAAGAACATAAACATTCTCAAGAAAGCATATGTCAAACTTGCATCCCTAAAATGGAAGTAATTTCTTGTTCCTGCAAATTTACAATTATAATGGTAAAAGTATGCTTAAGACATGCTTAACACACTTAGCCAATGATCACTCTAATCTGAACAGGTGGAACGAAGTTGTGTAATACTTCAAAACCTCTCAAAAAACTATCGAGATGGTCTGAGAAAACAATATATTCAAATGATATAAATTATAATGTGTAGCATAGGAAAATAATGCTGATTGTTAAATTACAATCAGCTTTCTTAGGAAATGTTGATCTACTCTAGTTTGAAATGCCCTGATTATGATTGTGTGAGAGACAAACTTACTGTTTAAACCAAAATATGACATCTTAAAGAAAAAACAATCAGATTTTTTTTTTCCAGGTAACTATGCTCCTTTAAAAATTCACAAACTCTGCAATCTTACAAATTTTTGGTGAGCAGAAGAATTGATGGCCTAGATCACCCATTCCAACTCTATAAGTCTATGAGATTTAAGAAGAAGCAATCAAGTAATTTGATTCTTTCAAACTAACAACTTCTGTGAAATGTAGAAATCTTTCTATTTGACTCTAGCCATAATAAACAACACAGTCAGCCATTCCCTATCCAAAATCTTTACAATATAAAGCAATATTTATTGCTTCAATTAGCAATAAATCCTGAATGGTGAGCAGTGTTCTAGCATCTTTATTTAGTCACATTGACCACTGTATACTCAAAGAGTGGAACTGTTCCATAATAATTCCAATCCATATACAAGGTGACAAGTTCAGTCTGGCCAACTACTGTACTATTAGTCTGCCAAGCAGAATCAGCAAGCTTGGCAGACTCAGATTCTGTTTGGCAGACTCAGCAAGCAATACACGAGACCACTGTACCATAAACTTGTTGTCTGAAAGTTCCAACAGAAAAAAAACTTGGTCATAGAACAAGATGGCTTCAGACATGTCTATTCAGCTGGTATAGTTCTTACGCTATACCACCTAGTGGAAAGATACTCTAATTTTATTCAGTGTTGACTCTATGCCTCCTTCCTTGGGTTGACTCTGTTTCTAAAAAGAAGGCATGAAGGAAATTAGCAGTCTCATCTGCTGAGTGTCTCTTCCAACTTATTCCAACTCTTAAAGGAGTCAAGCATGGTTGCATTCTACGGTTTTATTATTTAACTTTTATGCTAACAACTTTGTTCAGGCTCTTGCCAAACATGATTTCCACCCCATAACTTTGGCCTACAAACCAATTTCCATCCTCTAGGTACCAATGGCGCTGTCATCTTTTCTACGTCCCAGATTGGACTGCATAATAGGCATCTTATTGTCAAGACGAAAAGCTGAAATTAACCACTTTAAAACTAAGGTAACATACAATAATGGAAAATGAGCGATTACCAAACTTAACAGCAAAAGGCCTTTAACTATCTAGGCAATTGCTTCCAGTCTTTTACTACTTGGAAATGTCAAACCAATGACCTCTCAGTACAGGCTCAAAAGGCCACTAAATTTGCAATCAGATTTGCCTATTGTAAAGGCAGAAATCATATCCCAGCAGCAGTTAAAATACTCAAAGCCAAAATGAAGAACCTTCTGGCACAGTCTTGTACCTTTAAGACTGAACTAGCCTATTTTCACTTCTTGAAAAAATAGCTGCCACTTTGGCCTGTTGTAGACTTTTATCCCATGCCTTATTAATGATGGGTTTAGAAAAAGCTTTGGCTGAAGTTTAGCTGAGATTATTACATATGTGCATCTTTTATTTACAACTGAAGATCAAACATACAGGTAGTCCTCACTTAACAACCATTTGTTTAGTGACAGTTTGGACTTATGATGACACTACAACTCAACTTACAACTGGTCCTCGCACTTACGATCATCACAGAGTCCCTGTGGTCACATGATCGTGATTCAGGTGCTTGGCAACCGGTTCACATTTACAACTGTTGCAGCATCCCGTGGTCACGTGATCACCATTTTCAACCTTCCCAACCAACTTCCAGCAGGCAAAGTAAATGGGCCACCACAAAAACAGTTGTAAAATCAGGTTGGATTCACTTAGCAACCGTATCGTTTGGTGGCTGAAATTCCAGTCCCAATTGTGGTCGTCACGCAAGGACTACCTGTATGGAGTATTTGATTTCAATCCACAAAACAATAGGGCTAAAACACCATGATAGGGCCCTTATTAGTCCTCCACGTGCTATCCCTAAATATCTTTAAAATAAACACTCAGCGCCACACAAAATAACATTTACTCTGGCAATATCTGATAACTTACCCTTGAAGGTGATGGAGGGGAGATTTCACAGCATCCCTGATCAAGAACCCTTCCACAAATGTTAGAATAGAAGTTGAATGAACAACAGGTTCTTATGAGCTAAAATGATATTTTTCCTATTAAGTGACCAGTCTAGAGAGGTTTCTATGAAAGTTGTGAAGTTTTGAACCATAGCAGAGTCAGAATACGCTGAGGCTTTTTTAGATTCATTTTTTAACCTACCACTATTTTCATTACCCAATTTATCCAAGTTCTGATTGTTCTTTTGGTTCACAACATTTAATAAAAAAAATTAAATGAAGGCATTAAATAATACATTTTCATCTGTACCTCCTAGCTCACATCTATGGAGTCAGTATCATTTGCTTATCAAAGCAGGGATTTCCCTAAGCAAGGCTAGTTTTTTCTGCTTATTTTTATTTTATTTTAGGTTATGAATTGGCATGCCACCCTTTAAAGCAGAATTTTCCTAGGGGGGTTTATAGCAGTCTAAAACAATTTTAAAGCAACAGTAATAACAACAACCCAAAACAAAATTTAAATAGGGATAAAAATAAAACAGAGGACACACATATTTAAAACACTGTAGCATACAAATTCAAAACAGCAACATATTGATAAACCAAAGCCCTGAGAAAATAAAAATATATTTACCTGATGCTGGAAGGATAATGAAGTATGTTAAAAGGTGTTCCTTTTGATACTGTGGTCCTAAGCCACAAAGGGCATTACAGGTTAATGTCAGGTTCTTGAACCAGGACTGGAAACAAATGGCAGTTCATATTCTACCTATGGCCTCTCAGTCTGAAGACCTGGCTTGCCTTCTTAGCAGCAACTTTTGGGTGGAGCTGGGCTAGAACTTTGACTCCCATGAATATCTGAGAGTAAATATCAGCTCTCAGAAACTCAATCCTGCCTCCAGAAGCAGCAGAAGCTTTGCACATATGCAGGCAGTTTACTTTATTGCAGCTGAGAACTGAATCATAGATATGCAGCAGAGATGCCCACCATACAATACAGGAATCAAGACCTATATGTATTTGAGTCCTAGATCTCCACCTCCCATCCTTTTGAGTCAACACATTTTTCAGCTAAATTTTCCCCCTGAAAGTCAAGGACATCTGTTCCATGTTTACATAATGGTTCTGTGTGGCCTGAGAATTGTTGGTTCCCACCTCACCAGCTTCAACCTTTCCAAATTCGGCTCTGACCACTTCTGAAGTTCCTAAGCTGTCTTTAAACATCACATTGCAATTTAAGCAGTCTATAACGGTCACCCACCATTGACACAGTTCTGTCTCAAAGAAGCATCTCTCTGCAACTTATCTCCATCCTCCAACTTCGGATGTTCACCTTTAAATATAGCCAGTTTGAGTTGACATTTTCATTATAATCATTTCAATATTTATTAAAATCACAAAATCCTCTAACTTTTACTTTTACTTTTACTTTTACTTTTACATCTATCTATCTATCTATCTATCTATCTATCTATCTATCTATCTATCTATCTATCTATCTAGGCTGGCCATATCAAGGTAAAGAAACTCTCCCATTGTTCACTTGATTTGCATCATCTGTCAGTCAGAATAGGGAGTGGGAGAAGATGGTGAAGAAAAAACAATCAAAAAGGGCCTTCCTTAGGAATCAGGAAAAGCACAGATACATCCATCTCTATAATAGCACAATTTCCAATTCACGCTTCATTTTCATTAATGTTTCTGGCCATAAATTTTTAAGCATATGATAAAAAATTTCTGAAGCGGCATAAAACTAACATGAAGAAGGAGTTCATTAGCAACTGACCCTAATTAGAAATTCCATATTAACTTTCCTTTCCTGGCTACGCATAACAGCAGGCTCCAAGTTGGGGAATCACATCCTTTATGCCTTTGCGGAGCCCGCCCCTCTGGCTCA